>NC_064810.1:12597748-12931285 GCF_023721935.1 Panthera uncia | reverse complement strand
CCCCCCCCCCCCCCCCACACACACACACTTCCCCAATTCCTTCCACCTCACGATCTGAGAGTTGAAATTAAGAACAGACTGTAGAACCAAAGTTGTTGGCCCCAAATGGTAATGCAAACCCAGGACTAAAGAAAGTAAAAACTGTTTTCAACTGAAAAGGCAATTATCCAACCAAACTGGTTGAACGAGAGAATTTGCAAATTCCAGGTTCTTGCTTCCGGGGTTCTAAAGGTGAGCCACCAACTGCTCAGGGCTGGCTGAAAATGGTTAAGTTACAAGGCAGAAAGGAAATAAAAACCCATCTTGATTTCAATTTTGAAACAACTATGATCCTTAAGTCCTTCAGGATTTGAACGGCTGGGGTCTACAGGTATGGGTGTGTCCCTGCCGGGGTGGCTGAGCTGCCCCTCTCCTTGCAAGAAACAGACCTCCTGGAGTCCGAAGCTGGGTGGGACCACAAGACAGAGCCAACTTTGTTCCAAGAAGAGAGCCTGTGTTGGACGATGGGAGAGATGGAAAGGGAGATAGAATCCCATTGCTTCTTGCTTCCAGCTCTCCTTATTTCTTTCACACACATACAGGTAGTTTCCAAACTCACTTCAGCATCCCGACACAAGGTACAGTCGGAAGGACCTCGCCTGATTTGGCAACCCTTTGCCGGAGGACACTCTTTCTTAGCTTTCCAGAGACGTAACTACACGTTTACAGAAACTCTAGATGCACATGCCCTCGACCAACCAAAAAAAAAAAAAAAGTCTTACGCTTAGTTCTCTATTTTTCCCCATTTCTTCACAATCCAGCCACAGGGAACCCCTCCAAAATCATGACCCACCATTCCATTCCCTACCTTGCCACACACACACACCCCTTATACCCGAAATGCCCCGTCCTCTTTCGTCCATTTTAGGAAAATCAGACCCATCCTAAGCCCAGCTGGAAAACCCCACCTCTGGGAAGCCTTCCTGACCTCCGCGTTGAGTTAGGTACTCTGTCTTCCATGAGCCCACTACACGGTGATTCTCCAAGTGTGGTCCCCGAACCAGCAGCACCAAAATTCTGGCACTCCACCCCAGGAACTAGGAGCCAGCAGTTGGTGCTTTAACAAGCTCCAGGTGGTTCTGACGCCTGCTCAAGCTTGGCACCCACTGCCACAGTCATAATCGACACTTTACCTACATAGCTTCAGGGCTCAATCTTTGGAAGCCCCTCAGAGCCTGGCACAAGGTAGGCACCACAGAAACACAAGCTTGTTGAATTCACCTAATGAACCTCTTCCAGAACCAGCAAGGGCTGTGTGTGAACTACGGGCCACCAAACCTCCACCTCTGTGTTCAGGCACACAATGGCGGCAACACCCAGGAATCCTGTAGAATAAAACCAGAGTTGGTCTGAACTGTCGTGGGACATGGGAAAAATGAATCCAAGGCTCCAGGTCATGGCCATCGTACAAGGTTAGCTGCCGTGGGCAGGCAAAAAAGACACCCAGGAAATGTTGGGAACAACACCGGCTTATGTCCTCAAAGGGGTCTTCACTGGCTCCATGGGAACAGTAGGGCTGAGTCATCCCCACAGGCTCACCAAGGAAGGGAATTGCCTAAATGTGATTAACATATCTCCTAGGACGTCCTCTTGCCTCATCAGAGCCACTGATCCCAAGTCCCAACTCTGCAAAACCCATCACACTATTGGCACCCACAAAGGATTTGAAAAAAAGGAGGAGGAGGAGGAGGACAAAAGGAAATCAGAATGGAAAGGAGTGAGAGTCAGGGCAGCACAGCAGAACATTCCCAGAAAGCTAAGTTAGTGTATATGGGGCATCTTTCTGTACCAGGCACTGAGCCAATGGCTTAAACACTCATGAGCTTAGTTAAAGCCAAAACAGTTCCCTGCTCCATCGCTGGATCTCAAGTATCTCCAGGCAATCCCATCACATAAAAACACTGATGGAGAACACTATTACCTTTTTTCCCTCATCCCAGAAGGAATGTACCCCCCAGACAGACCCAGACCTTAAACCCCAGAACCTCGTATGATAAAAAATACAACTGAATTAAGGATCTTTTTTTTGAAGTTTATTTATTTATTCTGAGAGAGAGAGAGAGAGAGCATGAGCAGAGGAGGGGCGGGGGGGGGGGGTTGGTGCGGGGCGCAGAAGGAGAATCCCAAGCAGGCTCCACACTGTCAGGAGCCCAATGTGGGGCTCGAACCCACGAACCATGAGATCATGACCTGAGCTGAAACCTACAGTTGGCCGCTTAACTGACCAAGCCACCCAGGTGTCCCTGATGGAGTTAAGGATCTTAACCAAAAGGCAATCACCCGCATCCACATGAAATGGAGGCCGAGGGAGACTTCACAGATATAAGAGAAGGACACAGAGAAAGGAAGACAGGAATGTGAGCACAGAGGCAGAGACTGAGCGACGCAGCCACCAGCCAAGGAACACTGGCGGCCACCAGAGCTGGAAGGGACAAGGAACACGTTCTCCTGAGAGCCTCGGAGGGGGTGTGGCCCTGCCAACAATTCTGATTTTGAGCCAGTGATAACTGATTTTAGACTTGTGGCCTACAGAACTAGGAGAGAATCAACTGGTGTTGTTTTAAGCCACCAAGTCTGTGGCTTAGGAAACTAACACACTCGTTCATCACTTCTTTTTCTCACACTGGCCGGTATTACCCCCACCCAATGGACAAGGAAGCTCGGGCTCAGCAGGACGGGCAGCAAGCTCACAACTGCAGGCACAGGGCAAGCCAGGTGAAAACTCTGTCCATCTGATCTTCTCAACATGCTGTGCTGGCTCCAGCGAATCGACATGTGGGTTCCCTTGGCCTTTAGAAGTAACCTGGGAAACAGTCACCCCGGTAACATTGTTTCTATGAAAAACATTCTCCAGATTCCAAATAAAAGAGGAAGTTGAGAACACCACCATGGGGGAGAAGAGTGTGCTCATCCCAGAGCCCAGTTTTCCTCTTAGAAACTGAAGCAATGCAATTAACCGGCTCACTGAAGGGTCCAAGTTCCCTGGTCATAACATCACAGACAAGCTGCCCCCTGTTCTCTGGGCATCAGCATCTCAAGAAAAGTTGTAACTGGCCATAAGGCTCCCTTCCCTCCGTAATAAACCCCAGAACCCTCCACTTTGAAACCCAGGAGAGTATTCACAACGCACAAGGCCCTGTGGTATTACCAGCAGAGGGCTGCTGAAACCAATGATCACAGGTTTCCTAAGGAAATTAATTTGGGGTGGTAGGAATTACCATTGAATTCTCAATCAGTTGAATTTAAAGTATACATTCACGGGGAACCTGGGTGGCTCAGTCAGTTAAGTGTCTGACTCTTGTTCTGAGCTCAGGTCATGATCTCACGGTTTGTGAGTTCAAGTCCTGCATCGGGCTCCGTGTTGACAGCTCACAGCTCGTTTGGGATTCTGTCTCTCTCTCTGCCCCTCTCCTGCCCACAATCTCTCTCAAATAAATAAATAAATAAATCAACCAACCAACCAACCAGCTAACCAACCAACCTTCACACTTTACTGCAACACTAAACCTGTTGATGATGATGGTTGGTGGAAAATATGCAACATACTGAACATAGTTTTTTGTGTGGACCACGATCACATGCATGCAATAAAAACAGATGCCAAGGTAGACCCTGGAAGGATGTACTAGTTGGTTAAATACCAACAACAAGCACATGAAAAGATGCTCAACAACACTCATCATTAGGGAAATGCAAACCAAAACTACAATGAGATACCACCCCACTCCCACTAGAATGGCCATTAATAAAACACAGAAAATAACAAGAAATGGCAAAGAGGTGGAGAGACTGGAACCCTTGAGCACAGCTGGTGGGAACGCAAAATGGCGTAGCCACTGTGGAAAACAGCATGGCCGTTCCTCAAAAAAATTCAACACAGAATTAGCATATGACCCAGCAATTCCACTTCTAGGTGTATACACAAAGGAAATGAAAGCAGGGACTCAAGAAACTAGTACACCCATGTTCGTAGCAGCATTACTCACGATAGCTAAGATATGGAAACAACCCAAGCATCCATCATGTGATGACTGGATAAGCAAAATGTAGTATATCCACACAATGGAATATTATTAGCCTTAATAAGGAAGGAAATTCAGACAGGCTACAACATGGACGAACCTTGACGACATTACGCTAAGAGAAATGAGCCGATCACAGAAGGACAAATACCGTATGATTCCACATCCATGAGATATCTAGAGCAGTCAACTCATAGAGACAGAAAGCATATGGAGGCAGTCAGGGACTTGGGGAGCGGGGGGTTGGGGAGTTAGTGTTTGATGGGTGTGGAGGTTTAGTCTGGGAAGGGGAAAAAGCTGTGGAGACGGATGGTGGAGACAGCTGCACAACGATGTGAGTGTATTAATGCCACTCACCTGGACACTTACAAGTGCTTAAATGGTAAATCTTGTTACATGTATTTTACCACAATAAAAAAACAGAAATACTAACAACAGCTATTTAAGATCAGTGAGTTTAAGGGTGAGGTTCCATTTCTTCTTTCGAGTTCTAAATTTTCATTCATGAAATTTCTCTTTTTATAAAGAGGCATACGTGGCATTAAATATCAAAAGAGGGGGGAAAATGGGACCGTCCAGGGCAAACCAACTCATTCAAGACCCACAGCTTCAGGGATTAACGGAATTCCCGGGGTAATGGCCCTTCCCACTTCTGTAATATGAATTATCACAAAGTGAAAATCCAATTCCCGCTCTGTGTTTATGAAAGCCATTCCTTTCAGACAGCTGAGGCAACAAAGCTGGCCAAAAGCACTTCCCAGACGTCCGATTAGAGATTTATATTGCATATAAACATAAAGAAACATTATGTAACATAAGCTGCGAGGCAGGGGAAGAACGCTGGTCTTGGAATCAGATGCTGAATTCAAGACTGGCTTCACCCACTGACTCCCCACACCAGACCAATTACAAACCCTTCAGGCGTCTGCCACCTTTTCCACAGGCGAAACAACACCTGCTTCATATGGTGACAATAAATCCTGAAAAGGACCCGTGGCTTACAAACGTTACAAACGTCAGGGGTATATACACAGCACGAGTGAAAGAGCACAGCCTGCCATGGAGCAGGTGCTTAATAAATGATCCACGCCTGCTTCCTTTCCTTCCACGAGTATATGAACTCACACATCAAGTGGCTTTATGCTTGTTTATTCCCGAACTTCTTAACGTGGAACAGATTGCCACATTTACTCTCAATGACCTCAACGCCACCACCTTCTCTAAAAAGTACACTTATCCTACAATTCGTAATGATCCTGGCTTTCTACTTTCAGGTCAGATAACTGGAAATCACAAAACGCTGGCTAAAAAAAAAAAGAAAGAAAGAAAAAAAATCAAGCTGGAAGTCTTCATTTAAATTAGAAAATAGTTTTTAGAGTTTTTCTTAAAGATCATATTCTAAAATTCCAGAAAAGCTAAGGCTCCAGCACTTGCTACGGGTGTGACCTTGGGCAAATTACTTCACCTCTGTGAGCTTTGGTTTTGACATCACAAATGAGGACATAAAACACGTGTACACAATTGGGCCTCTTGAAGAAGTAAAGGCGAGCAAGGACTTTAATCGTTAAGAAATTACTTGTCATGGGGAGCCTGGGTGGTGCAGTCAGTTAAGCATCCGACTCTTGATCTCAGCTGCTCACGATCTCACGGTTCGTGAGTTTGAGCCCCACACAGGGCTTCCTTCCACTGAGGGCTCAAAGTCTGCTTGAGGTTCTGACTCTCCTTCTCTCTGCCCCTCCCCCACTTGTCCTCCGCCTCTCGGTCTCAAAATAAATAAATAAATTTACAAAGAAAGAAATTATCTGTCATGTCCCCAGGATGAAATCATTAAACATACTTGTGTATGTTCTAGGAGAGTCTTTGTTTCTGGGCCTTAGGCTCCCATCGTTTCAACTGAAGCTGCCCTTTGCAAATAGTTTTATTCAAATGGGATCCCTGGCAATAAATATCAAGAGTTGAAAACAGGTGGTAGGGTGGACAGAAAACAAAGAGAATCGAAAATGGTGATGACTGGCAAGTTTCTTCTGATTTGAGCAATTTCAATAACATTTTAACATTTTGTTTCTCCATCCTGATAACTAATATCACCCAGTATTTCAACATGACCAGCGTTTAAGCTACAACCACCAAATCTGTAATTCACTGACTATCTGTAAAAGGAAGTTCTGTACAGTCTCAATCACTCTCGATGGACCGTCATCCTTCAGGGCTACAGACGGCTTTGTCATGGCACCCAAGACTGCTCTTTTCAACTTCTCACGCCCTACCAAAACACCTGCAAAGAGAAGGAATCAAACGAAACATCTTGCTGCATGGATTTCCTCTTTACAAATGTCATCAAAGAACACAGGCAGACCAAGACATAGAATAGGGCCCCCTGAAACTTTATTAGGTGCAGTGTTCACTAACTATAGTTTAATGAGCTGAATAGTTAAATAGGTCCATGCTTTTACAGGAGAAATCCCAAATAGTGCCATTAAAAGAGATTGAAAAGAAGCCAATGCATTGATCCAAGCAGCAGAACTTCTCAACTGAGGTCAAGTCATATGAAGCACCCAGTTACGACTCCTTGAAGGAAGGTGTCTGGACTTGGAAATTAAGAGAAAAAGAACACCATTTCAGAGCAGCAGCATGATGAAATAAAGGAGGACTCCTGGACAATCCCGGACACAGTCTGAAGGGCTTGTGAGCCTCAGTGAGCTCTTCCCGAACTGTGTGACTGTGGGCAAATCTCTGAAGCCCAGTCTGGTCCTCAATAAAGCAGAGATAATAATGCATACCCAGCTTACCCTCCAGGCCTCATGATCCCCATCGCTCAGATGACAAAAAAGCCAAGACAGGATCACATTCCATGGCTAGTGTATGCCAGAACCAGAACTCAAAAGTCAATTCTAACTCCAAGGCCAATGCTCTGTCCTCCTTGCTAGACACAGGAGCACCAAGCCTTCCCTTCATTTGCTGGTGATGCTTGGGACCCTGAGAGCTTGGAAACAGGAAAATGGAAAATCTAATTAGAAAGTGTTTTGAGCCCATACTATGCCCAAGTGTTTTATGTTCATTTTATTATGTAATGTCCCTATAGGTAGTTCATTAAACCAAAAAGTTACACAGACTTGGTGTCTGCCTTGCCCCTATTCTAAACGTCTATCATATGAGCCATTTACTCCTCCCAACATTCCGATGAAAAACTATTTGCATCCTATTTTGCAGATTCACCAACTGAGGCAGAGTCAAGTGACTTGCTCAAAGTTATGAAGCCGCAGCAGTGGGGCCAGAATTCAAACGCAGGCAGTCTGATGCTAGTCTGTGCTATTAACCCTACATGAGGGGCTCATTATCCCCCCCTCATCTTGCACAAGAAGAACGGGGGGGGGGGGGGCAGATGTTAAATACCCCACCCAAGTGAACATACTTGCTTTGAACCTGGTTCACCTGGCCTCATCACCTGGTGACTTTGAACCTGGTTCACCTGGCCTCATCACCCAGGCACTCACAGCCATGCTTTCCTGTTAGGGCCTGGCTAGCAGATATGTGCTCCCACACAGCACCACTGGCTTTGAGCAGACAAATAACCAAACACGATCAGGAACCCACAACAGCGGACTAAGGAGGGAAGGACAAGAGGTAAGTAGAGGCGTAAAGAGCAGAGAGCACAAGCCCAATCACCTGTTTCTACTGACTCTGATGAACACATACTGCACGGTGGACACTTCTGGTCCAGCTTATATGTAACTATTTGTCTGTGGCCAGGGGCTCCACCAGCTGAGTTCATTCGACAAATTAATGACCTTCTAAATCTTTTACGTCATTGTGAAAAGAAAAAGAATCACGGGGCACCCAGGGGACTCAGTCGATTAAATGTCCAACTTCAGCTCAGGTCATGATCTCATGGTTTGTTGAGTTTGAGGCCCGAATCCGGTGAGCACAAGCCCCACCCCACCCCCTTCAGGTGAGCCCTGCTTCTCTCTCTCCTTCTCTCTCTCTCTCTCTCTCTGCACCTTGCTCACTTCCACCCATTCTCTCTCCAAATAAATAAAGATTCCCCACAAGTATTTAAAAAATAAATAAAATGAAATGAAAAATAAAACAATATAGGGGCACCAGACTGGCTCAGTCAGTAAAGTATATGACTCTTGATCTCAGGGTTGTGAGTTCAAGCCCCACATTGGGTGTAGAGATTAATTTAAAAACTAAAACTAAATAAATAAATGCATACATACATACACACATAAATAGTAAAAATAAAATAAGATATTAATGCTTCCCAGTCTTACACACCACTCCAATACCCACATGAAGGAATCCTTCAGTAAGTCTGGGGGGGGGGGGGGTCACATAGATCATCACATACTTTACCCTCACAGCATATCTGTGGGATTCTCAAAAGCTTGTGGTCTCTGTTTCCTGGTCTTCTGTCAGGCTTCCAAGAACTCCCAAAGACGCCAGGGCCACCCACTTAGGAGCTGACACCTGAGAGGTGGGCTGCAGCTCAGAGAATCAATTTAACACACTCTTGCCCAGAGGCAGTCACCCCTGCAGACCCAGCAGCTGGGGCTTCCTTGCCTCACCATGAGCTACAGCTCATCATCATACTCACTGGAACTCGTTCATGCTGACACCCAGGCATGTTCTAGAAAGCAAGTTTTGGCAGGGGGGCTGAGGGAGACCCAGGTTATTAGACCCTCAGGGAAGGCCTCTCACCCACCTCAACTTTGCAAGAAGCAGTGCCATAGTTGCAAGGCCTAGTGGAAAGCGCTAAAAATAGAGTCCTACAGACTCCCGACAGAGGCAATTTAAACAACAAACAATCTAGGGGCGGCTGGGTGGCTCAGACGGTTAAGCGTCCGACTCCGGCTCAGGTCATGATCTCACAGTCTGTGACTTCGAGCCGCGCACCGGGCTCTGTGCTGACAGCTCAGAGCCTGGAGCCTGCTTCGGATTCCGTGTCTCCCTCTCTCTCTGCCACTCCTCTGCTCACACTCGGTCTCTCTCTCTCTCTCAAAAATAAACATTAAAAAAAAAAATTTTTTTTTTAACTACAAACAATTCATTATTTAAGTAATAAACATGTGGGGCGCCTGGGTGGCTCAGTCCATTAAGCGTCCAACTTGATTTTGGCTCAGGTCATGATCTCACGGTTCCTGATATCGAGCCCCAAGTCAGGCTCTGCATTGACAGTGCTGAGCCTACTTGGGATTCTCTCTTCCTCTCTCTCTCTCTCAATAAGTAAAATAAACATTAAAAAAAAATCTTAAGGGCACCTGGGTGGCTCAGTTGGTTGAGTATCTAACTCTTGATTTCAACTCAGGTCATGATCTCCCAGTTTGTGGGTTCGAGCCCTCCATCGGGCTCTGTGCTGACAGCATGGAGCCTGCTTGGGATGCTCTCTCTCCCTCTCTATCTCTGCCCCTTTCCCCTCACACACACACTCTCTCTCCCTCTATCTCTCAAAATAAATAAATAGGCTTTTAAAAATAAATAAGTAAAAAAGTTATAGAAATGAAACACCTCTTAAATCCTTCAGCCAGGTTTTTAGGGAGCCCGTGTGGTGGAAAATAAAGAGAGGTCTTGAGGCCTGTCCTCAAAGGCTCCTCGGTCCCACTGGGAAGGGAAGAGAAAATGAAGGCAGATAAAACAATTAGGAGACAGTCACCAGGGTAATTATGGTCGGGGTTTGAGTTCCAAGGATGAGATTTCAGGAACCCAGAAAGAATGGTCCAGTCACCAGCTCTGGAGGCAGGCTGAGGAGGAAGCTGTAACAAAACATTCTCTTCTTTATCTCTAAGTGTATCTTCCCTATCAGCAAATGGATTTCCTTTCGGGCAGTTTAAGACCTTGTGGGTCAGGGCTACCTGCCCAGTCTAGGCCAGAAGGGAACAGAGGGAACAAATCAGGTCACCCAGCAGCCCCGCCCTTCTCCCCAGAAGTCCTTCCTCAAACACAGAGAGTCACAGTCACTGCAAAGCGGCACACGCAGACATGTGTTTATGCACAGTAAGCCCGACACCTCCAACCTGGCCATCTTCCTCCTCCAACTCCAGAGAAAGGCTGGGTCGTGCCCCTTCCTTCTCGGAGGAACGTCCACAAGAGACAATGCAAGATGCTCTCACAGGCAAGATCCAAACCTTCTGTGACCGCCACCACCCCCCCAGTCTCCATCATGACCATCACATGGTTTACTGGCTGCAATCATTGCTTTTGTAAATTCTCTGCAAACGTTTATTTACTCTAGCACGTCAGAAGGCAAGAGGATAACTTGGCGTTCAAGCAACCACATCAGGAAACTCACAAGTGAACTTAGGTCCTGTCCAAGCACGAGCACGGCAGGACCGGATGCATCCTTGCTCTCATGGCTCTTGTCCACTGTTCAGTGCCACCTTCCAGGACGACCTCACCTGGGAGGGTCTCCTCTGAACTCATACGGAAAAGGTCTTGAACATGACCTGCACTTACTTCAAGGACGGCGAATGGTTATCCAGCTGAAGTTCCCTACTGAGCAAAGTTCTCCATCTAGAATACCTCCTCAACCCTATGGTTGCCATTTAACAGATAAGGAAATGGCAGCTAAGAAATGAAGCAAGGTGGTCAAGATTGCCCAGAGACTTGAACAGAGAGATCTAACACCAAAAACCAGCTCTTCACCCTCAAGGCAATCGTGTCTCCCATCACTAGGTTTAGTTTTTCAAACTGGCCAATGGAAGTCAGTGCAGAGCACTACAAGCATATTTGTATGATTATGGGGATCCTAGGAAGAAGCAAGGCCACAAAGGCTGAGGCAGATCTATAAACCTATAAACCGAGGGGTGCCCCTGAGACCAACTGCACGTGCCCTCCCGGTGGACTTACACCCACCCAGAAGCAAGGTGCCTTACGATCCACACCAAGCAGGCGCCTGCCCCCACCAGCTGGCCAGCCATGCTTCCAGTCCTCAGAACGAACCTCTAAGATCCCGGCCCCCTGGCCACACTAGGGGTACACAGCCAAAGGAAACATAAGCAGAGGGCAAGTAATTTGAGGAACACACTTCTTTCTTATCTGCTCACCCTTCAGGCCAAGCCTTACAAACACAGAGTATAGTGGGACTGGCTTGATTCCTATGCAATACATTTAGGGGTTAAAAAAAATAAATGATTACTACTAACTATCAAGAACAAGAAACAGGACTTAACAGTTCTGGCTCCAAGTCAATCACAGCGCCACTGACTTACGCCCCACGGAGCACACTACCATGGCTAATTGCTCTCCAGATGGCGGCTTGTACTTTTCCAGGCGGAATCTCATCTCCCCAAGCCTTGCCTCACCTTTCTACGGCTCTTTGTGTTTTCCCAACGTCCTCGATGTGTGCAGAGGGCTTTGCAACACCTCTGAATTTACGGCCACCTACAGATTTAATTAGCAGACTGTTTACTTCCCCCTTCACTCTTTGGAATATCTTAAGTAAAACCAGGCCTCCATTGAGCCCATGGGTACTCCACCCTGGGCCTCCATCCAATCAGCTCCCGGTGGAACGGTGTTTGCCCAGCTCCAGCCCCAGGCCTGGCCCTTGTCCAAGGCAAGTCTGTGCTGAGCCAGCCACTGGGTACCACGTGAGGGCCCTCCACCCCCCAGGGCCACCTGTGTGAGGAGACCGTGCCCAAGGAAGGGCAGAGGTGGTCAAAGAAAACACTAAAGTGACACTCAGTTAAGGCCAGGCTTTATTAGAAAAAGAAAGGGCACGGACCGGCCAGTTAAACACACATTCTTCAGGACTTCTCTATGTAACCCATACCTTAGAGGGAAAAAAAATTAATAAAAAGCAGTAACGAAATGGAGGGAAGGAAAGAGCATAGATGAAATGGAGAAAGTAGGGCCAGAAGGGGAAGGAGGGCAGGAGGGGAGGAAAGAGGACGGTCTGGTTTTGGGGTTTTTTTATTAGCCACTAACTGTATCAACTAACAAACACCAAGTGACGGTGCGTATTATGTGCAACAACACAGGAGTTTTGTTTGTTGGTTTGTTTAAGTCATCTCTACACCCAACGTGGGGCTCAAACTCACAACCCCAAGATCAAGAGTCGCAGGCTCCACCGACTGAGCCCGCCAGGCGCCACAACAATACAGGAGTTTAGAAAAAGGAAACAAGATCTCTCATGGCAAGGATTTTGGCATCCATCGGGAGAAACAAATCAGCAACCAGCAGCAAGGGAAACAAACGCGAAACCGACAGCAAGCCTGGCGAACAGGCCTATCATTCATTCTCCTGCAGAGCCCTTTAATGATGCTAGGGCTAACGCATTACTCTGGCCAAGGAGCAAGAGTAGAGGTTTCATGGAAACCTCCCTCTGGCCCAACTAAACCAGGCTCGGTCTCGGATGCCCCCACCCAAACAGCCCAGCACTGACGCATTATTATGGAGACGACAAACCAGCATATGAAATCTCACCTTGATACGGGATGTCTCCTCTCCTTCGCTATGCTACAGCTTACACACTCCTGATTCATTTTTCCTAAACTCTCGTGGGGGACTACTCTCATTTCTTTATTCTTAAGCTTTTAAAGGGGAGTCAAACAATGAAATTTGGGGCCCTATGATTACTCATAGTAGGTGCTAATACCATGTCTACTCGATCGTCCAACTTTGCCCAAATTAATTTTGCTGCAGAGAAAATCCTTCTGTCTTTCCAATGAGCTAGTTAGGAAAACTCGTTGTTTCGGAAGTGGCTCCCCCCTGTTTGTCATTTTCCCCAAACCCTCGCTTCCAACATGCTTTGCAAGGCCCATCAGAGCTAAGAGATTCCTAAAATAAGAGATAACTCACCCACTCTTGCAAGTTACCCCAGGAAAATAAGTGGGCGGTCATTGTCCAGAGCAAGGCTATCCAATAAAAACATCGCTTCAAATTTTGTAGTAGCTACATTTAAAAAAAAGTAAAAAAAAAAAAAAAAGGTAAAATTAAATACAATAACCGATATTATTCAACCCAATATATCATTAATATTATTTCAACATATAATCAATATAAAAGTTATTGAGGGGCACCTGGCTGGCTCAGTCAGTGGAGCACGTAGCTCTTGATCTCAGGGTGGTGAGTTCGAGTCCCACACTGGGCATAGAGATTGTTTACATAAAAAAATTAAACTAAAAGCAAAGAAGAATTTCTCCTTTTTAAAAAAAAATGTTAATGTTTATTTATTTTTGAGAGAGAAAGAGAGAGAGAGAGAGAGAGAGAAAATGTGAGCGGGGGAGGGTCAGACAGAGAGGAGACACAGAATCCGAGGCAGGCTCCAGGCTCTGAGCTGTCAGCACACAGCGCGACGCAGGACTTGAACTCACCAACGGTGAGATCATGACCTGAGCTGAAGTCCGACATTCAGCCAACTGAGCCACCCAGGAGCCCCAAGAATTTCTACTTTAAAAAAAAATTTTTTTTGAGAAGCTGTTGAGATTTTTCTTACTAAGTCTTTCTTACTAAGTCTTCGAAATCTGATCTGTAGTTCACGTGTCCAACACATCCTAATTCAGACATTTCAAGGGCTCGGCAGCCACATGTGGCTGGCGGTCACCAGAGTGGGCAGTAGAGCTAGAGACCCTCTGACTATACACGTAGCCAGGAGGAAACGAGGCTTGATACAGAACTTCTGAAGTGTGAGGGATTCCTGAGATTCTAAATGCCCAATTCCAGGACATGCTAAGCTTTGCTTTTCACAGCGCTTTCAAGGGACAAAGATGCCCTCCAGTCTTTTGGAAAGAACTGCCTGGAATCGGGAGAGCCTCTCCAGGGTCCTGAGTTTCAGATCCAAAACCAACACCCTCAATATGATAGAAAACACAAAATATTACCTCCTAAGTAAAAAACAAACAAACAAACAAACAAACAAACAAACACAAATGCTAAGGGCTTACACAAAATGTGTCCAAACTCACTAGTAACATCTAAGCCCCCTACACTCTGGCCAGGGGACGTTGTCTTTTGTGGAGCCCCACGCCTTATTAGAAAGTCATTAAAAAATAAATAAATAGGTAAATAAATAAATGATCGTTAAATCTCAGTGCCTGCACTGAGAGAGCAGACATCTTTAACTACAGGAAACTGAGTCCCTGCGTTCATGACGTGCCCTGTTCCAAGTTCCAGGATAAACCAAAGAATCCAAAATCAGCACTTCAGAATCTTCACTTCTACCTGCCCATCACCAAGTCTCCAGCACCCCACGAACCCTAAAGGAATCATCACTGTTAGCGTATCTGCCACGTTTGACAGTTTTTACTCAGGGTCTTTGTTGCTCTAAGTTGATCCAGGAAGTTCTCGCTAACCCAATTTTTTCTCATATCACCTTAGAAGAAAGTTATTTCAATACTCTGATTAAAATTCATGAAAGGTATCGAAATTGAGCTTTGTGAAGCTGAGTGGGAAAATGACCCCATTTGCTTAGTGGGAAAATGACCCCATTTGAGGCACTGTGGATTGGGTAGTAAGTGTGCCCACTCCCCACCCCTCCCCCCTCTCCCCAGAGACCCCTGGCTATCAGATCCCATGGGAGCTCTGGGATCATGGCAGGTCCCTTTTCTTGCTTAATGTTTATTTATTTTTGAGAGAGAAAGAGAGCACACAAGCCAGGGAGGGACAGAGAGAGGGAGGGGGGGACACAGGATCTGATGCAGGTTCTGTCCTGACAGCAGAGAGCCTGATGCGGGGCTAGAACTCTTGAACCGTGAGATCATGACCTGAGCTGAAATCGGATGCTTAACTGACTGAGCCACCCAGGTGCCCACTGCAGGTCCCTTTAACTGTCAAGTCAGCCTGACGGCTGCTTCTCCACCCAAGTCTTTTTTCCCTTCCTATTGCCCTGATCTCTTTCGGGGTTCAGACTCTCCACATGTCCCCATGGGACCACAACAGCCACCAGACAAGCATTTGCAGCTGACAGGAGAGTCTGAGGTCCAGCCCGGGCACATCCCCATAGTTGGGAAGACACTCAGATCATTACTTATTCTCTTCCGAGCAAGCAAAGGCTTCCAGAACAGAATCTAGAATGGACCTGCCCTCAAGACCTCCTGGGGCCCCAATGAAAAGAGACACACGAACGGATTAAAAGAAGACAACGGATGGGGCGCCTGGGTGGCGCAGTCGGTTAAGCGTCCGACTTCAGCCAGGTCACGATCTCGCGGTCCGTGAGTTCGAGCCCCGCGTCAGGCTCTGGGCTGATGGCTCGGAGCCTGGAGCCTGTTTCCGATTCTGTGTCTCCCTCTCTCTCTGACCCTCCCCCGTTCATGCTCTGTCTCTCTCTGTCCCAAAAATAAATTAAAAAAAAAAAAAAAAAAAAAAAAAAAAAAAAAGAAGACAACGGGTGATTATGGCAACAGAGAGGATCTTGGAAAGCTTTCAAGAGATAATGGTGCTTGCACTGAACCTTAAAAAGTAAGCAAGAATAGACCCGAAGGGGAGAAAATGCTACTCAGAAGTTTGGGGCCAACACTTTTTGAGCTTCTTACTGGGTGCCAAGCCCATTGGAAACATCTACAGGAATTAACTCATTTACTCCTCACGACAGCCCTAGCAGGTGGGTACTATTGTTATCCCCATTTGACAGATAAGAAAACTGAGGCATGGAGCAAGGTCATTCTGTGAATAAGTGGACAAGCAGACCGTGCAAACCGAGCACTGCAACCACAACAGCCCTGCAGCTGCACATGTGGGAGCATGTTATGTTTGTGGACTTGTGAGTGGAGGTTGTAACGTGGACCACGTTGGCGGCCAGGAAGGTAGTTTAAATGCAAGAACTTCCGAGCAGAGTAACGAGGACAGTCGAGGACCACTGGAGCCCAGAAGAGCCAGCTACGTACATCAAATTCAAAGTCACATCTGGCACTCTTCAATCCAGACTCAGCCACCCCGTTGGTGGCTGCCAATCTGTGTCCACTTCGGGGTTGAGTCAGCAAGGCTGGGGCGAGCGAGAGGTGAGGCGGAAGGGGCAGAGCAGTGGGCACCTGAATGGCTCCGTCAGTTAAGAGTCCAACTCTTGATTTCAGCTCAGGTCATAATGCCAGGGTTGTGGGATCAAGCCCCACATCGGGCTCCAAGCGGAGCGTGGAGCTTGCTTAAGATTCTCTCTCCCTGTCTCTCTCTGTCCCTCTCCCGCTTGCACGCATGCGTGCTCTCTCTCAAAATATAAACTTAAAGAAAAAAAAAGAAGGGGCAGAACAGGACACATATGCCAGATCAAGAAGCTTGGGCTTCACCCAATGAATAATGAGGGAAACTCAGGTTGTAAACCAGGACTGACGTGATCAGACATGTTAAGACGGATGGCTGACCTCCATGGAGGAGATGCAGCGACAGGGAGGAGGCAGTGATATGCAGCCAGGAGAGAGGGTAAGTAGAGTGTATCAGTCAGCGGGAGCTGCTGTAACAAAGCAGCACACACCAAATGATGTCAAACACTGGAAACGTGGGTACCGTTCTGGAGACAAGTCTAAAACAAAGATGTGGGCAGGGCTGTGCTCCAACTGGAGGCTCCAGGGAGGGCCCCTTCCCCATCTCGTCCACCTTCTGGTGGCTCCTGCAATCACAGCTTGTGGGCACATCATCTCAATTTCTGCCTGCATCACTCCAGCCCCCTCCCATCGTGTCATGTCTCTGAATCTGAATCATCAGGTTTCGGGCCCAGCTGACTCCCACATGACCTCTTCTTAATAAACTGCATCTGCCAAGACCCTGCTTCCAAGCCAGGTCACATCCTGAGGTCCTAGCAGACATGAGTTTGGGGGACACCACCCAACTCACTACATAAGACCAGTGGCAGGGACAGTAGGACTTAATGGGGAGACGAAGGGACATTGTAGAGGAAGGTGTAGAGAAGCAAGGATGGGATGCTGTCTTCCTGGAGAGTGCAAAAATCAGAATACACACCTTTACTTACATAAAGCGATACAGCGAGGATTCACAAGAGACCAAGAAAAGTAGTTACCTTCGTGTATACTTTATCAGGGCATCTATCGGAAACCACGGGAAGGCAGAAACACAAAGCGTATCCAAAACACGGGACGAAAAATCATTATCCTTATTGATTACCATGATTATCAAGGGTGAAGCTCAAGCCGTGGTGTTACAAGTCAGGCCTGGGGCTGCCTTTCGGGGCGTTCTCACAGGAAGGGACCACAGGAAGGTTCTGAGTTCTCAGCAGGTTCTGGATCTGAGCGCCGCTTACACGGGTATGTCGTTCATAAGAATCCATCCAATCAGACGCTTCCAATAATGCACGCTTTTCTGTATGTGTGTTGTGTTGCCATTTCCCTAAATAAGCACGTATATACACAAATGTTGATAACCAGCTTCCTCTCTGCAAAACGCGGGTGAGATCCCCCTGCGTCTACAGCAAAGCTCTCCTCGCCGACAATATCGATAATTCTAAGGGTGATGACACAGGATGCGGGTGCCATGCAAATGTAACGTCATGGGATTTCACGGAACAAAGTCCATGTGACACGCTCTAAGAGATCATCTTTTTTTCCCATAAGAAACGTGCATATCACAACGTTTTGATTAGTGCTGCCTTTGTTTCGAGAGAGATTTGGCCTCCACTGTCACAGGCTGAAATTTTAGCTGCAAGCAGGAAGGGGGGAGGGGGTCCCGGAAAGATTTCTATGCTTTTCTTAACTGAAACGAAACACCAAAAATGGATTTTCCACAAGAAGTGACAGGGGGAGCAGGCTTGCGGCCTGCATACGTCGAACCCGGCACGGCCGCTCGAGGCAGCCACCTAGCAGGCCTCCCGGAATGGAAACACCAGATTTAAACAGGTGTCATAACAATAAAAGGGCCCATAAATGGGAAACCCAGAAGGCCTCGCAGAGCGGGACAGCTGGTGCGAGAGTGAGGGTTACAGACCTAAGTGGTCCCCAGACTTCCGGAGCCTGCTGAACGTCGCCTCACACACACTTAAACATCCATTTGCCTTCAGGAGCACACACACACCACATATATAAAACCTCTCAACAGGAAATTTCTGCCATTCTTAAACGGCCTTGCCTAAATAAAATACCTTTGACAGACTACTCCGAGCCATTGGATGTGTTAAACGAGAGGAGAAAAGAGAATGGGTTGGTTATTCCACAATAAACAGTCTGCTCGGGCGCATAGGGTCACGTGGGCAGACTGGACTGCCCAGTAGAGGGGTGGGTAATGTAGTGGCCTTGAAGGGGGGTGGGGGAATCAGCAATCTCAGCCCCCCCCGAGAGCCACCCCGGTGCTGTCATCAGCTGATGAGCGTAGTTTTCGGGGATCCACAAAACCCACACCACATGGCTTTGCTCATGCCATCTGCTGGCTCGCTTCCCCACTTTCTCATCTGTAAAATGGGATAACAATACCCATCTGCAGAGATTTTTTTTTTTTAATGATAAAGTGTAAAGATCCCAGCACAAAGAAAAGGATCTATAAAAGGTAGTCAGCATAGGGGCACCTGGGTGGCTCAGTGAAGCGTCCGACTCTTGATTTCAGCTCAGGTCACCATCTCAGGGTTCGTGAGTTCAAGCCCCTCATCGGGCTCCGCGCTGACAGCGGGAAGCCTGCTTGGGATTCTGTCTGCGTCTCTCTCTGTCCCTCACCCGCTTGCTCTCTATTTCTTTCTCAAAATAAATAAAAATAAAAAACTTCTGGGGTGCCTGAGTGGCTCAGTCGGTTATATGTTCAACTCGATATTGGCTCAGGTCATGATCTCACAGTTTGTAAGATCAAGCCCCACCCATGTCGGGTTCCACACCGAGTATGGAGTCTGCTTAGGATTCTCTTTCTCCCTCTCTCTCTACCCCTCCCCAACTAGAGCTGTCTCTCTCAAAATAAATAAACATTTTAAAAAGAAAAAAAAAAGAAAGAAAGAAAAAACTTAAAGAGAAAAGGTAGCCAAGCATAATGGTCATAGTCATAAAAGTCATTTATATAATTAATTACTTACTTTATTAAAAAATGGCCACTCATTCTTTACCCAGAAGAGAGTATAAACTGAAGGACGGCCTTTGACCTGCAAGTCCCATTAATTCCCTCAGAAAAGCTCAATAAGGAAAGCACAGAAGGGGCTGCAGGAAGACACCGATGCAAAGGGGCGGGAAAGTGGGGATAAAACTACATTACCTTCCTGGACTAGTTTTCAAGGGCTGTCATAACAAAACACCACAAACTGAGTGGCTTCAACAACAGAAATTTCTGTTCCCACAGTTCTGGAGGCCAGAAGTCCAAGATGGAGGCACTGGCAGGTGGGTCTCTTCCGAGGCCTCGCTCCTTGGCTGGCCGACGGCCGCCTTCCCACTCCACCCTCGCATGGTCTTCCCTCTGTGCTCAAGCATCATGGCGCCTCCTTGCGTGTCCACATTCCCTCTTCTTCATAAGGACACGACTCATACTGGATTAGGTCCACCGTAATAGCCTCATTCTAACTTAGTCACCTCCTTAAAAACCTGGTCTCCAAATTCAGTCAAATTCTAAGGCACAGGGCTTAGGACTTCAACATGAATTGCGGGGGGGGGGGGGGGGATACGACTCAGCCCATTTGACTTGTCTACACTGAAATTTGCCCGTGTTGAATCGGGTGTTCACAGAACAAAAGAATCCATGTGCTGCAAAGGACAGATGAAGGAGCAGAGTTTGGCCTGAAAAGAGCTTCTGGAGTAAGATGGGGGAGGCATGGGGCGCCTGGGTGGCTCAGTCGGTTGGGCGGCCAACTTCGGCTCAGGTCATGATCTCACGGTCTGTGAGTTCGAGCCCCGCGTTGGGCTCTGTGCTGACAGCTCAGAGCCTGGAGCCTGTTTCAGATTCTGTGTCTCCCTCTCTCTGACCCTCCCCCATTCATGCTCTGTCTCTCTCTGTCTCAAAAATAAATAAACGTTAAAAAAAAAAATTAAAAAAAAAAAAAAAAAAGATGGGGGAGGCATGACAGCCGACAGTAAGTGGTTACAGGTTGGGGGGTGGACTTACTCCCCCGACCCGGGACAGCGGGGGGCACGTGGGGGGCAGAAGAATCGCCATCAGCGGAAGTGTCAGGGAGGCAACCTCCATTCCCTGCAGTAAACAACTTTGTAACAATTCACTTGCTCAGCCAAGCTCAAGGCTGTCCAGGCTCTTTAGATGTACTTTTGTGCCTTCCTTTGGGGCTTAACAAAGGCCAGCCCACCTTGTATCCATGTCACCCCTACAACCTGGGAGCACGCACTGCTCCGACATCACTCCACAGAGGGATCAGATAGGGTCAGCCTCAGAGAGGGAAGTGGCTTGACCAAGGTCAACTAGCTAATCAGGAGTCGGCACAGGGGATGGAACCCGGACTCTCTGATACAGGGTGTCTGTTCTTCCCTTGGCTCCATAATGGAAACCACAACAAAGGCTCAGGTAACATTCTTCAGCCACGGTGTCACAGACAAGATTCGTGGGTTGGAGAGCCTTATCAATCCTTCCGACTCTAAAATCCCAATCCAGAGGCAACCACAGCAGAAGGCCAGGAAATAGCGGGGAGAGACTCTCAAAGGTGACGTCAGCTTCCTCAAAGCCAACCGCAATCCAACTGTATGACATTCTAGATAAGGCTAAACTATGGAGACAGTAAAAGATGAGTGGTTACCAGGGGCAAAGGAGGAGGGAGAAATGTATAGACAGAGCACAGAGGATTTTTAGGGCAGTGGAACTATATTTTAATGGGAGATACACATCATTGGACATGTTTGGACACATTTGTCCAAACCCAGAATCTACAACACCAAGAGTGAACTTGAATATGAACTATGGACTCTGGGTAACAATCATGCATCAATGTAGGGTCATCAAATGTAACAAATGTACACTCCAGGGGGGATGTTGATAACAAGGGAGACTGTGTATGTGTGGGGACAGGAGGGATATAGAAACTCTCTCTGAACTTTCTGCTCAATTTTAATGTGAACCTAAAACTGCTCTAAAACATAATAAACTCCAGGGGTGTCTGAGTGGCTCAGTTGGTTGAGTGTCTGATTTCAGCTCACATCATGATCTCCCCGGTTCGTGAGTTAGAGCCCTGCACTGGGCTCTGTGCTGACAGCTCGGGGCCAGGAGCCTGCTTCAGATTCTGTGTCTCCCCCTCTCTCTGCCCCTCCCTCACTCATTCCTTCTCTCTCAAAATAAATGAACTTTAAAAAAGTAAAAATAAACAAAGTCTATAAACGAACAACAAAAACCAGCCAACAACAGGTCACCTACAGCCATTTTGCCAGCTGGTGCATCGGAACTCTTAGGGATGCCTCCCATTCCCCTTTTACACTTTTGGTTCATAAAATCAGATGCAGGATGCTGGAAGCTAGAAAGACCTTCAGGAATGACTGGCTTCAACCTCAACGTCTCACAGATGAGGAATCCAAAGGAAGTTGTTCCTTGTTTTATTCCATTGATTTGTTTTGTTACGGGGTACATTAAGGAATTAAAAGACAAGCCAATGGCAGTGTTTTCTAAAACTTTAAAACAATGTTCAAACAATAAACCCAAAAAGTTCAGTCTACCCGAAAGCAAAGAAAGAGAGAGAGATTCAATTAAGAGTAACAAAATAGGAGCGCCTGGGTGGCTCAGTCAGTTTGGCATCTGACTTCAGCTCAGGCCATGATCTAACAGTTGGTGAGTTTGAGCCCCGCGTCGGGCTCTGTGCTGACAGCTCAGAGCCTGGAGCCTGCTTCGGATTCTGTGTCTCCTTCTCTCTCTGCCCCTCCCCCGCTCACACTCTGTCTCTCTCTCAAAAAATAAATAAACGTTAAAAAAAATTAAAAACAAAAAAACAGCAACAGAATAAATGATTAAGACCCAGCGCTGTGGTGAGACTCATCTAGATGAACAGATCAAGACTTCTGGAAGGCAGTTTGGCAATGCAAATTAACAGCCTTTTTTTTTTAATGCCATATTTAATACAGATACCACATCCTGGGAATTTATCCTGAAAAAAATAAGTTTTAAAAAAGAAAGAAAAAAAAGGCAATACAGACATAAAGAACGTCAAAAAAAAAATTGTTAATAGCGGCAAAAAAAAAAAAAACCCCACAAGATAAATATTCAAGTATACGAGAATGGTTAAGTAAATGATCAGCTCGCTGGAATGTGTGATCGTCATAAATGACAAGTTGGGGGCCAATGCAGCCAGATTGCACATGTTGACACTGCGATGTTACGTGAAAAGAAAAACACAAAGCTGTATCTATGCAGGAGTTACAAATATGTTGAAAGGACATGACAATTAATTACGGATAAGAAGGAACAGAGAAAACCAAAAGCAATCAACATGTTCCTACAGTAGGAATGTGGGAGAAGGCCCCCTTTTAAATGCACTTGATTGTTCTTCATAATCCTGCAGTAAAGAAAACTCCATTTTAAAGACTAAGCTGATACGTTTGCAACTCAAAGTCCCACTTAGAAGCCGCATGTTTGCTCAGGTCTACCTGCAGCCCCTGCCCAGTAAAGCAGTTTGAGAATACCAAAGCAGAGGCCTGGACCCTTATCAGAACTCGATCCGCAACGTGTTCCCTTTCCCTGGAACCAGCTGCCTGCCTCTGTCCCTCAGTGGATATTTGCAATGAGCGCTATGCCCTCAACCCTATACCCGCCACGTGCCGCGAACCACACTCCAAGGCACCCCCTCCATGAACATCCCCTTTCCACTCTGTCTCCCTCTCTGCTTGGCCTGTTGGGTAGTCCTACCTCCAGGCCAAAGTGGATTCTCCTAAGACCACACACCTCAGCCCCTCACTGTTTTCCCTGCCCCTATCCCTCACCACCCCTCAGAACTTCCATGATTTTCTACGCATACTTTCAGCATCCAGACACAAATTCTTCCCCATCCACCCGCAGGCTGGGTCCTTGGCGACCCGGCCCCAAGCCTCGGCGACCCTTAACTAAGCCCAGGTCCCCAAGAGCTCACCTTGGAATCAAAGGCATATTGGCACAATGGACTTAGATTCTTTTGTTTGCGTGTCTCCTAGTTTCTCTTTCTCTTCTGGTTCCAAACTGCGTACCTGGCTGCTTGCTCACTGCTGTGGACTGAATGTCTGTGTCCTCCAAAATTTCCGGTGGTGAAGCCCTCATCACTAGTGGGATGGTGTTTGGAGGCTGGGTCTTTGAGAGATGGGTTTTGGTAAGATCACGAGGGTAGAGCCCCTTGATGGAACTGATTAAAAAGAAGAAGAAAAGAAAAGAAACGTGGGATCTCTGAGTGTGCATGCACCGAGGAAAGGCCACAGTATAAGATGAAGGCGACAGAACCAGGAGAAGAGCCCACGCTGAGAATCCAACCAGGAGGTCACCCTGATCTCAGGACTTCCAGTCTCTAGACCGCCAGAAATAAAAGTCTGCTGTCTGACCCACCCAGCCTATGACATTTCCTTAGGTAGCAGCCTCGATGTGGACACAAACCCACCCACCCTTCCCCTCAGAGTGCATGCTGCCTCATTCATTTTGACTCCTGTGATAGCATCAGATTCATCCTGGCCAAAGATTGCTCACCGGCAACTAAGAGACACCTCCCTCTTGCCAGCGGGTCCTGGCAGAATTTGCCTGTGTGTCTCTAGTCTCTCCTGAGTACAGCCCTTTCTGGCTTTGGGCTTATCTCTTAGCTGTCCTCCAAAGACTGCCCTCTTGGCAATGACCCATGCACCATGCGTACAGACTGACTGCTGATGTCGTAAATCAGGGCAAACACAGATCAAGCTTCTCTGTGGTGCAGCTGTAGGAAAGCAAGATCAATTCAAAGAGTTTGGACTCCAAGACGAGTTCACGGAGACACAAGAAGAGGTAGATGGGACAAGCAAAAATGGGAATAGTCCTGGGGCGCCTGGGTGGCTCAGTCAGTTAAGCGTCTGACTTCAGCTCAGGTCAGGATCTCACAGCTTGTGAGTTCAAGCCCCACATAGGGCTCGGTGCTGACAGCTCAGAGCCTGAAGCCTGCTTCAGATTCCTTGTCTCCCTCTCTCTGCCCTTCTCTCTCTCTCTCTCTCTCTCTCTCTCTCTCTCTCTTTCTCTCTTTCTTTCTTTCTCTCAAAAATAAATAGTCCAGATCTAGAGACCACGTGAGCAAAAAACAAAAAGGAAGGGAAGGAAGGAACGTAGAAAACAGGATACAACCCAAAGCAAAAGGGATTTCTGTTTCACTGGCTCAAAGTATTTGAGAAAAGAGTCCTGAGAGATGAAATGCAAAATGCAGGGCTGGGACCAAAGGGCCTTTGAAAGTTTAAACTCATGGTGACATACGGGTATCGGCCTGGCTCTATCTGTACAGCAAGTGACTCTTGATTTTCGGGTCATGAGTTCAAGCCCCACGTTGGGCATAGAACCTACTTAAAAAAAAAAACAAAACAGGGGTGCCTACATGGCTCAGTTGGTTAAGCATCCGACTTTGGCTCAGGTCATGATCTCGTAGTTCGTGGGTTCGAGCCTCGCGTGGGGCTCCGTGCTGACTGCTCACAGCCTGGAGCCTGCTTTAGATTCTATGTCTCCCTCTCTCTCTCTGCTCCTCCCCTGCTTGCACTCTGTCTCACTCTCTCAAAAATAAACATTAAAAAAATAATTTAAAAAATAAAAATTAAAAAATTAAAAAGACAAAAGCAAAAAGCCACAATAAAAAAAATTGTAATAAATTCATGATGACATTATCAGCTTTAGGAAAATCTAATCTCCTAGCAGTAAGTACACATCCACATTGCAAGTCCCTACCTGCTTTAAACAGGCCATGTAATGGAGTGGTGCCTGGACGCTCTTGTGGGTTAAAATGTGTCCCCCCCAAAAAAGGACATGTCTAGCACCTATGAATAAGACCTTATTTGGAAATCGAGTCTTTGCAGATGTAACCAAGTTTAGGTCATAAAGGATGAGGATGGGCCCTACACCTGATAGCTGGCGTCTTTATAAGAGAAAGAAGGAGTTTTTTTTTTTTAATTTAAATCCAAGGTAGTTAACATACAGCTACATAGTTATACATATACAGCTAACATATACATATACAGCTAACATACATATACAGTTACATATACATATACAGTTAACATACAGTAATAATGATTTCAGGTGTAGAATTTAGTGATTCATCACGTACATATAACCAGTGCTCATCCCAACAAGTGCCCTCCTTAATGCCCATCACCCATTTAGCCCATCCCTTCACCCAAACCCTCCAGCAAACCCTTAGTTTGTTCTCTGTATTTAAGAGTCTCTTATGGTTGGCCTCCCTCAAGAGAGGAGATTCAGAGACAGACACACAGCCACAAGAGACAACTGCCATGTGAAGAAGGAGGCTGAGGCTGGGAGTGATACTGTCACAAGCCCAGGAAGACCTGGGGGCCAGCAGACGCTGGAAGAAGCAAGACGCCCCTCCCTAAGAACCTTCGGAGGGAGCACAGCCCTGCCAACACCTTGACTTTGGACTTCTAGCAACCCAACTATGAGAATAAATTTCTATTGTCTTAAGACATCCAGTTTGAAGTATCTTTTGCAGCAGCCTTAAAAAACTAACACAGACATGAATTAAACTTGACCTGAAAATCATCCATTCTTTGGGACCTCCAGAGAAGATGGGCTAGATCACGAGCAAGGAAGCAATCCTAGGGAAAAACCGAGGTCAAGAGGCACAACCATATTTGGAACTATGGGTGTAAGACCACTGTCTGTGGGGAAAGGATTCTAAAGAAAGGGACACAGTCAACACTGGAAGGTCAGCAACTTTCTAATGACTGGGGGTCTGGGTTCAATCTTTGCCTGAAAGGATCCATCAACAATGGGGCTAATCCTTCCATTGATATTTAATCACTGGGCTTCTTGGCTGCCCCACAGACTTTCTCATCTTTGCTCACTCAGGCCAGAATACACATATTCTTTATTCTTCCCATTGTCCTCATCGAGGAGAGGAGCACTTTGCTATTAATCCCCATGTGTAAGTGGATTATGGAACAAGAAAATATGACTTGGAAGATTAAGTTTCTACTAGCCAACGCCAACCCAAAGATGAATGTGTATTTAATTAATGCAATTTGCTGATCAGAAAAGGAACCCCTCCTCACTGCAAAATCTTTCTAAGTTAGAGAAAACTATGCATAAGAAAGTAAGAATCACCCTTAATCTCAATACTGAAAGATATTTATTGTTGGGATTTTGGCTACACAGAATTTACTATTGGCGCCTGATGTAACTAAGAGAAATACTTTACAATTAAAGGGAAAAAAAGGCATTGATGAGATATTTGGGAAGAATCACTGAGACAGACCAAAAAAATAAAAGGCGGGGGGAGGCGGGGGAAGCCCACGGACTGTCTGGGGAAAATGCAAAAGGCTGAAGCCAGGTAATCAAAAGCCATTAGCCACTTCAACACTTGCTAGATGTCAGAGATTTCATTCAAATTAAAGGGGGAAATTCAAAGATCTGACTCAGACAGGCTGCTGCAATACTGACGGTATTAAACCATCCAACTTGACTCATGTCCTAATTAAGCTCTCCAGTTCTAAATTCCAGAAAGTAACTTTTCCAAATGGAAAAACTGTACTTTTAATATTTCCTTGAGAGCTTTTCATTTTCCCCCAAATCATGTATGGTTTTCTAGCAACCATAACATAGCAACCAAGATCATATTAAGAGACACTCCTGGAATGAGTCTCCCCAAACCCCTGTAACTCAGCTGTCGTGGCTGCGGGCTGGGCCCCAGAATGTTAGGGGAGCTGGCTCTCTCTGCACCCCTAATAAAGTCCAGGCACTGTAAACTGCTAGATGCTAGTTGCTAGGAGGCCCATAAATTCACTTTTCCTGACTTGGATGGGATTCAGAACTGCTGCATCACAGGCTGCGAAGACAGGGATGACCACAATTAAAATTCAGAGGCTGTCCGTGAGGGATAATGTTAGCCCTTCTCTCTCTAGTAAGCTGTGAACTAGTTCTGGTGTAAAGAATGGGCCATTAACTTAGATCTCTAATGTCTTTGGCAAGAAGAACTCCAAGATCCTAATACCAACCTGCAACAGTCATAAATATGCTCATCTTATTTTAACCCCATTTTCTCGAAGAGAGAGAAGGCCATTTGGGTATTCTTACTCGAAGCGAGTTGAAACCCCACAACAGGCTCCCACAAACCTTTCTCTTTGAGGCAACTTGGTGGTAAGCAGTCACAGGCCGATTGAATCCCCAAATTAAAGCATTAACTGTCAGGAGGGGGACGGGGAAGGGGGAAGGAAAAACAAAACAAAACAGAGATTGAATATTTTAAATCAATATTAGGAGGTTTTAGTTGTCTTAGGTTGCGGTGAAATGTTAAAGTTCAATTGATATTTATAGATTGAAATGATAATTTCTAATCAGAGATATCAAGATGAGATAATTATTCTAACATTCAAAAAAATTTTCTAAAATGTCACGGTGCATCTCGCACTGTCTTTTTTTTTCTAAAAATGTTTGTGACGCTCCATGGACTGCTTAAGAGGTGTGACATTTTAATGATCAGACTACAAATACTTGTCCTCACATAACACTGACCACAGCAGAGTTGAGGGCTAAGGATGAGCCTTTCACGGTATGTTAACAGCAATATTCTGAAGTCATTAAATGGATGATCTTGCCCAAGCACTGAGGGGCCCAAAACCCCTGAAATGATCCATTTTTTAAAAAAACTTTCTATCCTAAAAAAGATACTTCATTTATTCCAGCTAAAATAATAACCAAAATAATCTGATGCCTCAGATGATTCATTATTAATCTGACAGCTCACTTCCAAATACCTAAAAAACATCAGCTCCTGTGGTAAGTGAAGAAATTTACATATGCGTTCTCTAATGGTATTTGTGTCTTTTGAATGCAGGGTTTCTGGGGGGCGCCTGGGTGGCTCAGTCGGTTGAGCTTCCGACTTTGGCTCAGGTCATGATCTCACAGCTTATGAGTTCAAGGCCCCAGTCGGGCTCTGTGCTGACAGCTGGCAGCTCGGAGCCTGGAGCCTGCTTCGGATTCTGTGTCTCACTTCTCTCTCTGTCCCTCCCCCACTTTTGTTCTGTCTCTATAAAAAATAAATAAACGTAAAGAAAAAAAAAGTTTGAATGCAGGGTTTCTCAACCTCAGCACTACTGACCATGGACCACATAATTCTTTGTTCTATCGGACCGTCCTATGCATCACAGAATGTCAACATCGCTGGCCTCTAGATGCCCGATATCTCCTTATATCTAGATAGATACCAGTATAACCTCCCCAATGTGACAACCAAAAATATCTCCAGATGCTACCAAATGTCCCCTGGCAAGAAAAACTGCCCTCTATTAAGAACCTCTATCTTCACCTAACACAACAAAAAATATCACTCAGCAGAAATGTAATGCCCAAAAGCTGATACCCAAAGACACCTCACTTTCAAATTACTTTGCAAATATTTCCTGCATGTGCCTTTGCTAAATAAGTAAAATAACTGAATCATATGCACTGAGTTTTTGAAGTAAACAGGCTATTTTTCTTTTTTTTTTTAATGTCAAATCACAAGGAGCCAAGAATACTCAATGAAGAAAAGACAGTCTCTTCAATAAATGGTGCTGGGAAAACTGGATATTCACATATAAAAGAACAAAACTTGACCCCTACCTTACACCTCTCAAAACTTAAACTGAAATGTATTAAGGACCTAAATGTAAGACCCAAAGCCATGAAACTCCTAGAAGAAAACACAGGAAGAAAGCTCCCTGACATGAGCCTTGGTAATGATTTTTTGGAAATCATGTCTAAAAACACAAGCAAAAGGGGTGGCTGGCTGGCTCAGTCAGGAGAGCATCTTACTTTTGATCCTGGGATCATGAGTTCAAGCCCCATGTTGGGCATGGAGCCTACTTAAGTAATGATAATGATAATAATAAATAAAAATAAAAACACAAGCAATAAAATCAAAAACAAGTGGGCTTACATCAAACTTGAAACCTACCTACCGAAAGAAACCAACAAAGTGAAAAGACAACCTACAAAAGAGGAAAAAGTATTTGTAAGCCATTTATCCGATAAGAGGTGAGTATCAAAAACATAAAGAACTCCTATAACTCAATAGCAAAAAGCTAAATAACCCAACTTAAAAATGGGCAAAGGACCTGAATACACATTTCTCCAAAGAAGATACATGAATGGCCAACAGGCACATGAAAAGCTGTTCAACACAGTCATCATTAGGGAAACGAAAATCAAAACCAGAGTGAGGTATCACTTCACATGGGTCAGAATGGCCATCATCAAAAAGACAACAGCAGGGCGCCTGGGTGGCTCCGTCCATTGAGTATCTGACTCTTATTTCAGCTCAGGTCATGAGTCATTTTGGCTCAGCGCGTTAGTTCTAGCCCTGCATCAGGTTCCACACTAACAATGCTCAGTACAGAGCCTGCCTGGGATTCTCTCTTTCTCTCTCTGCCCCTCCAGCACCTTGCCCCTTAAAAAAAAAAAAAAAAAAGACAAGAGAGAACAAATGCTGGCCAAGATGTGGGGAAACTGGAATCTTCACACGTTGCTGATAGAAATGTAAAATGGTGCAACCACTTTGAAAACAATCTGTCAGCTCCTCAGAAAATTAAACATAGAATTACCATATGACCTTAGTGATTCCACTCCTAGGTGTTTACCAAAAAAATTCTTAAATGAGTATCCAAACACATATTTGTTACACTGGCGCTCAGAGCAGTAACTATCCACAATAACCAAAAGGTGGGCTCAATCCCAATGTCCATCAGTTGATGAATGAATAAATGACATGCGGCATATCCATACAGTGAAATATTACTAAGCAATAAAAAGGGATTCTGACACATGCTGCAACACAGATGACCCTTGAAAGCATGATGCTAAGCAAAAGAACGTGGACACACAAGGTCACATTTCATATAATTCCATTTACAGGTAATGCCCAGAACAGGCAAATCTACAGACACAGATCCGTAGTCACCAGAGGTGAGAGGGAGGCATGGGGAGAGGAAGTGCATAATAATGAGCACAGGGTTCCTTTTAGGGGTGATGAAAATGTTCCAGAATTGATTATGGAGATAGCTGCACAACTCTATAAATATACCAAAAACCACGGAATTGTACACTTTAAGGAACTAAATTGTATGGCATGTGCATTACATGTTAATAAAGCTGTTATAAAACAAAAGCAACCTAGGGGCACCTGGCGGGCTCAGTCGGTACAGCATGTGACTCTCAATCGCAGTGTCGTAAGTTCGAGCCCCGTGTCAGGTGTAGAGATTACTTAAAAATAAAATCTTAACAATATCCAAATTACGGAAAGAGTCTAAATGTCCATCAACTGATAAATGGATAAATAAGATGTGGTATATATACAAAATGGAATACTACTTGGCAATGAGAAAGAATGAAATCATGCCATTTGCAGCAACGTGGATGGAACTGGAAGGTATAATGCTAAGTGAAATAAGTCAGTCAGAGAAGGACAAACACCACATGTTTTCACTTATATGTGGATGTTGAGAAACTTAACAGAAGAGCATGAGGGAGGGGAAGGGGAAAAAAGTAGTTACAAACAGAGAGGGAGGAAGGAGAACCATAAGAGACTCTTAAATACAGAAAACAAACTGAGGGTTAATGGGGGTGTGGGAGAGAGGAGAAAATGGGTGATGGGCAATGAGGAGGGCACTTGTTGGGATGAGCACTGGGTGTTGTATGTAAGCAATGAATCATGGGAATCTACCCCCAAAAGCAAGAGCACCCTGTCTACACTGTATGTTAGCCAACTTGACAATAAATTATATTTAAATGATAATAAAATCTAACAAAAAAAAAAAAAAAGGCAATCTATAGACAAGGCATAGAAGACTTAATCATGCTTACAGAACACAGTCTTAAAACCCTGGTGGTGACAGAAGCTGGGGGTGTAAGGTGGAGAGGGGAGAGCTGAGAGGAAAGACAGATCCAGACACCGATATTCTTATTTTACAAAGGGGAGGTTAAATGTCACAGTCTTCGGTTGACGAAACTAAATGAGAGGTCTATGTAAGTAACAAAGAATGAAGACTAATCAATATAAGAACTATAAATATCACCAGCAAAAATCTGGAGAAGGAAGGAGGTGAGAAAGAAGTAGCCTAATTGTCCTTCATCATAACAGGAAGCCGATAAATAAAAGTGGTAGAAGCATATTATTTAGAGATACAAAGACAACCACCAGAAGAACAAAAAACAAAAATGAACAAAAGTGATCATTTCAGGAGAGTACAGAGTGGGCGGGAATAGAAAAGGCATGGGAACAAAAACACGTTTCACGTAAGCTTGCCTGCTAGGAGTTTGCTAATGCTATATGGAATTATTATTACTTCACACCCTGTTTTTAGAAAGAAATCAAACTTGGCATTACTTGAGATTAAGAATATGGATGAAATAAGAATATACCTTGATGGCAGGAAAAATATTAAACCCGATCATCACCACTGAGTAAAACTGTGATTGAAATCTAACCAAGCAGCAGTCTCTGTTTCGCTGTCCTGCCTTCCCCTCCTTGCGGTGTATCCAGTAAACTTCTATCCCCTTTAAAAATAAATAAGTAAATATATTTGAGCAAAATAAGCAAATATATTTGAGCAAAATTGACTCAAGTTTTACAGCCAGAGACTGCATCCTTATTAAGGCAAACCTGGAAATATATGTCAGATCTTTAAGGGACCAAGAAACATGCACAAAGCCTCTACTCTCTGCATGGCAGACAGATGGTTAAGAATCCTCACGCGGGTCAGGGCACGGGTGGCAAGATTATTCAAAAGACCTAATCACTGTGGGAGCCAAAGGGCATTTCAGATGAAAGAAAGTGCATATGGCATTCTCTCCCTCACAACGGACCCCTGTTTAAACACACATTAAAAATGAAGGGCGAGGGGCACCTGGGTGGCTCAGACAGTTAAGCATCCCATCTTGACGTGGGTTCGAGCCTCACACTGGGCTCTGTGCTGACAGCTCAGAGCCTGGATCCTGCATCGGATTCTGTGTCTCCCTCTCTCTCTCTCTCTCTCCCCCTCCCCACTCACACTCTCTCTCAAAAATAAATAAACATTAAAAAAAAAAAAACACGAAAGGGGGAAGGTGAACACTGCTCAGCACCAAAACCCAGCAGAATTTGCCACCGGGGAAGTACCACACTCAGTTATTTAAAACCTCATCACAGTTACAACTCTGACACCTGGGACATGATTCTGGACAGCTAAACTAGGACGCTTCTGAGGGTGTCCCATGGTAAAACTGATCATTACGCTAGGCAGTGAGCACGAAGGAGTGTCCCAGAGTGCTTGGGGCCTCACAGGCATGGAAAGGGGCTCCGCGGGCACCAGAACCTAGGGGCCCCTCCAAGTCCCCGCCATCCCTGTGCCATGGAAAGACATAGAGATGCACATTTTGCAAAAAAAAAAAAAAAAAGGCAAACACTAACACATTGCCTCGGTTTGGGTCAGGCTCCCTTTAAGTCCAAAAAACCTAAAATCCACATACAGAGCTCACGGCAGAGTGATCCCACAGCTCTGGGCCTCTCAAACACTGCCCAAAAGGCAAGTCGCCCTGGCTAAATGAGTTCCAGAGGCTCCCAGAGCTTCCTGCTGGAAATCTTCATTTGGCCGCAATTCAGTCAATGCTCTCCACCCAGCCCAGGTGAGGAGGCTGTGTCAGATGAGATCGTGTTCCGGGGACAGGGGATAAGGGACATGAAGAAGCCCTGAGATGGTGAGGCTTTGGGCTGGAATCCTAAAGACGTGGGAGGCCTCCACGGTGGCAAGGGGAGGCAAGGAAGACCCCCTCCCTCAGGGCCCCTCAGACTCAACCTGAGGCAGACATCAGGCCCGCCCCACCCCCTCTTCTGAAGGGCAAAGGGTAGAAAATCCCATGGACCCCATTTCCGTGGTGGACAATTCCACAGGGAGAATTCCCAGACCCATTCTCAGACCCTAACCTCCCCCTCCCCCAGGGTTGACCTGGGGGCTTATCCAGGGCCATTATCACCTCTGCAGAGGGCAGAGGAAACTAGAAACAGGCACCAGAATTGATCTATATTTACAAGGTTAGCAGCTCCCAGTGGAGCAGGAGGAAGAGGAAGAGGAGGAGGAGGGGGGGGGAGGGGGAGGGGGGGAGGGGAGGGGGAGGGTGGGTGGGCAGACAGAAGCGCTCTGGGCCAGAGGCAGCCATTGCAAAGACAGGTTCCTTCTGCAGGATTTCCTGTCTCCTCCGTGGACACAGAGAACAGTGTTTGGGGTTTTTAAGGAAAAGCAACTGAACTTCCAGAACCTAATCTCTCATCCCCTCCCCCCACCCATCCCAAGCCAAGCTGGGGCACCCAGATCCACAGTCTTCCAACCAGTTAATTCCTCACACATCTGTATACTGATCTGTAGGTCTTTATATAAAATCATGTTCTTTGGGGGGCAGATGATGCAGTTAAATAATACAAGAGGCTTTTTTAAAAACCCTTCTCGTTCATAAAGTCAAAGCGGCCCTGGCCAGAAAAACATGCAATATCTTTCATATCATACTTTGGTTTTCCCAGGGGGCTGCAAAACGCTAGGACCCCCATTCCCCCAACTACACCCAAGTGTCCCTTTATGGAAAGAAACTTTGTGACAGCACTAAAACTCAAAGGGCCTTGGCCCACTCAGAAACTGAGGATGCACTCAGCTGAAAGAACCTTCCTCCCACAGAGCTGTTCCCTGAGTCACCACTCTGTTAAACGTCCTTTGAAGACACACAATTGACCACCTCTCAGATCATGGCAGTATTGTGCACCACCCCCCCAACACTTTTGCTACCATTTCAAGCAACTGAGACCCCACTTGCAGATGAATGCAAGCCTCTGAGCTCAGGCTCAGTCCACGAGGAAGGAACCTCTTCACCTAGCAAAAGAGCTCCAAGGTCTTCTAGAAGAATCTCACAAGAACACAGGAAGAATCTTCGCATAACCACAGTCTAGACCTTTATGAATTTCTTAACGAGGTCCCTGGAGACCCAGAACAGTGAAAGTCTTATGCTGGAGGGATGTGGAGGAAGGTACAGGAGATTGGGAAGGGGATAGAAGGGAAAAACCCACCTAACTAGTAATATCTGGTACCTTTCACACTAGACCATTGTTTTCAAAACATTCTGTTCCTGGCTGAGTACTGCTTAATTTGAGTGCCTCTTTTATTCAAGTTTTTTTCATTTTTCTAAATAAGTGATTTGGCCTACAATGATGAGAGATAACTTTTTTTTAATGCATTTATTTATTGGGGGGGGGGGGGGGCAGAGAAAGGGGGAGAGAAGGAATACCAAGCAGACTCTTTCTCCTGGCGCTCGAACTCCTGGAGCAAACCGTGACACCATGACCTGAGCCAAAATCAAGAGTCTGATGCTTAACCGACTGGGCCACCCAGGGGCCCCAAGAGAGAACTTTTCTTTAAATACAGGGGTTGTTACCTAAATAAAACTGAATATTTAGGCATGAACTGACCTCTAGTTTGGAACTGTTAAACAAACAAACAAACAAACAAACAAAAAAGACACAGAAAAGTGTTGCTGAGGCCTGTTTTTTCTGGTCCTGTATTGAGAAAAATCAAACAAAAAGACATACACAGAAACATATACTCTACCCATCTGCTTAATTTGGAAAGGAAAATTAAATGCACACATGTACAGTATACACACACATGCACACACACAACTCCCGTGGAACAGTGTTTAGGATACAGGAGTCCAATGACCGGAGACAGTGAAAATGAGGATCTTTCTCCACTGTAAGCCTGCACCTGTGGGGTTCAGGAATCTGTCCATCACCCACAGGAACCAAACTCTCTTTCAGCCTTCCCACCTTTGCCCCTCCTGCACTCGCAAACAGCAGAAGCCCCTGCCTTCGCGGACTTCGATTTGAGGTTTCATGTGATCCCTGTGTTCTCACCTGCCTTCCTCGCTTGGGAAAGCACAGGCTTGAACTTCCCATTTATTAAAGTGCAGTCTCACAAACCCTTCTCCTGCAGACAGTAAGCTCCTTGTGGAGAGGAAAGAACCAAGTGTTCACAACCAGCACACCCAGTAGGCCCTCAGCAAGGCTCTGGGGAAGAGATTTCCGGCCAGGCGCTGTGGAAAGCCTGGGGTTCAGTGAGCCGCCCCAACTGCAGGAATTTTGACCAGGAGGAGACTGGGCCAGGCGGGGAGGGGAGGAGAGGGAAGCTGGGAGGGAGAACTGCAGGGGAAAAGGAGAGGAAGTCTTTGTCCCTGCTCCTTGCAGGAGCATTAGAGAGGAGTTAAATTGTCAGCTAATGAGATTTCCTAACCACGTGCTCCCTTTTAAGTCTAGGCCCCCAATTGATTTGATCCCCAGACGGCCGCAGGGGGCACAGCTGCCTTTCAGCATCCCTAAGGGCCAGAGAATTCCCAGAACAAGTGCAGGAAGGCTCGGAATCATGGCTAGGAGAACTTTAAATAGGTTATCTCGTACATTAATTGAGACCTAGCAATAACACCACTGGCCCCTCTGTTTGCAGGAGTCAGCCACCCCTTGGGGTGACTGAGGCAGGCCTGGGGAGCAGAACGGGGTCGGGAGCATTCTCTGTGAGCTTCTGCACCCGCTGGACAGACTTGGGTTCCAGTCACTCACCTAGTTTCTGTCTGTCCATTGGCTTTTGGGGGCCAGTTAAGACCCCTGAGGTCAGGGCACGTGGGTGGCTCAGTCGGTCAAGCGTTGGACTCTTGGTTTCAGCCCAGCTCAAGACGATCTCACAGTTCGAGGGTTCGAGCCCAGCACTGGGTTCCCCACTGACAGTGCAGAGCCTGCTTGGGATTCTCTCTCCCTCTCTCTACCCATCCCCCACTCACTTTGTGTCTCTCTCTCTCTCTCTCTCAAAATAAATAAATAAGCTTAAAAAAAAAAAAGACCTCTGAGGTTGACATTCAAAGAATATGTTATTGGACCTAATCCAGTAATTTGCCCCAACCAGCAAAAGGGGGTTGAAACTGGAAACACTTTTTCAATAATATCCTATGTTGTAGCCAAGTCTGAGATTGTGTCTCTTCAACTATCTGATTATGAGCTGTACAGGAGTTTTTCTTTGTTTTGTTTTTGTTTTTCCTGTATGAAACTGGCTTCTCTCTTAACCTTAAAAAAAAAAAATAGCCGTGTCGGGCTGGTGGAGCCGAGGAAAAACAAGTCAAAACACATTGACGGCATTTTGAAGATATTCAATGAAATCAATTCTCCCTTTCTACCTTCCTTAGTTAGTCAACAGCCTGCACCTTTAGTTTATTTCTCCTTTATTCAAAGATAATTACTTAGCAACTTTGGGGTTTACCACTCAAAAACAACCTCCCTGGCGGGGCTCTTCATTATAGGGTACAACAGAGCATATTCTAGAAACCAGAGATTTACTAAACTTCTGCCACAAGACACAGCTCAAATTTCACTTCTACCAGGAAGTGTTCTCTCCCGGCCTCCAGGTATCTCTTTGTTCAAACCTCCCTCCATCCGGGTCCTAATCACTTTGCACAGTGGCCATTGGTTCATGGGGCAACCGCTTCCCACCTGGACAAGTCTCCCTCCTCCAAACCCAGGCCTGGGCCTCTGCATAGCCTTAAAGGAAGAAGGAAGAAAGAAGAAACAACTAAAACCTAATGGAAATTCAAACACATAAAATGGAGCTGGAATCGATTAGATAACTATAATTAAACCTAAGGCCAAGTAAAACAAGCCCTGTTTGAAGCTGAAAGCAGTCTTCAAGCTTTCTAAAATAAAATAGGAGCCAGGGAAGTGGAAAATAGGAAAAGGGGGAAAGACACAGGCTAGCTATATCCTCTAGAATAGATTCCCTCTAACTGGGAAACACCATTCCAGTGTTTCATCTGTGACAGTTGCTGTGCTAAAACTAGGGGTTTTTAACTGTCGTTTAAAACCCGCCACAAATGGGAATACACGTTATTCCCACTTTACAGACTCGGAAACTGAGTAGCTCAGCCTAGATCACTCAGCTTGTGAGTGACACTGAGCAGATACGGGAACCCGAGTTTGTCCGACCTCTGCGCCCAGGCTCTCAACCTCTGCTCCAGTTCAAACTGTGCACCAAGTCAGCACGCTCGGGTAACCCGATCGCTACCGCTCGGACTCAAGGATGCCCCACAGCTGCTCTGCGGGACCGCGTGGGTACCATTAAAAGCGGGCATGGATTGGCCAGCGTCCCCAAGGGCTCGCGCGCGTCCTTCAAGACTTGGCAGCACGCAGGAAAAGGCAGGCTCGGAATTAACCTGGGCTGATCCGGAGGCAAGGCCAGAGGATGCTACTGGAAGGGAGGTGAGCTTGGCTCGGTCAGCGCCCCGACGGCCGTCAATCTGAGAGGACCCCTGGCAGGGACAAGGCTCCTCTGGGTGCACAGGGCCTGGGGGCCGCCGTGCGCGGCAGGGACTGGGCGCGAAGGCGCCGTCTAGTCGTCTTTTCCCTGCAGCATCTCTCCAGGAGGCCGGGGGAGGGGGCGTCACCTGACAGCACGCACCAACTTCTCCCAGCTCGGAGGGGGCGCGTGGCGGCAGCCTCGGGCCGGGGAAGCGCAGCGCGCGGCTCTCGCCCAATGGCGAGGTCTGTAAACAAAAGCGGGCCCCACGCGGGTCCCCCAAAGGGCGGTGAGCTGCGCAGCGCAGCACGACCCTAGCGGCAGAGCCCGCGAGAGGGCGAGGCGGGGTCGGGATCGGGAGCCGGGAGTCCTCGCACAGCCCCCGGGATCCCGCACCCGGACCAGTCATTGTCTGCGCGCGCGCAGAAGGCCGTTTTAAATGCCTCCTCCCAGGTTAGCCACGGGTCCCCGGCCCGGTGTGCCGGCCCCCAGGCTCTCCGTCCCGCGTGTCCGGCCCTGAGCGCCGCACGGATCGCCAAGGTGAGAGCCGACAACGTCGCCGAAAACCCAGGCCTGGAGGTGCCCAAGTCAGGGACGGAGACACACACACATACACACACGCGCACGCACACGCACGCCCTCCCCGAAGTTGATAAAAATCAGCCGACAAATACAAAGTGCCGCCGCCGCCGCAGGTCTGCGCCGACCTCCTGCTGCCGAGAACACCGAATGCCAACGCCTGGACACTGTCACTTTCATTCGGCACCGGGCACCTGGGCGCCGCTGGCTCGTCCCCCTCCCGACTGCTCCCTCGCGCGAGGGGTTTCCTCTAGCTTACCCTCGCCAGCTCCTCACCTTCCAAGTGTGTGAACGCGAAAACAATACGAGTAAAACCCAATCGGGGGGAGCTAGGACCCGCCGGGAGCCCCAGTGTGCGGGAGACGGGGGTCAGGACGTGCCCGACACGGGCAGAGCGGTTCCGGGCATCCTCACCCCGATTCCTCGGGGCGGCTTCGGACAGCCGGCACAGGCCCGCGGTACTCACCCGCGACGCTCGTCCCGGATCTCCGCGACGCCGCCGGGGACAATGCGGGGACGCCGGGCTCCTGGGGCTGCGGGCGCCGAGGCCGCTGCAGAGCTGCGCGCCCGACGGCGGCGGCGCTGCTCGGCCCGGCCGCACTCCGGCCCGCTCGCCGTCTGCCAATGGGAGCTGTCAGGGCGCCTCTGCCGGCGGCCTTGTGGGCGGGGCCACGAGAACCCGTGGGAAACGGAGCTCCGATTGGGCCGCCTGACAATCGCTCCGCCTCCAGGCGGCCAATCGGAGGCGGCGGATACAGGAGCGGGGCGTTCGGAGTTGGGCTGAAGAGTGACAACAGGAGCACGCTGGGTACCCGGGCTGCATCCCGGCTGGTGGCGCCAAGCTGGAAGGATGCAGGCGCCGCGCGCTCCGGCGCTGCCACCCCACGAGGGTCTGGCAGCGCGGCCTTGGGAGAGCGGGGGAAGGTAGCAGAGGCGCGGCGGGCTGGGGAACCGCGAGGGAGCCCCTAACAAAGCAGCTTTGGGAGGGCCGAGCGGCCTCCGCCTCCTCCGGCTATAGGTCGACGAAGCTGCCTGTCACTCTGCATAGGTGGAGGTGGCCAATGACGTACAGAGAAGGAGCTCGAGTTGGCGCGCGCGCGCGGCTCGGCATCAGTGGGATTGGTCGGAGGTAAAGGATTTTCCTGCCACCTAAGGCTGAGAGGAAAGGGGAAAGGAACGGGGAAGGGGAAGAGCCAGAAAACGTACCTGGGACACGTGGTCTGGCTTGGGAGGCGTGTGTCTGGCTCTAGGGGGAGACAGGAACTTTTTTACGAGGCAGAAAAACCCTAACGTAATGCCTCCCTGTGGATGCTGGGGGATGTTAGCGCTAACCGAGCTCCAGGTGGGGCACCGTGGCCTGAACGGAATCCTGGGGAGCCCTCGACTCCCCGGGATGACCCACCTTGCCCAGCGAGTGAACTTAAAATCACAGCGTGGGGCTTGGGCCTTAACATGCACCCACTGGGCAGAGTACGTGACTCGGGCTAGGTTCACACGGACCTCCTGCTGCCTTCTGTAAAATCCGGAAACGACCCTGGCAGTTTACCTTTCTCGAGGTTCCGAGCGACACCGAAGCCGGGACGCTGACGGTGGAGACTCTAACGAAGCTTTCCCCACGCCGGGCCAGTGCTTCCTCCTCACCTTAAGAGCCTTGGACTTCACCATTAAGAACAAAGGCTGGGGAGAATATTCTTTACAGCCCGAGGGGTGGGAAGACCTGGGCTCCCGAGGTTATCTGATTGAAAACAAAAGGAACCGCAAAAGGAATTGCCAGTGGCCTAGAGGGTAAACCTGAACTGGAAAACGAAAAATCATCCTTGACTTCCCCCTCCTCCTTCTCTTCTTGCCTGCCTCCCAAATCCATGCCCTCCTCCAGGTTTTTTCTCACCCGACCACAGGTCTTTCTGCCCCCACCCTCTTGAAACTATTCTCCCCTCTGCGGAATCATCCTTCTAAACTGAAAAATCGTATTTTGCGCCCTCACCGTTGGGTTCTTCCCTTTCCCCAGAATACCCTCCCCTCCCTCACTTAACAGCTCCTACCCATTCTTCAGAACCCAGTTTTGCAGGCAGTACATTCATGCAGTAGACATTTGCCGAATTCCAGCAGTACAGCAGTCTTGTAGACACTGGAAACCTCCTGTATCGTCAAACTTAGAGACCCACACCCCCCACCCCCACGCTCCTACTCCCTCCTTGTATTACCTGGGCTGAAATTGCCAGTTAAGTATGTCCTCCGCCACCAGCACAGAACTCCATTCCATCCAGAATCTTCTCTGTCTTGTCCTCTGCTGTTTCCCAGTGCCTAGCACAATACTTGATATATTTGGGGCACTCAAAAATATTCAGTCAATAAATATAGACGAGCTATAATTAGAGGTAAGAGCTTTGAAGATTTGAAGTGCTTCTAAAGCATCAGTTTTGAGAAGTAGAGTTAGGATAGTAGATGGAAGAGGGGTATGTCCGCCAGATGCCATGATGGGTGTTGCAGGGAGGTTTCTGAGTGAAGTTTGTGAGATTTTCCAAGACACCCTTTCAAAAAACTACCTTCATCTCAGCGAATACCTTGCCCAGGCTTCTCAATGGAGAATCATTCTTGGGTGAAGCTTTTCATCCCAGGAGAAAGAGCAATTTCTTTTCTTTTCTTTTCTTTTTTTAATGTTTATTTTTGAGAGAGAGAGAGCCCAAGCAGGGGAGGGGCAGAGAGAGGAAGAGATAAGACAGAATCTGAAGCAGGCTCTGGGCTCTGGGCTGTCAGTACAGAGCCCAACACAAGGCTCGAACTCAGGAGCCCTGAGATTATGACCTGAGCTGAAGTCTATGCTTAACCGACTGAGCCACCCAGGTACCCCAAGAGCATTTAAGTGGTTACAAGCCATCATATTGGAAGGGGCGGGGGGGGGGGGGGGAATACACACACACACACGTACTTATGAGCTCAGCGTTTTCCCCAAAGTATGTTCAAAAGTGCATTTGGCTATTCTCTGGAGCCAGACTGCCTACTCTCAAATCATAGCCCATCATTTTCTAGCTGTGACCTTGGGCAAGTTACCTCAGATCCCTGTGCCTCGGTTTGCCCATCTTTATAAAGGAGATGACAACAGTCCCCACTATATAAGGTTGGTATCGGGATGAATGAGTTAGTATCAGTCATGAGCTTAGAAGAGTGCTTGGCATATGGTAACATTAAAGAATGTTCATTAAATAAACGTCTTCCACTGGAGACACATGTGGCGGGACCTGCTGAAGCCACCCGTTTCAGTGACAGGCTACTACATTTAGGCTTTCCTGGGAGTAAGCAGTTGGATTTCTCGTCTCTGCCTCACTCCCGGCTGCTACCTGTTGTTAAGGACGTACCACTGTTGCCAGGTGAACTTCAGATTAATCCTGAGTGGCCATCTCATAGCCTTGGGCATAGCTCTTGCTGCTCCTAAGAAATCTGAAAAGCAGTTAAGAGAACTCAGGAGTTAGACTGGCTGATTTGAACCCAAGCTCCACCAGCTCTGAAGCCTTGAGCAGGTTACTTAATCTTTTGTAAGCCTCACTTTCTCATTCTATAAAATAGAAGTAACCCCCTAACCCATAAGGATGTTGAGGGACTTTAAAAAAAGGTCACACACAGGGGCGCCTGGATGTTTCAGCTGGTTAAACGACTGACTCTTGATTTCAGCTCAGATCATGATCTCACGGTTCGTGGAGTCAAGCCCCAGGTCAGGCTCTGTGCAGACAGTGCAGAACCCATTTGGGATTCTTTCTCTGCCCCTCCCCTACTTGCTCTCTCTCTCTCTCTCTCTCTCTCTCTCTTTCTCAAAATAAATAAGCGTGAAAAAAATTGTAATAAAAAGTCATACACAGCACATGGTATACACTCATAAAAGTTAGCTCTTGGGTTTAGCTAAGTTAACTAAACACTCTGCATCACAGTGTCCTCATCTTTAAAATGGAATAATGAGGGGTGCCTGGCTGGCTCAGTGGGTAGAGCATGCAACTCTTGATCTCAAGATCATGAGTTTAAGCCCCAAACCGGGCGTTGAAATTACTTTTTAAAAGGAAGGAAGGGAAAAAAGGAAATTGAATAATGACATTTCATTAAGTGTTTGAAAACCCTGAATGAGATGGTATGAGAAAAGCTTAGCTCTTTGCATAAAAGGGAGATGGTTACAGAGGAAACCACCGTTTGGGCTCTTTCCATCATCCACTCTCTCTCTCTGAGCCCCACCTACATCAACACACTCAGAATCTGCTCGGGGCTGAGCATGGGAGCCTTTCCCAAATCACAATTCTACCACTGAGGTTAACAGAATCAAACTTCTCCGGCCTTCGGGTACATTTCTTGACCTCAAAAACCGGAAAAGCAACTGTAGATCTCTGCTGTTTCTTTGCTAAACACACTTAGCTTGCCACTCCACACTGTGGCAGAGAATGGGGCGTTTTGATTAAAACACAGACAAATGCCATCTGGCAGAGTAGTCTGGCATCCCATCTCCTGAGGGCATGGTTGACATCTCAAGAAAACACAGCGTTGACATTAAGGAAAAACATGGAGTGGTCAAAGGCGGAATTAAGGGTTTAGGACAAGAGAACCAGAAGAAATTACATTTCTAGTACCTGACCTCAACTCCAACCACAAGTCAACGTTTTCTTCCCCGCTATTTACTGAAAGCCTCGCAAAATATAAATGTAGGTAAGTCACAAGTGGCCCTCCCTAGTAAGGCTACACCGGGGAGATGGGCCCATGTCCTTACTCCCAGCAGCCTCTGTTCCTGACCTGGTCTTCCTTTTGGACAGGTGCTCCCTAGGGGCACAGCTGGAGTTTGTTTGGGTCGCTGCTGTAATCCTCGTCTCTCAGAATAGAGTCTGGCACAGAGAAGACACTCAATAAATGTTCATGGAATGAATGAAGTTGACCCTCTTGAACTCCCTGTGACAGGGACTTTTAGCGTTTACTTTCTTTTTTGTCACTTAGTTGCAAATGCCCTCTTTAAGAAAGAATGAGAAGCAGGGACACCAGAGTGGCTCAGCGGGTTAAGTGTCTGACTGTGACTCAGGTCATAATCTTGTGGTTCACAAGTTTGAGCCCTGTGTCAGGAGGGATTCTGTGTCTTCCTCTCTTTGCCCCTCCCCTGCTTGTGCTGAGTTTCTCTCTCTCAAAAATAAACATTAAACATTTTTTTGAAAAAAGAATGAGAGGCAGCCCATGAGGCCATCCATCTCCAGCAGGACTTCCTTCATGGTAGAGAGGGCAGCTTCAGTGTAGTTTTGTCTCCAACTAAATTTAGGCTCCCTGAGGCTATGCTTGGCTCTCCTGGAGCTTGTACACTGTATGCGTTCAACAAATGTTTCCTACGAAAGCACTCACTGGTTGAGTTCTCATGTACTCACAACCAGGACAGAGATGAGAATTGGGTTGGCCAAGGCAACTGTTGATAAGTTTGTTCTGATTCACCCTCAGTCTCTTGCCAAGACCCCCTTTGCCCCATTAACCCCCTTTAGACAGGGCTAAAATCTAAAATGGGAAAATTCTGGGGCACCCCGGTGGCTCAGTCGCTTAGGTGCCCAGCTCTTGATTTCTGCTCAGGTGATGGATGATCTTGCAGTTTGTGGGATCAAGTCCAGCACTCGGCTGTGCACTGACAGCACAGAGCCTGCTTGGGATTCTCTGTCTCCCTCCCTCTCTGCCTCTGCTGCTCACATGTAAGCACACTTTCTCTCCCTCTCTCTCTTAAAATACATCAAGTTTTTGTTTTGTTTTGTTTATCCTTAATTATGTTTCTGCGATTTTCTTTAACAAACCAGCCAGGTCACTACTGAATTCCAAGTTCCTGACAATAGGTTCAGAGAAGCTAAAATCTCTGCCTTCAGGACCTGGTAAGCCATTGCTTGGGTGGTTTTCTTCTGCAGTACAATGCTCTAGAGTTTTGCTGTGTATTATTCTGTCACACAGCTGGAGACCTCTTTAAAACCTGACCTGGGTGTTTCCAAAAGCCCCACCTTTTGGACTGCCAACACCCCACCCCATCCAGAGAGCACAAACTTAGTAGATAGGACTGTGACTCTACCCACTGCTACCACAGGGTTTCCAAGTGACATAAAAGTGACATCAACTGGCTTACTTTATAAGCATCTGGAATGACAAGTAAAGGATGGTGAACATGCTATCTCACTGAAAGTGATAATGAGTTTGGGGGCGCCTGGCTGGCTCAGTCTGTAGAGCATGCAACTCTTGATCTCGGGGTTGTGAGTCTGAGCCCAACTTTGGATCTAGAGATTACTTAACAATTTGCTTTAAATTAAGTAATTGCTACACCCAACGTGGAGCTCAAACTCCCAACCCTGAGATCAAGAGTTGCATGCTCTACAGACTGAGCCAGCCAGGTGCCCCTGAAAAGTGATAAGGTTTTTGAAATTACCTTGTAGGAAGGAGGGAAGAAGGAAACAAAAAGAAAAGAAGGAAGGAAGAAGTAAAGAAAGGAAGAAACAAAAAGAGACACAAAAACTACTCTAGAATTTCCATCAGGATATTTAAACTCATCTGCCTCCTGAGCTGACTCTATCCAGGGCAAGCTTAATGGGCATGTGACCTGTGTGGTTTGAAGGGCTCCACACCTGGTTTAATGCTCTGCTATTGCTGTCTTGAAATTCCTAATTTATTTCTTCAATCCTAATTTTTGAACAGGGAGCCCTGCATTTTCATTTTACTTTGGGCCCCACCAATTATGTAGACTGTCCTTCCCACATTCTTCCACTGTGGGGGCGGGGGTGGTCTCATCCTCCATCCTCCTGGACCCCCAGCTTGGAGCTTTCACACAGCAGGCGCTCAGCACAACTGTATTAAGGGGTTCAACATAAATGTAGAGTGTCATCTGTCACTGATATGTCAGAATTGATGGGTCAAGCCCAGGAGTTACATAGAGAGTTGCCTTTGAGAGCATGGAGATCTGGGGCAGCAATGACATTAAGCTGACAAGGGGACACATCTGGATCTTCTGACTAAAGATTTCCAAGAAGATAACCAAGGACAATCCAAGAGCCATGACGACCCCAGGGGAGGATACCCCTTCCCATCTCATCATGCTTCACCTTATGAGTCAACTCGATTAGGCTACAGAGTGCCCAGACATTTGGTCAAACAGTATTCTGAATGTGTCTATGAGAGTGTTTTACGTGAGATTAATATTTCAATCAGTAGATTGAGTAAAGCAGATTGCCCTTCTTCATGTGGATGGGCCTCATCCAATTGGTTGAAGGCCTGAATAAAACCATATGGCTGAACCTCCCGGAAGGAGGACTTCCTCTTGCCTGACTGTATGATCTGTGACACTGATCTTTTCCTGCCTTCAGACTCAAACTGAAACTTACACCATCAGCTCTCCTGAGTCTCCAGCTTGCAGATGACAGAGCTTGGGACTTGTTAGTCTCCGTAATCACATGAACTAATTCCTAATAAACCTTCTCCCCTTACATTTCTCTCTCTCTCTCTCTCTCTTCGTATAAACAAACATCTCCTATTGATCTGCTTTCTTAGAGAACTTTGGCTAATACACATCCCAACAGTGTTCCCTACAACCATTCAACCATTCAGTGTTTCTCAACAGCTGGTCGTTTGAAATCGTGGTCTGTCAACCAGCAGCAGCATTGTTGGCTCATTTCAGAAATGCACACTCCTGGTCCCCATCGCGGACACACTGAATCTGAATCCCCCCCATCTTATTAAAATCCTCAAGTAATTCATCCACACATAAATTGGGAAACACATCAGCCTTCTTTGAAAACGAAAGCCACCTAAGAGTAACAACAATATTAAAAACAACTTCCTAGGGGCACCTGGGTGGCTCCGTATTTACTGTTTGACTCTTGATTTAGGCTCAGGTCACGATCTTGCGGGTTCGTGAGTTCAAGCCCCGCACTGGGCGCGGAGCCTGCTTGGGATTCTCTCTCTCCCTCTCTCTGCCCCTTCCCCACTTGCACTGTCTCTGTCTTTTATTCATACATTAATAAACCTTAAAACAAATTAAAAAAAAAAAAAAACTCTAGTAAAAGAATTAGTTTAATCAATGTTTTCTTACCTGAGGTGACATGTGGAAAGCAGGGTGAAAGAGGGTCCAGAAAAGGACTGAGGAAGCCAGGACATTTTCCCAGCTGTGACAAGCCTTCAGTCATGGAGACAAGACGGAGGCAGCCTCAATATGCAGACCAGCATGCCCAACCAATGCATAGAAATTCAAGGTCAAAGAGGCCGGGCCAGACAAGTCAGGCCACATCACAGCCGGGGAACTTAGCACTCCCTCCTCTGTGTAATGTGCTTGGTTGCGTTTTATTTTCTGTGTTTTCACTGAAATGGCAGTTTGTGGAGAAACTCTCCCACTTGGCTGTGAACAGGCTCTGAGCAACAGCAACACTTTCTGCAGAATTGGCAAGGACAGCACTGTGGAATATTTCAGAAACTTCAAGGCAAAGGGACAAACAAACAACCAAAAAAAAAGAAAAAAATCCCTCAAAACGTGTTTTAAGGCGAAAGAGCTGGGAATCAGAAACAGTTACCGGGAATGCATCCATGGGGGTCTTCAAAAAAAAACCAATCAGATACTATGTTTTCCGCCTCAGCCCCCCTCCCAGCCTGATCATCCACACGGGAAAGAACGAAATCTCCTCTGCAGACCAGAACTACTGCATGGCCGTGGGTCTCTGGGCTGCCCTACAAGGTCTCGGCCTAATGAACCCCCGATGTCTCTTTTTATTGTAATTGACACACGCGTTATGTTGGTTTCAGGTGTGCAACATAGTGACTCGACAAGTCTCTACCCTCTGCTGGGCTCGCCGCGCGTGTGGCTGCCCCCTGTCCCCATACAACACCACTGCCGACATCCCTCTGCTGTGCCTTTGCAACTCTCCCTTCATTTATACGCCTGGCGGCCCGGGGAGGGCAAGAGCAGGTCAGAGCTGCCTCGTTCCCACTCTTTCCCACCCCACCCCGCCAGCACCTGGCCGGAACATGCCAGAACACACGCTTGGTGTCCACCTGCCCCACACCATCCATTTAGTTTCACTTCCACCCAAGTGTTACCCAACCCCCAGTCTCACAGAATGGTATGGAAACGGTTGGAAGGTAGCCACGCTGCCTCAGCAAAACAACCAGTGGACCCAGAAGAAGCTTTACCAGGAAGCAAAGTGGTGCAGTGGAGCCACAGCCATAAACCTCTCTTCTTGGAATAAAGTGACAGCCCATTTTCTCACTATGCACGCACATAGACACACATGCACACACACGTTCTCTAGAGAAGCCATAGCTAAAGACAGAGAGGCTAGCGGGGGGGGGGGGGGGGGGGGGGAGAAAAACAAAGACTGTGTCCTAAGTCAAATCTTGCCTCTGTTCCTTACCAGCTGTGTGACCTTGAGGAAGTTTAGTTAACATCTCTGTGCTTAATTGCCCTTGTATTATCTCAGGCCTGCTGTAACAGGGTACTATACACTGGGTAGCTTAAACATATATATATATATATTTTTTTTTTTTTTTTTTTTAATTTTATGTTGGGGCGCCTGGGTGGCTCAGTCGGTTGAGTGTCCGACTTCAGCTCAGGTCATGATCTCATGGTCTGTGAGTTCGAGCCCCGCATCGGGCTCTGTGCTGATGGCTCAGAGCCTGGAGCCTGCTTCCGATTCTGTCTCCCTATCTCTCTGCCCCTTCTCTGCTCATGCTCTGTCTCTCTCTGTCTCAAAAATAAATAAAAAACATTAAGAAAAAAAAATTAAAAAAAAATTTTTATGTTTATTTTTGAGAGAGAGAGAGAAAGAGAGAGAATGCAAGCGGGGGAGGGGCAGTGAGCGAGAGGGAGACACAGAATCCAAAGCAGGTTCCAGGCTCCGAGCTGTCAGCACAGAGCCCGACGAGGGGCTCAGACCTACGACCCGACCCGCGAAATCATGACCTGAGCTAAAGTCGTGCACTTAACTGACTGAACCACCCAGGTGCCCCTAAACATTTATTGTAATTTAGAATAAATTAAAGCAATTAATTTTCTTACAGTTCTGGAGACTAGAAGTTCAAGATCAAGGTGCCGTCAGGTTGGTTTCTGGCAATAGGTCTCTTCCTGGCTTGCAAACAGTTGCCTTCTTGCAGTGACCTCATCTGGCGTTATCCTCTGTGCACAGAGAGAGAACCCTGGTATGTCTTCCTCTTCTCATAAGGACACTAACCCTATTGGATTGGGCCCCTGCCCTGTGACCTCATTCAACCCTAAGTACCCCCTAAATGCCCTGTCTCCAAATGCAGTCACACTGGGGGCTTAGGGCTTCAACCTATGAATTGGAGGAGGGCGGCTCAATTCAGTCCATCACAGCCCTCATCGGTAAAGCGAGGCCCAGAGTCCCGCACATCTCATGAGACCTTGTGAAGATGCAATGATTTGAAATAGTAAAGAACTTAGAACAGCACTTTGTGCACATTTAGAGACACGACAGACGACAGATTCCTGACTCATCTATAGAAAGCTAGATTCATTTCATTTTCCTTTTTTTTTTTTTTTAAGATTTTATTTTTAAGTAATCTCTACACCCCATGTGGGGCTTGAACTTACAGCCCTGAAATTAAGAGTCACACGCTCTTCTGACTGAGCCAGCCAGGAGCCCCTGGACTCATTTTGGACAAGCTCACTGCACATCTCTCCCAAGACACCCCAAAACCTTCATGAACTTAACATGTCCATAATCTCTGTATCTGTTCCAACACCTTCCCCAAACAACAACAAACAAATCCCGATAACCCCCCTTTTTTAAAGGTTTATTTATTTGGGGCACCTGGGTGGTTCAGGCAGTTAAGCGACAGGCTCTTGATTTTGGCTCAGGTCATGATCTCATGGTTCCTGAGTTCAAGTCCCACATTGGGTTCTGCACTGATGGTGCAGAGACTGCTTAGGATTCTCTCTCTCTCCCTCTCTCTCTCTCTCTCTCTAAAGTAAATTAATACACGTTCTTTAAAAAAATAAATAAATGTTTACTTATTTATTTTGAGAGAAAGAATGTGCCAGCACTGTCAGTGCAGAGCCCGCACAGGGCTCCATCCTGGGAGCCCTGAGATCACGACCTGAGTCTAAATCAAAAGTTGGACACTTAACTGACAGAGCCACCCAGCTGCCCCCCAAAACCTCTTTTTTGTAATTAAGATTTTATTTTGGGGGGCTTCCAGGTGGCTCAGTCAGTTAAGGGACTGACTGTTGGTCTTGGCTGAGGTCATGATCTCTTGGTTGGTGGGATACACCTGTGTTGGGCTCTGCGATGACATCATGGAGCCTGCTTGGGATTCTCTCTCTCCCTCTCCCTCCTCTCTGTCTCTCTCTCTCTCTCTCTCTCTCTCTCTCTCTCTCTGTTCCTCCCCTGCTCGTGTGCGACCATTCTCTCCCTCTCTCCCCCCATTCTTTCATTCAAGATAGATAAATAAACTTTAAAAAAGAGATTTTAGGGGCACCTGGGTGGCCCAGTCGGTTAAGCGTCTGACTCTTGATTTCAGCTCAGGTCATGATCTTGAGGTTTGTGACATCGAGCCCCACATTGGGCTCTGTGCTCACAGCACACAGCCTACTTGGGATTCTCTCTTTCTCCCTCTCTCTCTCTCAAAATAAACAAATAAACTTTTAAAAAAACCTTTATGTTAGGTAATCTCTAACGCCCAACATGGAGGTCAAACTCACAACTCTGAGATCAAGAGTGGCCTGCTCCACTGACTGAGATGACCAAGCGTGGCCTCCCACCCCACTCCCATAACCTTGCCACCTAGAGGGACAGTGCCCAGGCTAGAAAAATGGGAGATAGCGTGGACTTGCTTCTCATCAACGAATGCCCAAGCTGTATCCATGGGTAAATCCAACCTTTGAAAGGACTCTAGAACCCTCCTCTCTGCAGGCCACTGCTACTGCCCCTGACCAGCTCACACCCCCATCTCTGATAATGGCAATAACCTTTTCACTGGTCCCTCCACCTCCGCTTTCCATCCTGGTCACTCTTTGGAAAAGTCTCTCTGCCGAATGTAAGACAAAGAACATTTATTTGACCTGGCACGGAAGACCCATCCTGCGTTTTGGTTTTGGTTTTGGTTTTTTCATTAAAAATGTTTTTAAATATTAATTTTTGAGAGAGAGAGAAAGACGGAGCGTGAGCAGGGAAGGGGCAGAGAGAGACACACACACAGAATCCAAAGCAGGCTCCAGGCTCTGAGCTGTCAGCACAGAGCCTGATGAGGGGCTCGAGCCCATGAACTGTGAGATCATGACCTGAGCCGAAGTCGGATGCTTCACCGACTGAGCCACCCAGGTGTCCCCATCCTGCCTTTCTGACTTCCCCCAACTGCTTCCAAACTTGTCCTGCTCCCCATCTACCTGAAATGACCCAGGGCTCCCCAGCCAACCTCTTCTCTCCTCGGCCATCTGCCTGGAATACCTCCTTGTGTCCCAGTTCTCTCTGTCCGGTATGATCTTGCTCTCTCAAGGTCAGGCTGGACCATTATCTCCTCTGAGGGACCCTCTTCTTCCTTATGGCTACTGACCACCTGCCGTGTGTGAGGCTTTACATTACGCAGTTTCTGATTTGACTTTTCATTTCATATTCACATCAACTTTTCAAAATGCATCCTATAACCTCCATTTAAAAGATAAAGAGATTAATTTGCCCCAGGTCAGCGCACTAATGAGTGATCCTCCCAGAGGGAGGCCTCTGATTGTTTTCCTAGCCCTTGCTTCCCCACCTGCCTCCCGACAGAATCTGCCACTCCATTTGCAGACCTGACACACACAGCCCGTGTGCATGACACTTGCCACATTGTATTTGAGGCAAGAGACCAATCAATCTTGGAGGAATAAAACGTGGACGAGGGCGTTCGCAGGAATCTCCGCTGGAAGGCCCGGCTTCTTGTCAGGACCCAGTGTCCTACCTTCCCAGAGGGTCTGTGGGCCGCTTTAGTGGGTCCAGGACAGGTGTCTTTACCACTTTGGTGGGGGGAAGGTAAGGGATGTGCACTGATTAGGGACACGCCCCAGTTTCGCAAGCATTTAAAACTGCCCTCTGTGCACTGTGAACTGCCAGGGATACAGGCAAGAGGAAATGCAAAGGCAGCAGAGCCCTGGCTTCTCCTGGCTTCCAGAGTTCCAGAGTGCGCAGCGGGGGAGAGACGAGCAGGGAAAGCAGGAACAGAAACGCTGTCATCCGGGCCTGGAAGGGAGGTGCAGGGTATGTGGCAGGAAACAGCTTCAGGCTTCCGCACGGGAACCCCAGAGTTTTGGTGCCAGCTGCTGTGAAGTCAGATCAGTGGTGTCTTCGAGGGGGTGTAACCGTTTGACTTACTTGTTTGAGGGTTATTTATTTATTTATTTTGAGAGAGAGAGGGAGTGGGGGAGGGGCAGAGAGAGAAAGAGAGAGAGAATCCCGAGCAGGCTCCGAGCTGTCAGCACGGAGCCGGAGACGGGGCTCAAACCATGAACCGGGAGATCACGACCTGAGCTAAAATCAGGAATCGGATGCTCAACCAACTGAGCCACCCAGTTGCCTCAACAGTTTGACTTCTTTTTTTTTTAAGATTTTATTATTATTATTATTATTATTTTTAATGTTTATTGGTTTTTGAGATGGGGGAGTGGGAGCAGCAGAGAGAGAGGTAGACAGAGAATCTGAAGCAGGCTCTGTGCTGTCAGTACAAAGCCCAGCGTGGGGCTCGAACTCAGCAACCATGAGATCACTACCTGAGCCAAAGTTGGACGCTGAACCACCTGAGCCACCCAGGCACCCCTAAAGATTTTTTTTTTAATTTCTGTAATGTTTTTATTTATTTTTGACACAGAGAGAGACAGAGCATGAGCAGGGGAGGGGCAGAGCGAGAGGGAGACACAGAATCCGAAGCAGGCTCCAGGCTCTGAGCTGTCAGCACAGAGCCCAACGCAGGGCTTGAACTCACAGACTGTGAGATCATGACCTGAGCTGAAGTCGGATGCTCAACCGACTGAGCCACCCAGGCGCCCCAAGACTTTTTTTTTTAATGTTTATTTGTGAGAGAGAGTGAGAGAGAAACAGAGCATGAGTGGGGGAAGGACAGAGAGAGAGGGAGACACAGAATCCGAAGCAGGCTCCAGGCTCCGAGCTGTCAGCACAGAGCCCAGTGCAGGGCTTGAACTCATGAACCGCAAAATCATGACCTGAGCCGAAGTCGGACACTTAACCAACTGAGCCACCCAGGCGCCCCCCAACAATTTGACTTTTTAAGGACTGTATTAGTCCACTGGTGCTGCCATGACCAAATATCACAGACTGGGGAAATTTATTCTCTCGCTGTTCTGGAGGCTGAATTCCACCATCAAGGTGTGAGTAGGGCTGGGTTCTTCTGGGGCCTGTCTGCTTGGCTTGTAGACGGCCACCTTCTCCCTGTCTCCTCACCTTCTCCCTGTGTCCTCACATGGTCTTTCCTCTGTGTGCAAGCGTCCGGGTACCTTCCTCTCTGTCCCAACCTCCTCTTCTCATAAGAACAGCAGTCATATCGATCAGAGCCCCTGCTAAGGATCCCATTTTAACATCATTAACTCGTTAAGGCCCCATCTCCAAATACTGCCCCATTCTGAGGTGCTGGGGACTAGGAGTCCAACAAAGCAATTCGGAGGGGAGGCCCAATTCAGCCCCTAACAAGTACCACCACCCCACACACAACTGAGAGCGTCTGGAGTCAGCGTAGAAACCCTATTCCCAGCGTGTTCGGCTCTGTTTTCTTAGTCGAGTAGTTGTTTGTTGAATTGGATTGAATTCTTTGGTTAGGTAGCAAAGGGCCACTGAAAACGTGTCCTCTCCCCTCGGAAGCATTTCTTCCCTCCTTTTTGAAAAGGAGAGAAAAAACACATTATTGAGATTTCTAAGTGTTTCTTTGAGAGCCTGAGAGGGAAGGAGAATCGCAGTCACTGGGCTCTAGTGTCAGAGAGAGAGGAGCCGGGCAGAGGGTGCAGGAGTTCTGTGCCCAGGGCCCCAGGGGGAGCCGGCCTCTGCTGGGGAGGGGGGCCCTTTCTCAGGGTGCTCCCCATAGTTAGTCCGCATTATTTCAGGTCGGGACTCAGCCCTCTATAGGTGCCTCTCAATAGTTTCATTAATCCTATTCTTAGGATTTAAGTTAATTTACGTTTTTTCCTCTAAAACAATTGTTGCTTTTATGTTTCAAAACGTGTGGTATGTAAGAAGCAACATTCCAGGGCCTTCGAGTCCCTGTTACTGCGATTATTTCCTTTGACTGGCATCCCTGTTACTGCGATTATTTCCTTTGGCCGAACGCAAAACGCCGGCTCCCAAACGTGAAAACCAGTAACTGAAAACAAATGCCCGATGCAGCCGCCCCGGCACTTGTCCCCATGTATTTAGTTATGATTCTTATATTATTTCTCTGGCCAATCGTCAGGAATACAAAATGTTCACAACTATTTTTCCCCCATTCACCACTGTAACATAATTCCCGGTTGGAAATCAAGACCTTGGATATTATTGCAAGGCATTGTATTTATTTTTTTAAGTTTATTTAGTTTTTGAGAGGGAGAGAGAGCAAGTTGGGGAGGGGCAGAGAGCGAGGGAGAGAGAATGTCAAGCAGGCTCCACGCGCTCAGCATCGCTGAGCGCAGAGCCGGATGCGGGGCTCGACCCGAAACCGAGAGTCAGGTGTTTAACCCACTGAGCCACCCAGGCGCCCCTGATAAATACCACTTTAAAGAGAGGTTGTCTCTCAAGTGAATTTTGTTTCTACTTGACTGACCTGTTACCTTAGTGCCCTACTGCGGCTGTAACAAATGATCTCAAATTTGGTGAAATGACACAAATTTACTCCTGGAGGTCAGAAGTCTGAACTGGGTCTCACTAGGCTAAAATCCAGGCACTGGCAGGGCTGTCTTCCTTTCCGGAGGCTCTTGGGGAGGATCCGTTTTCTTCCCTTTGCTCCCTTGCAGGGGCGCCCGCACTCCTCGGCCCCGCAGAGCCCTCCCCTCTTCAAATCCAGCAACCACCAGCGGAGACTCTCATGCTGCAGGGCTCTGACTCTGCTTCTGCTCTGCCCCTCCCTCCCCCCATTCCACTTTCCAGGATTTGGGGGATTATGCTCTGCCCACCTGGATAATCCAGGATAATCTCATGTCAGAGTCTGTTAATTAGCACCCTTAATTCCAACTGCAATCTTAATTCCTCCTTGTGGCATAATCTATGGTAGTCCCACATTCTAGGGATCAGAACAAGAGCATCTTGGGAGGTCGCTACTCTTCGACTATCCCCACGTGATGAAAGTTATGGCAAGTGATGAAAATATAGGGTATTTCAGGAATCATGTGGACATGGTTTATTTTATCTAGATCTGTATATTTAGAGTTATTACACTCCCGCCCCCACCCCAACCATTACCCTTTTTGTTTTATTGGAGTATAGTTGACATATTATTTTCAGGTATAGAACACAGTGAAGTGATAATTACATATGTGACAAAATGCTCCTTCCCTATTACTCTTAAAACTCAGCTTCAGTGAGTAACAGACAAGACATCGGGATTAACAACTTTCTGGGGCTGTAAACCTTTCTGGAAGGAGAATTTATCAAATACCATGGTTCCAGGATGTTTCCACTCAGAATTCTAAGCCAGTTACAGAATTCTATCTTCTTAGGTCTTAACTGGAGTCAAGCAATCTACATGTACGTAACATAATCGAAATGGTATATACCATTTCCTTCCTTCCTTTGCTAAATAAATGCACTTCCCTCTTTTTCCCCAAAGGGCTTGTTACAAAGAGATGCTTGAGTATCATCCTTTCCATGAAACCTACCAGTCCTAATTGTTGGCTCAGGAAAACGGATCCCTTATTCAAGACACAATTTAATAAATTTGCTGATGGCTAGTTGTTTTCAGCCATGGACAAATTAAATTTATTTACTCTCTACCATACTTAATTTCACATTCACCAATACCTCTTATTTGAAAAACCCATCTTTAAAACTCCTTACAATTTCTGGGGAGCCCATGGGGCTCAGTTAAGCATCTGACTCTCAATTTTGGTTCTCAGCTCGTGAGTTTGAGCCCCGTATTGGGCTCTGTGCAGAGCCTGCTTGGGATTCTCTCTCTCCCTGTCTCTTCCCTTTCCCCACTCATGCTTTCTCTCTCTCTCTCTCTCCCTCTCTCTCTCTCAAAATAAATAAATAAACTTTTTTTTTTAAAAAAGGTATTTTCAAGTTAGCTAACATACAGTGTATACAGTGTGCTCTTGGTTTCGGGGGTAGATTCCTGTGATTCATTGCTTACATACAACACCCAGTGCTCATCCCAACAAGTGCCCTCCTCAGTGCCCATCACCCATTTCTCCCCTCCCCCTCCCATCAACCCTCAGTTTGTTTTCCGCTAAATAAATAAATACATAAATACATAAATAAATAAATAAATAAATAAATAAAGGTTTTTTAAAAAAAGAGAGAAACTCCTTACAATTTCCATTATGACTTTGGAGATGACGGAGACCTGGGGAAGAGAGTTGGCTGTGTACTGGATTTGTTGGGTTTGTAGTAGGAGATTCTGAAAAGGGCAGATACTTTTGAAGTCATTAAGTAGAAAAATAACAAATGTTCTCTCTTCTTGTACTGATCATGAAAATACTTGTAGGCCAAGACCAGAAAATTCTGGTCCTGAAATGATAATCCATTACAACATTAAATACATTCAGAATTTGCACTACTCTTTAATTTTTCCCCGAGTTTCAAGTGGACCATTTGGTAGTGATATTTCAAAGAAGAAGGAGTGAGTGGACTGAAGAGGAAACAACATTTATGTCTAGCCGCACCTGGGAGTATGTGTGCCATCTGTCATTTTGATCTCAGTTGACATCTTTTCCCGCTGGAATCTGCAAATGTAACAGAGGGAGATAATCATTTTCCTTTTTATTCTTATCTGTTTGGATCTTCTCCCCTATTATATCTACTTCAGTATTATTACCACTATTCATAAAAATGAATGGCCCTTCCAAATACGTGCTATAAAATAAACCCCTCAGTGTGGGGTTGCATAGATTTAGAAGAGAAAGGCTCAACTGAGTAATTTTATTTTGACAATCATGAGGGAAAACAAAATTTCCAGCATCTCCAACGACTGCTTTTTCTTCCTGAACCTGGTTTATTTAAATAGCTCATATCAGGGTGCCTGGGTGGCTCATTCAGTTAGGCCTCTGACTCTTGATTTCAGCTCAGGTCATGATCTCACGGTTCATGAATTCAAGCCCCACATTTGGCTCAGTGTTGATGGTGCGGAGCCTGCTTGGGAATCTGTCTCTCCTTCTCTCTGCCCCTCACCTGCTTGTGCTCTCTTTCTCTCAATATAAATAAATAAACTTAAAAAAAAAAAAAGTTTTCCTATCAACTTGAGTTGATTCTAGGAACCGGGCTCACGGGGATCCCAACATCCAACCCAAGTAGACGCATGTTGGTTTGCATCTTGGCCTCCAGTCTTACGATGGGCTGGTGGAATATTGTTTCATCAGATACTTGTCCCAGAGGCTGCAAGCTCGCTCAGGTTTGATAGTTGATGGAAGAAGCAGTTCATGTGTTGAACAGGCATTGCAGAAAGTCCCTCTGCAGTTCTAACACACATTTTTTGTCCTGTGTGTATCTGTTTTAAGCAAGCTCTATGCCCAATGTGGGGCTTGAATTCACAACCCTGAGATCGAGAATTGCATGCTCTACCAACTGAGCCACCCAGATGCCCCCAAGGTGTGTATTTTTAATAAGTGTATGTGAAGGGGGGATCTTTTCACATTACATCTCTTGAAAATCTTTAATTTGGCAAGGACAATGTCTCCATCAAAGACTGCTACTATCTTAGGTTGGCCTGGCTCATTAAAATATACTGACTTGGGACACAGAAAGGAGACAGAGGAGTCAAGTGTCACAGATCATGTTCCAGGGGAGACAGGAGCTGAGTTGGAAATGAGCCTGCAGGAAGTGCCCTTGGGATCAGGAGCAGCCGGGGAGGGAAGGGCCGGATGGGGAAGAGGGAAAATCTCTCTGCAATACCGTCTTTGGGAAGACCTCAGGTAACCCTGTGGTGAGCTCAGAGCTGAGCTGGTCTATCAGGACACGAGGGCTTATTGGACACTGGCTGCCCCGAGAAAGGGCTGGGCCTTTGGGTGGGACAGTTTTCTTCTGAGTGGGACCAGTGTCCAAAGAAGGCTGATGACTGAGAGCTGTCAGTCGACAACCTTCCCAGCAGCTGGGAGGAAAAATTCTCTAGTCCTGAAGGGGAAGTCAGAATCCACATGACCTTCTGCTCAACTTGGGCAAGCAAGCCACTTACCTCTCAGTGAAGGGGACCACCTACCTGGCCTGGAGTGGGTCCCAGGAAATATCTGTGCTTCTGGACTTGCTGCCTTTCTACCCTGGGCTTCCAAGATCTCTCTCTAATGAGGGGCTTACATCAAAGTTGAAGGGGACAGCCCTCCTGCCCAATCAGGCCTGTATATCTGATTTCTAGTGGCCTTCAGTGTTTTAAAGTTTTGTGGCTTTATTGCTAATATTCATAAAAGTGGGGTTTCCCCCAGATTCCAGATTTCTGTTTTTTCTTAAACAAACAAACAAACAAACAAACAAACCAGAAGATCTGACCGCACTCCCTTCAAGGCCAGTCACTGGACATGTCACAAGCCCAGCAATGTACAGAGACCCCCACCAGGCCGCTGGTCCCTGGGAGCAGGCCTCCCAAACCTGGAAGGTTTGGGCAATTGCTAGATTTTGAATAATGTTCAATTATTTGAACAAGGCTTCTAAGTTAACTCTCTCTCTCTTTTAATGTTTGTTTATTTTTGAGAGAGAACAGGGGAGGAGCAGAGAGAAAAAGGGACAGAGGGTCTGACGTGGGCTCTGTGAGGTGCCCTTGACAACAGTGAGACTAACACAGGGCTCGAACCCACGAACCATGAGATCATGACCCGAGCTGAAGTCAGAAGCCCAACTGACTGAGCCACCCAGGCGCCCCAACTCTCTTTTGCTTTTAATGTTAACAAATCAGATAACCTTTTATTAACACCAAAATAAGTGAATCTCTCAATTACACATACTTTGATAGGTCCTGAATACAAATTTATTGTATTTTTATTCCAGTAGTGAATATGAATTTTAAAATGAGAAGAAAGCCAGCCCAATGTGATGTCCCCCATCCATGAGAATCACCAAGTAATTGGTGCTGGTGGATATGGATAACACTCATTCTTAAAGGAACCAATGGCATTGACATCGCGACACATTAACACGAGTAATGACACATTTGTAATGGATGGAGGTCCTTAATATAAACCAGGCATAAGAAGTGTCATTTAAGGGGCGCCTGGGTGGTTCAGTGGGTTAAACGTTCGACTCTTGATTTTTGGCTCTGGTCATGACCTCACGGTTCGTGAGATAGAGCTCTGCGACAGGCTCCGTGCTGACAGCACAGGGCCTGCTTGAGATTCTCTCTCTCCCTCTCTCTGATCCTCCCCCCGTTGCTCTCTCTTTCTCTCTCAAAACAAACAAACAAACAAAAATAAATAAAAAATAAAATAACTGTCACGTTAAAAAAAATTACTCCTGGGGTGCCTGGGTGGCTCAGCTGGTTAAGCATCCCACTTCAGCTCAGGTCATGATCTCGCGGTTCATGGGTTCGAGCCCCGTGTTGGGCACTGTGCTGACAGCTCAGAACCTAGAGCCTACTTCCGATTCTGTGTCTCCCTCTCTCTCTGCCCCTCCCCTACTTATACTCTGTCTCCCTCTTAAAAATAAATCATTAAAAAAAATTTGTTTTAGGGGCGCCTGGGTGGCGCAGTCGGTTAAGCGTCCGACTTCAGCCAGGTCACGATCTCGCGGTCCGTGAGTTCGAGCCCTGCGTCAGGCTCTGGGCTGATGGCTCGGAGCCTGGAGCCTGTTTCCGATTCTGTGTCTCCCTCTCTCTCTGCCCCTCCCCCGTTCATGCTCTATCTCTCTCTGTCCCAAAAGTAAATAAAAAACGTTGAAAAAAAAAATTTGTTTTAATTACTCCTTCACTAAAGAGCACTGTATCTGCAAGTGCTTACTTGCTTACTTAAGTGGTAAGTAGGAGTTTTGAGGGGCTCCTGGGTGGCTCAGTCAGTTAAGGATCCGACTTTGGCTCAGGTCATGATCTCACAGTGAGTGAGTTCAAGCCCCATGTTGTGCTCTATGCTGACAGCTCAGAGCTTGGAGCCTGCTTTGGATTCTGTGTGTGTCTGTCTGCCCCTCCCCTGCTCACTCTCTGTCTCTCTCTCTCAAAAATAAACATAAAAAACAATTTTTTTAAGTAGGAGTTTTGATGTATTCCCTGGTAATTTGTGCTGAAATGTGTCTTATTCCAAAATATCATTTTGATTCAGGCACACAGCCTAACACTGACGCAACGCCTTCAGCTGTACTTGTCTTCACTATGAGGAGGCAAAAGATACTCTTGGTGTCCTTTGTTAATGGAACACAGATTTTGCTCAGGGGGAATATGTCCAACTCTGGCACATCCCCAGGGGATAGATCACGATTGAAGTCAGCGTATCAAGAATATCGATCTCATTCCATTTTGCTGGACAGTGACACTTCCAGCTTCCCTAGCAGCTACATTGGCCAAGTGTCCTGGTCTCTTTACTGACACTTTGGGAAATCTGCCGGGGTTCTTCTGAAAAAGAGAACGTGTTTCCTGATCAAAAGGGACAACTGCAAGAGGGGGACTTTCTGGTGCTCTTTCTCTTTCCTCCAGAGCCATCTTGAAACCATAAGGGAACCGTGACTGGAATGAAAAATCAGGTGAAATGAAAAATACAGTCTGGGTGCTGGGGGATATGGTTGATCACCTGAACCGTCCCTGGAAATGCCTACTCCCAGCCTTTTCACCGAGACAGAATGTATTATCTAAACTGGTTTTAGTTAGATTTTCTATTACGAGCATCTAAGAACATTCTTAATTGATGAAGAGCTCTGGAGGGCAAAATGCATTTAATATGACCAGAAATAAGTGATTTCCTTACAATTTAGAAAATGCCTTGCCCATATTAATAATCCCTCAATAGAGCTGTCTGCTTGAATTTTATTCTATTAAGTGCCTCTTTTCAACCCAGATCCTAGTTAGTACAGACTTCTTAGTTTCTCTGAAATATACTAGCATCTGAGTTCTTAATGTTTATCTAAGTAGCAAGTTAAGGACTTTTCTTCCACTCATTTTAATGTAACCGTTGGACAGTGCACTATTCCAGAATTCATTATTTTTTATTTTTAAAAGTTTATTTATTTTGAGAGAGACAGAAACAGCATGAGTTGGGGAGGGACAGAGAGAGAGAGGGAGAGAGAATTCCAAGAAGGCTCCACACGGCTTGTGTGGAGCCCCCCACACAGGGCTTGAACTCACAAAACTGTGAAGTCATGAATCCATGCTTAGGGTTCTGGGCATCCCTCTTCCTTAGAAGGGGTGAAAAGCAGCTCCTGGGTCAGACAGCTGGGTCTCAGGCCACCCTTTACCTCTCCCTGCCTGGGATGCCTTGCATGAGTCATTTAACTTCTCTTCCCTTTAGTTGATTTAACCTGTGGAACAGCTGTTGTTCATGTTTCCATGAGGGGCATGTTTGGGGGTGCTTGCCCAGCCCACAGCTCCTCCTTGGAGCCTTGCTGCCACCAATGGCTGAGGCAACCATATATATGCTATATAACCCTAATGAACAGATTATTGGACAGATGGGGCATGCCCAAGGAGAGCCAATACGTTTGATGGTCAGTGACCAAATGTATTCTCTGTCTCTTCGAAACCTGAACAAAGAGACCAGAGAATGTATTCTAAAAGATGATGATACCAGGCTGGGGCGGTCATCTTCCCCACAGAGCAGAGTGATGAGTCATCAGACAATGGCAGCCTGCTGAGGAAGCAGGAGAGCCATGCAGATGGACAGATACAAGGGCTAGAGACCATGTCTCTCTCCAAAGCACTAGAAAGACTGAGTCTCATCCTATCGCCTGATGGCTTCCAGATTCCCCTGAGGCTCAGTTGTTCTTTGCTTCTATGAGATGTCCTCAGCTCCTTCTAGTCTCCCCCCTTTCATTTATACTAACTCGTTTGTCTGTCTGATCCTTTTTTTTTTTTTTAGAGGAGGGGGGCAGGTGAGGGAGGGGCAGAGGGAGAGGGAGGGAGAGAATCCCAAGCAGGCTCCACGTCCAGCATGGAGCCCACGCAGGGCTCGATCTCAGATCACGACCTGAGCCGAAATCAAGAGTTGGACACTTGACTGATGGAGCCACCGCGGCACCGCAATCTGATCCTTTTAACTAAAAAGCCTTGAGCAGAAGAGAGTCTCACATAAGAGTGATGAAAGTAAGTAGCTTGAGTAGAACCAACTCATTTCGATTCAACAAAAGATCTGCCTCCTTCATGAAACCACTTTGGTGTTCCATCAGCCCCCCCAAAAGTACTTTCTGAGCATTCACTGTGGGTTCAGCCTTGAAGGTCTGATGGGATTTGGGAGGGTGGAGGAAAGGAGGTGATATAGCCAAAGACCCTGAAGCAGAGGTGGGCAAAGCAAGGGAGGAAGGGAGGAGTCCAGGGACAAAACCGAGAGGGGGTAGTTACGTAGAGTTGTCAATCTTTGTCTGCTTGACACGAATTCCTCTCCTTCTCCTAGCACTAGGAACCCTCTTTCTTAAAGAGAACCCATTCTGTGTGATCTGACAAGAGCTCGGTCTTCCTTCCAGAACCACCAGAACTACCAGCACCACCATGTGGCTGGGCACATGACCCTCACCAGCACATTCCAATCTCTAGGTCACTATAATTGACTGAGGGGCGGGCTCATCAGATACGATCATAGCCTGCTAGGCCAATCCAAATCTCCCCTTCAGTTGTGCTATGGAACCCCTGGGGGAATGACACTTGCTATAGACCCCAAGCCATGAAGAAAGCGTGAGCTGAGCTGTTGGGGATGATCCTGGCCTCCACGTGGAGAGATCTAGACAGTGAATGTGCCCTCAAGGAAAGCAGGGATCACAGATAAAGAGGGAGCAAGAAAGGAGTCTAGATGGTATCATTTGGGCTCCCGAATCCAGCTATACCTGAAGCCATTCACACCCTTTGATTGCTCTCTTGTTCAGTGTAAGCAATATTGCTCAGTTGGAAGAAAACAATATGTCTTCTTCCTTACAGTGGTTTGAGCTGAGTTTACACTGTGTAAGTTTGTTTGTTTGTTTATCTATTTATCTATTTTTTAGAGAGGGTGCAAGTGAACGAGGGGCAGCGAGAGAGAGAGGGCAAGAGAGAGAAAGAGAAAAGCGGGGCTCTTGATTTACCCAAAGTGGGACAGGAGCTCACCTGATGTGAGATCATGACCTGAGCCCAAGTCAGATGCTTATGGACTGAGCCACCCAGGGGCCCACCATTGACTGTGTAAGTTTAGACAAAAGAGGTGATTAGTGCTGCTTTAATGATCACTGCACTGTGTTTCCTTCCTGCTTTCTACTCCGCTCTGTGCTTGCCTCCCTGAATGCCAGGTGCAAACTAGAGAATGAAGCCGTGGCCAGAGCAGGGCTGGCACGCCAGCCTTCTGTCGACAGAGCACAAATTCAGTGTAACGGACTGCCCTTCGGACCACAAACATGTGCTAACGTATACAGCACTTCCCATCATTAAAAGTGCAAGGGGAACTAAGGAAACCAAACATTATTCCAGTGATTGATAAAACTAGGCTGAAGAAAGGATCCTCGGTCCCGGGTAGAAGAGAAAGGGTAAAAGGAAGGGAGGAGAAGACTGGGGGTGCAAAGAGAAGGGAAGCAGCAGAAGAAAGGGAGAAGAGAGCCAGCACAGGAGGAAAGAGGAAGAAAGAAAATTTCAGAAAGGAAAAAAAGAAAAAAAATGGGGAAAGCATCCACAACATTTAGGCCAAGACCCAGCTCCTCCTGGGCCTCCAGGGTCTCCTCCAAGGAAGGTATCCACAGGCAGGACCAGCTACACATTTGTGGGGCTGAATGCAAAACTAAAATACAGAGCCCTTGTTCCACACTGATTAAGCGTCTCAGGACAGCGACAGCAGAGCATTAAACTCAATGGGAGGCCCCCATGAGACTCTGCAGGTTGCCCCCATGGCCTGTCCCGCAGAGGAAGATGAACAGAACCAGGATTTTCAAGGAGTGTTTTGTAAGCCTCAGATGTTGCAGAAACTAAAGCTTCCTTTAACCTCCTAACTGGGGAGCAGGGCGCACGCCCCATTCCCAGAAGCCCAGATGAAAAAGCCCTGCAGGTAACTCCATTTAAATAAGTGTTGCCTGGGGTGCCTGAATGGCTCAGTTGGTTAAACATCCGACTTCAGCTCAGGTCATGATCTCATATGGTTCATGAGTTGGAGCCTAGCACTGGGCTCTGTGCTGACAGCTCAGAGCCTGGAGCCTGCTTCAGATTCTGTGTCTCTCTCTCTGCCCTTCCCCCACTCGCACTCGGTCTCTCTGTCTCTCTGTCTCTCTGTCTCTCTCAAAAATAAATAAAACATTAAAAGAAAGAAAGAAAGAAAGAAAGAAAGAAAGAAAGAAAGAAGTGTAGCTCAAATTTGCTTGACCATGGAAACATTTTTTCCCTAATTCTCCATATTAACGTCCCACAGAAACCATTTTTGCAAAATGCTCAATTATGATCTTGAGGTTCCTGGAGCTGGGGGTGGAGGCTTTAGCAATCACCCACAGGGGTGCTTCCTATCCTGAGATTTGGTGCTCTAGAATCTGCTCCACTTAGCCAGACCAGTGACAGCAAGGACTCTGTGCCACATGGTGGGGGGGTGATGGGGAAGGGTCGGGAGTAGCCCTCACAGTTTACTGTGGCTGCAACCTCCAGGATGAGAGACATCAACTCCTCTCCTCTCCCCTCAGGCGTAATTTGAATTTACTCAAAATGTTACCTCTTTGCTAATGTCCAACCTCCCCTCAAATTTTTCAAAAGGAGCTCTGTGACAATATGTGGGCCAGGGACTCCTTGGTTATAGCGAATAAATACAATGTTTATAGAAACCTTGCAATCTCAGATAATGGTATTCAAAGTGCATCATTGTATTTGGGGAGAATTTATGTCCAGAACTATGGGTTCTGGTTCCTGATAAACATTAGCTAACTTTCAATCTTGTTGAAAAAAAAAAACAACAACAAGGTTTAATACAGAAGAGAACCCTGGTAGTCTTTTTGCTTGTCCATCCACAGTAGGGTAAAGAGGGAGGGATTAAGGGGGCGCCTGGGTGGCTCAGTCAGTTAAGCTTCCAACTTCAGCTCAGGTCATGGTCTCGTGGTTTGTGAGTTCGAGCCCCACTTCGGGCTCTGTGCTGACAGCTCAGAGCCTGGAGCCTGCTTCGGATTCTGTGTCTCCCTCTCTCTCTGCCCCTCCCCCACTCACACTCGGTCTCTCTCTCTCTCTCTCTCTCTCTTTCAAAAATAAACAAACAAAGGGGCGCCTGGGTGGCTCAGTCGGTTGAGCGTCCGACTTCCGCTCAGGTCACGATCTCACGGTTTGTGAGTTCGAGCCCCGCATCGGGCTCTGCGCTGACAGCTCAGAGCCTGGAGCCTGCTTCTGCTTCTGTGTCTCCCTCTCTCTCTGCCCCTAACCCACTCGCATTCTGTCTCTGTCTCTCTCAAAAAATAAACATTAAAAAAAAAATTTAAGAAAAAAGAAAATTCATTTCCCACCATTGACCTAATTTATGAACTTCTTAGGATCCATTTCCTCACTTTAAAATGGGGAGGTAAGCGTCCGACTTCAGCCAGGTCACGATCTCGCGGTCCGTGAGTTCGAGCCCCGCGTCAGGCTCTGGGCTGATGGCTCGGAGCCTGGAGCCTGTTTCCGATTCTGTGTCTCCCTCTCTCTCTGCCCCTCCCCCGTTCATGCTCTGTCTCTCTCTGTCCCAAAAATAAATAAAAAACGTTGAAAAAAAAAAAAATTTAAAATGGGGAGGGACGCCTGGGTGGCTCAGTTGGTTAAGTGGTCTACCTCAGCTCAGGTCACGATCTCCGGATTCACAGGTTCAAGTCCTGCATGAGGCTCTGTGCTGACAGCTCAGAGCCTGGAGCCTGCTTCGGATTCTGTGTCTCCCTCTCTCTCTGCCCCTCCCCCACTCACCCTCTGTCTCTTCCTCTCTCTCAAAAATAAAAATAAACATTAAAAAAAAAGATGGAGGGATTCAGAACTTCAAGTTTGAATCTCATTTCTGTCCCTCACTATCTTTGTTGCGCTGGACAAGTCACTACATTTTCCCCTCTGTGCCTTTATTTTTCCAATCTGTGAATTATGAAAGTTTTTCTAGCAATGAGATAATGCATGAGAGAGCCCTCTAAATATCAAGCCGCTGCAAGCCTTGCTAAAGCACCTCTAACTTCCCCCTTACAAGCGTCAAGAGCCAGATTTCCACAGTGAGGCTCGAACAGATGATTTGAACATCAGAAATAAAAATGGTTACAAAAACATTTACCGAGAATCCCCCTCATTGGTCGTTTTGCTTGCGGGTTCAAACTATAAGTAGATGCTATGGAACAGGCTTACTTTGGAGATTGTGAAAGTTAACTTGGCTCGCGTCCTTTCAGAACCTATCAACGGGTCCGCAAGGAAATCAGTCCAGCGGGGACTCTTAGAGTGCGTTGGTGACACCTGCTGGCTAGGGGTGGTATGGCAAGTGTTATCTGCACACACAAAGGGAGGTGGTCTGCAACCCCTAAGTGGGGAATCTGGGAGACCTGGGCTGGAAAGGAATCTTGTAACCTGGATCCTTGATGCTCCAAGTGTGGTCCTTGGGCCAGCAGTCCTGGCATCGCTGGGAGCTTGCTGGAAATGGAGAATCAGACTGCATTCTTATGAGATCGTCCAGGTGATGGTATGTGCCTCAGAGGGCAAGAAACATGTTCTGGAAGATTTAATCTAGTGACTAAGAGCTGAGAAACATACTTTACTGGGGCGCCTGGGTGGCTCAGTCGGTTAAACATTCGACTTTTGATTTCGACTCAGGTTACGACCTTGTGGTCATGGGTTCAAGCCCCCCATCTGGCTCTGCGCTGATAGTGCAGAGCCTGCTTATGACTTTCTTTTTTTTTTTAATTTTTTTTTAATTTATTTTTGAGACAGAGAGAGACAGAGCATGAATGGGGGAGGGGCAGAGAGAGAGGGAGACACAGAATCGGAAGCAGGCTCCAGGCTCTGAGCCATCAGCCCAGAGCCTGACTCGGGGCTCGAACTCACGAACCGTGAGATCGTGACCTGAGCTGAAGTCGGACGCTCAACCGACCGAGCCACCCAGGCGCCCCGACTTTCTCTCCCTCTCTCTCTGCCCCTACCCTGCTCGCTCTCTCTCTCTCTCTCCTTCTCTCAAAATATACAAAAAAACTTAAAAAGAAAAGGAAAGCTACTTTATTATTTTTTTAAGTTTATTTATTTATTTTGAGACAGAGCGAGCACATTCACATGCAGACAAGTGGGGGAGGGGCAGAGAGCAAGGGAAAGGGAATCCCAAGCAGGCCCAAAGCGTGATGCAAGGCTTGAACCCACGAACCACGAGATTGTGACCTGAGCAGAAATCAAAAGTCGGCTGCTTACCGACTGAGCCACCTAGGTGCCCTTACTATTATTATTTTTTAAAGATTTAAAAAATTAATTTAATTTTTAAAAGTAATCTCTACATCCAACGTGGGGCTCAAACTCAAAACCCTGAAATCGAGAGTTGCACGCTCCACTGACCGAGCCAGTCAGGTGCCCCTAGAAGTAGAAAGCCACTTTAAAGAAATTACAAACAAAAAAACCAAAAAACAAACCAAACAAACAAAACAAGTAGAAATAGCAACTCACGGAAAGTTTAGTGCTACTGCTGCACCTGGTCAAGCCCTGTGCCACACCAGGGAGTAAACTAAGGCCTCCCATGCTCCCCCTGCCCGCACCCCCGCGATGATCCTGCTTTTCTTAATTATATTTTTATCGTACTTCCTACTTATTCTCTTGAAGGCTTTTTTCCTTCCACAGGATCGTTGTTACAATTTTATAACAAAATGACCCAGGGAAACAGGATTCCCACTGCAGAAAATTTGCTTTAATATCTTATTTTCTGAATAACTGTCTTAGAGTGCCTTGGTGGTAAGCAACAGAAATGAATTCTGGGTGCAACATAAGCAATAAATAAGAAGTACATAAGTAAGTCAATAAATAAAATTTATTGAATGGATATAGTTTATAGAACAAAGGAAAAGCTGAACAATGAGGTCTTGGAAAGGACAGGAAGCAGGGTACACGAGAAGCTGGCATTTCCAGGCAACACGTTTGGGACCCACCTGTGCCACATGTTTTCGGCCCTTGTGTGTGTTGCCTGTCAGCATGCAAATTCTCAGGGCAGAGGGTCTGTTTGGCTTAGCTCGGTCCATGCTTGGCCCTTAGAGAAGGAAGGTCAGGGCATCTTGATGTCAGGACTCATCAAAACAGTATCTGATGAGCGTATCTGGGTTCAGCAGGTGTCACAGTCAGCATGTGTTCCGATTGTGTGGGTGTGGTAATACCCATGTCATTCCAGTTGTTATACACTTTGACTGTCACCCCCGGAGAGGGGTGGATCCCCAAAAGAAAACTGAAGTGTTTTAGCTGAAAAAGACGGGATGAATAAAAGGCAGGCAAACCCAACAGCTGTTCCCTACGCACATCTGTATTGTGAAATAGACAGGCACCAGGGTCCTGACTGAGGAGGAGAAAGGGAACATATTTACTCTAAAACCCATGGGCTTATTATTCCAGGATGTATCTGTTTGGAACCGCTGATGCACACGATCGGGGTGTTCAGCAATTTCTGGATGATCTTCGGTTCTTCATGTCAAATCTACTTTCTAGCACATCACCAGATGAAAACAGAAATGAAACGGTCAGGAGGGGCCTCTACCCTGCCAGGATCTTCCGGCATCGGTCTCCCTTCTGACATTCTAACGTATTCATGGGAAATGTTACACATATGGTGAGGGTCTTTTGTTTCTCTTTGTTAAATAAGAGAGAGAGAGGAAAAAAGAAAAGGATTGCATAGCTATGAAACATACACTCTGTCACCAGAGCCACATCACAGTTCTCTGGAAAAACACTGTGCGGGAATAAATAGCTGTAGTCCCATGGCAACATTCAATTGAACAATGATCGGAGCTGAAAGATGTTCTTTGGTTAGAAATTCATGCTTACAAAGGGATACCATCTATCGAGTTACTCACCATTAATTGTGGATAATAAAGTCAGTCCACAGCCAGGGGAAATGAGTCTCAATCAAGCAGCCTTTCTGCCTCCTCGGAATTTTGCAACAACTGACCGATGACGTCCTCATAAAGTAAAATGAATGAAGCTGTGTATCACAGACAGGACTCAATGGCATACTGGTCACCTTACAAAGCTTCTTACCTGGAAGAAAGCATTTTTTTTTTATGTTCTGTGCATTGATCACACTCTCTATAGAGCTAATAATCATAATCATAATCATAATAAATATAGTATGAGGGAAACAATGCTATGCCCCCCACGTACTTCCCTTTGACACGTCTCTATAAACCGTGCTGTTACATTCATTATGTCTATTTGAAGTCTTACTTTTCTGCTTCAAGACTGTTTCATGAGGTAAAAGAATCTATTTTTGTGTTGTTGGGGAGATTTGGCATCTCAGGCCCAAGCAACTAGCAAATGCACGTTTCTTGGAATCCTCCTGTTGCATCTTGAAAATCCAAGTGATTTTTGCATTCTATGTCATAATCTATCCTTGTATATTTTTAAAAACATGTTTTAAGTTTATGTATTTATTTTTAAGAGCAAGAGAGAGCACAAGCAGGGGAGGGGCAGAGAGAGAGGGAGACACAGAATCTGAAGCAGGCTCCAGGCTCCGAGCTGTCAGCACAGAGCCCGACGTGGGGCCTGAACCCACAAACCATGAGATCATGACCTGAGCCGAAGTTGGAGGCTTACTCGACTGAGTCACCCAGGTGCCCTATTCTTGCATATTTTCATAAGAGACTAATGTTTCCTCCCAGATTCTGGATGCACATGAATTCTCTAGGAAGTGGCAGCAGCAACATGATCATGGTCACCTGACTGAGATGGCTCAGTGTGGAGCAAAGGGATGGGGGTTCCTGTCCTGGCTCCATCACCCTGTCCCAGGGCGAACCTGGCCAGGAACTCGATTTCACTGCCCCCTCAGTTTCTCTACTTGGACAATTAAGGTGGCTGATTTCTGGTACACTGCCTAATGCAGCTCAAAAAGCCTACCATCCCAGGGCACCTGGGTGGCCCAGTCCGTTGAGTGTCCGACTTCGGCTCAGGTCATGTTCTCACAGTCTGTGGGTTCGAGCCCCTCGTCAGGCTGTGTGTTGACAGCTCAGAGCCTGGAGCCTGCTGTGGATTCTGTGTGTCCCTCTCTCTCTGTCCCTCCCCCACTCACACTGTCTCTCACTCTCTCAAAGAATAAACATTAAAAAACAATTAAAAACAAAAAAAGAAAAGAAAAGCCTACCATCCTGGTCATGTTTCTTGTGACTCTAGGGGTAGAAAAGGAAGTCAAAAAGAGTGACCAGAAAGCCACCACCTCTCTCTTCTTTAATACTTATTTATTTTTGAGAGAGAAAGAGAGAGCACGTGAGGGAATGTGTGCGCACAAGCTGGGGAGGAGCAGAGGGAGAGGGAGAGAGAGAATCCCATGCAGGCTCTGGGCTGTCAGCACAGAGCCCAATGTGGGGCTCGAACCCATGAACTGGGAGGTCATGACCTGAGCAGAAATCAAGAGGCAGACGCCTAACCAACTGAGCCATCCAGGTGTCCCGAAAGCCACTACTTCTATGTTTAATATATCTGGGCCCTCTCAGAAACTTGCATTGGAAACTTTCCTTTAGAACTCCCATTTCTGGGGGGGGGGGGGGGGTGCGCCTGAGTGGCTCAGTCGGTTAAGCGTCTGACTTCGGCTCAGGTCATGATCTTCCGGTTCGGGAGTTCGAGCCCCGCATCGGCTCTGTGCTGACATCTCAGAGCCTGGAGCCTGCTCACACTCTGTCTCTCTCTCTCTCTCTCAAGAATAAATAAACATTAAAAAAAAAATAGAACTCCCATCTCTGGTCCACACACTTTGGGGTAAAGGTCCAGAAACCGAGTCCTTGAACTGAAAGCCAGAAGTGCAAGAAAAAAGGATCGGAGACTTTATCCTTTAAATACCAAATCCTTGATTAGGCCCCCTTCTGCCATCCGTTCTGTCTTTATCTGAACAGAGCAGTGGTTGTGGGCACCAGCCTGCCGGCCACAGAGCACGTCCGTTTCGGTCTGGTACTGTTAGTGCTTGCGGGCTGCGATGGCGGCTTATCAGGAGCTCGGAGGGATCAACGCCATCCCAGGCGATTGAATTAAGATTGGAAAATATCTTGACAGGCTGGAATAATGGATGAAATCTAACATTTGAAATTTCATCAGGATAAAGTAAAGTCTGGCCCACAGGTTCGGAATACCAAGTGTACAAAAAATAGCTGATCTCACGAAACAGGCCTAGAATGTTCAGTTTACTACAACGTCCATCTGTACCAAACCCATCAACAGGGTGATTCCCCGCACCCACCCAACTGAAGCCAGCGTGGGGTGGGCTTTGCTGAATGAAGTTCACCAAAGCCAGAGGAGAAGACTCTGCATCATCCTCTGGTCGTGTCGTTAGAGACATTCGTGTCGTTAATGTGACGTGAGTGATAGGAAACAACGCGGACGAGGCCACGAGGGAAAGACAGACTCCAGGGGGGCGAGCTGTGACTGTACACAGTCTTACTATTATTGCTAAACTAGTTTTGGGCCACCTGGGTGGCTCAGTCCGTCGAGCGTCCGACTTCAGGTCATGAACTTGCCGCTCATGGGTTTGAGCCCCACGTCGAGCTCCACACGGAGCCTGCTTGGGATTCTCTCTGACCCTCTCTGTCTCTGCCTTCCCCACCTGTGCTTTGTCTCTCTCAAAACGAATAAATAAACTTAACAAATTTTTATTAAAAAAAATAGTTGTGATGACCCCCCTGAAAGTTCTTGAGGATCCCCAGGGGTCCCCACAGTTTTGAGAACTACCACCTTATGGCTTCTCTGGCTTCAGGCATCTCATCTAACCTCAAAGCAAGAAGATGAGAAGAAGTGGACAGGTCACACTGCCCTCTTACCAAGAGAGGAAAAGCTTCCCTAGCAGTTCTTAGCTGCTTTCCTTTGTGGCTCACTGGCCAGCACTGTCCCATGACCACAATTAGTTGTTGTCCAATATGAAAGCAAAGACCAAAACCAAACAGATGTGTTTTGAAGTTTGGAAGGCAACAGAGACAAACCAGAGAACAGAATAACAAAAAATTTTAAATCCATAATCACTTTTTTTTTCAGAGAAGTAAGAAGACAATATTGGGTCCCTAAAATAAAAACAATATACTAGGGGGGAGCCTGGATGGCTCAGATGGTGAAGCATCCAACCCTTGATTTTGGCTCAGGTCATGATCTCATGGTTTGTGGGACTGAGCCCTGTGTTGGGCTCTGGGTTGATTGTGCAGACCCTGCTTGGGAGTCTCTCTCCCTCTCTCTCTGCCTCTCTCTCTTTCTTTCAAAATAAATAAACTTAAAAAAACCCACAATATTCTATTAAAAATATTTTATACCTGAAATAAAAACCCAACCAATGCACTGAGAGATAAAATTGTGGAAATATCCCAGGGGAAAAAAATGACAAAGCAAGTAAACAGAAGAGATCTGATAAACAAACAAACAAACTAAAAAACAACAACAAAAAACTTATAGAGGGTAAATACATGAGTTGTCATCATCCAAATCATACAAATTGTAGCAAGAAGTGAGAAAATAGAAATTACCACAGAAAAATTCAAGAAAATGCTCATGAACTTGAGTCTTCCAAGGATGGTTCAGGAATTGAGAACTGAATATCCTGGTACAAGAGCCTACTGCACACCCTGCAAGAAGGCGAAAACCTCTACAAGACATGTCATTATGGCATTTTCAAATTCTGCAGACAAAGGAAGTTCCTGAAGGCAGAGAGAGAGGGAGAGGGAACCAGAGAGACAGAGAGAGACAGATTTTGAGACAGAGACAAATCATATGCATGAGAAATTTGAGAATTAGGTTGATCATGTATAGAATGTTGGGTTGAAAATAATTTGACTTCGAGGTACCTGGGTGGCTTGGTTGGTCGAGCGCATCTGACTCTTGAGTTTAGCTCAGGTCATGATCTCATGGTTCATGGGTTTGAGCCCCACGTCGGGCTCCACACTGCCAGCGTAGAGCCTGCTTGGGATTCTCTCTCTCTCCCTTTCTCTCCTCCCCTCCCCCGCTCGCTCTGTCTCTCAAAATAAATAAATAAACTTAAAAAAAAAAAGAATTTGCCTTCAGAATTTTGAAGACACTGCCTTGCTGTCTTCTAGCTTCTGGAATTGCATCCTGAGTTTTGTACGTGAGCTCTCTCTCTCTCCAAACCTCTCTCAAAAATCTCTCTGTCTCTGTCTCTCTCCATATATATATCCTGTTGTTCTTATTGGTTCTGTTTCTCCGAGTGCCACATAATGAACCAGGTGACAAGGGGAGGATGCGTACTAGGGACTGTTAGGAAAAAGAAATTCTTACAATCTTCCGGAAGAGCCAAATCTTGTACAAAAAAGGAAACACAGCCATGGTAGACCACTTGGCTTTCTGATAACTGACATTTTGTATAATCACAGTAAGTAAACTCTGAAACATCAATTTAACCCCAAATCATCATGTAACTATTGGAATGAGAAGAAAAGAAAAGAGGAGCAGTAAATGCTTTCAAGGTGCTAAATAAATGATCTTCTTGTACATTAGGACCGTGCTCAAGACCAAATATTTGTGTTCCCCTCAAACTCACATATCAAAATTCTAAGCTCCAATGTGCTAGTATTAGGGGAGGCCTCTGAAAGACTCTGTCCTCATGAATGTGATAAATGCCCTATAAAAGAGACCCAGGGAGCCCCCCCTCTCCCTTTTGTCTCATGGGCTTCAAGTGAGCTAACCAAGTTCTCACTGAACTTGCCAGTGACATGATCTTGATTTTCCAGCTTCCAGATCTGTGAGAGATACATTTCTGTTAATTTTTTTGTTGTCTTAAACACATATTTATTTTTGAGAGAACGCAATCAGGGAGGGACAGAGAGAGGGGGGCACAGAGGATCCGAAGCAGGCCCCGCACTGACAGCAGAGAGCCAGATGTGGGGCTTGAACTCAAAACCACGAGATCGTGACCTGAGCTGAAGTCAGACACTCAAATGACTGAGGCACCCAGGTGCCCCAAATTTCTGTTGTTTATAAGCCACCCAGTCTGTGGTATTCTGTTACAGCATCCCTAATGGACTAACGCAGACCCAAGAGACAATGTCCAAAGTGCAAAGTAAAGAAGTAGCTGTATTTGAAACACTTATAAATGTCCTGGGCCCAGCAGTGGGAGAAAGGGGAGGGTTAGAGTATGGGAGTCTAGATAAAACAAGACTGGCTGTGAGCTGGTCGTGACTGATGGGTCATGGGTGATGGGTACATGTAGTTTGTTATAATGCTCATACGCTTGACATTTTTCATAATAAAATTGTAAATACAAACATAAACAAAGAAATAACAGTATCAGGGGTGCCTGGGTGGCTCAGTCCGTTGAGCATCTGACTTCGGCTCAGGTCATGATCTTGCAGTTCATGAGTTCGAGCCCCGTGTCGGGCTCTGTGCTGACAGCTCAGAGCCTGGAGCCTGCTTCAGGTTCTGTGTCTCCCTCTCTCTGCCCCTTCCCCGCTCATGCTCTGTGTCTCTCTGTCTCTCAAAAATGAATAAACATTAAAAAAAATAAATAAAAAGCAAAAAGAAAGAACAGTATTAGGTATCTACCAGAAGAAAGAGTTAAAAGTCTAGAAAGAGATGCTCTGGGGTGGGACTGGCCAGAGTAGGGAGATGCTGATTTCACTGTTGTGAACAAATACGTAGTTTTAAAAATTGTTAAAGGAGGGGCGTCTTGGTGGCTTGGTCGGTTGGGCGTCTGACTTCAGCTCAGGTCATGATCTCGTGTTTCTTGGGTTCTAGCCCCACGTCGGTCTCTGTGCTGACAGCTCGGAGCCTGGAGCCTGCTTCGGATTCTCTGTCTCCCTCTCTCTCTGCCCCTTGCCTGCTCATGCTCTGTCTCTATCTCTCAAAAATAAATAAACATTAAAAAAAATTGTTAAAGGAGAGGGATGAGTCACTTTTCAAGACTAGGAAACCACTAGGTGGAAAACACAGGAATCAGATTTTTCCTTGCTGTAACAGAGCATTTGCTAACAAGGAAACTGTCCAGAATTAAATGGGCTGGCTTGGAGGATGAACGGTTTAAGAAAGGCAGGGTGGGAAGGTGGCTGGCTGGCTCAGTTGGAAGACCGTGCAACTCTTGATCTTAGGGTTGTAAGTTTGAGCCCCACACTGGGAGTTAGAGATTACTTAAGAATACAAAAATCTTTTCTTTTTTTTGTAGTTAGTTAGTTAATTAATTCACTAATTTGTTTGTTTGTTTGTTTGTTTGTTTGTTTTGAGAGAGAGAAAGAGAGGGAAAGACTCGAATGCACGACCCCGGAGATCAAGAGTTGTATGCTCTCCCAACAGAGCCAGCCAGGTGCCCCAAGAACTCGGTTTTTGAGAGACTGACCCAGGTGGGTGACGCAGGCTGTGGCTGTGGAAACACTGCTTCTCCATTTGCAGCCAAGCGACTCCTGTGGATTCAACCCCCAGATCCTGGCCTCAGTGTAACTCTGCTCTCAGGACTTCACCCCACTAATGAAGGCTCTGAGGAGGACTCACGTGCCCCTTTGGAGGGTGTGTGGCCACCAATGCCACCGAGTTTGCCAAAGCAACGTCTCCCTGCGGCTCTGCGTCCCTCTTCCTTGCTGCTGCCGACTGCTTTTTTCAGACTCTTAATTCAGTGCTGTAGGAACCGAACACAGCAGTCGGCTTCAGGAACCTTACTGTTGCCATGGGTTACATGAATTCAAAACGAAGGATGGAACCAAAACAGGCCCTTAAATATCAGCCCTCAAGTGGGAAGCTAAAAGAAATGCTCCAACACCTTAAAAGAAATCAGGCGACGTCATGACAAGGGACAAATACCGGATACAAAAACAGCGGCAGCAGCCAGCCGGATGGTTGCTGCCTAGAGCTGCAATTTGTTAACAGCTGCTAAAAATATTCTCTCTATGTGGTGCTTGCAAATCCATGGCAAATACTCAGAGAAATGAGAATGAATGTCTTGATCTTTAGCCTTGTACTATCCAATATGGCAGCCACTGGCCACATGTGGCCATTGAGCACTTGCAATGTGGCTGGCCTGAATGAAGATGTGCCATAAGGGTAAGGCCATCGTGGGTGGGTAGCGGAATAGGTGTCAGTCTTTGATCTCACTTATCAAAATAAACTCCTGAAGGATTAAGAGTTAAAAGCAGAAGCATCTACAGGAAACCAGGTGACTTTTGAGCATGAGCAACAGAAGAAATCGCAAAGAGAAGGACAGATTTGACTACAAAAAATGAAAAGGTTTAGCTTTTTTTTTTTTGACAAATATTAATTTTAAAAAGGAAAAGAAACCCAGTACCTTCATGCTGGGTAGGTACTTTTAGAAATATCCTCTCTTAAACAAAAAAGAAAGAAAGACAAAAAAACCCACATTTTTACTGAAATATTTTTTGACAAATACCAATTAATTTTTTTTTTAATTTTTTTTTTAACGTTTATTTATTTTTGAGACAGGGAGAGACAGAGCATGAATGGGGGAGGGTCACAGAGAGAGGGAGACACAGATTCTGAAACAGGCTCCAGGCTTTGAGCCGTCAGGCCAGAGCCCGACGTGGGGCTCAAACTCACGGACCACGAGATCATGACCTGAGCCGAAGTCGGCCGCTCAACCGACTGAGCCACCCAGGCGCCCCTGAAAAATACCAATTTAAAAACCAAAAAGAAATGACCTTCAGGATAGGTAGGTACTTTTATTTTGTTTAATTTTAATGTTTATTCATTAAAAATTTTTTTTTAAATGTTTATTCACTTTTGAGAGAAAGAGAGAGAGAGAGGACGAGCAGGGGAGGGCAGAGAGAGAGGGAGACACAGAATCTGAAGCAGGCTCCAGGCTCTGAGCTGTCAGCACAGAGCCCGACGTGGGGCTCGAACCCATGAACCACGAGACCATGACCTGAGCCGAAGTCGGAGGCTTAACTGACTGAGTCACCCAGGTGCCCCAAGGTAGGTACTTTTAGAAACATTCTCTTTTAAAACAAACAAACAAAAAACATTTTTTATTGAAATGTAATTAACACCCTACTAGTTTGACACATTCATTATACATATTGCAATATGGTTACCACCATAGGATCAGCTAACACCTCTATCACATCACATAATTATAATTTCCTTTCTGTGGTGGGAACAATTAAGATCTAGTCTCTTAGCCACTTTGAAGTTTATAATATAATACTGTTTATAATCCCTATGTTGTGCATTAGATCTCTAGGACTTAAATGTCCACCAGTTGCTAGTTTGTAAAAAGCTTCAGCTTTTATAAAATTATAGGTATAAATACAATTTAAAACCACATAAAATGGGAAATAAAGATCAATAAAGATCACATATAAAGTACACAAAAAATTGATGATGTTCTAATGCCCCAGTAGTAGAATGAACAAGTCCCAGAGGAAATACAGATGGCTAATAAACATTAAAGTGTTCTTTCCTACAAGTAATCAAAGGAAAGCAAATTAAAACTGCCATTAAAAGTTTAAAAAGTTAAATGAAGGGAAGTTTAAAACACTGTTTATTATGATTCAAGTTAACAAACTTTTGTTTTTGATGGAAGTCATACACAGCTGATGGGAATGTAAACAGGGAAAAATCCCTAGAAAGCAACTTGCAAAATAGATCAAGAGTCTAAAAGAGTCTAAAAATGTTCTACTCTTTGACATGGAAATTTCACTTCTGAGAAAATTAACAGACCGATTTATGTGCAAGGATGTCCATATGTTCACTATTCATAATGGCAAAATAACTGAAGCAGCTTAAAATATGCAAATAAACTATCATACCACCATAAAGGAAAAAAAAAAGTGCTATAAGCACAAAATGCAAACTGGGTTTCAAAGACTCAGTGTGAAAAAAGAATATGAAAAGATCACATTAATATTTTTAGATTGATTCTGTGCATTGGTCGGTATATTTCGTGAAATATTGAGTTATATAAAAGATCTCATTATAGGGGCGCCTGGGCGGGTCAGTCGGTTAAACATCCGACTGTTGATTTCAGCTCAGGTCATGATCTAGCAGTTCACGGGATCAAGCTCTGCGTCCAGTTCTGCTCTGACAACAGGCAAAACCTGCTTGGGATCCTGTCTCCTCTCTCTGCCCCTCCTCTGCTCACGCTCCCTCTCTCTCTCTCTCTCAAAAATAAATAAACATTTAAAATATGTATCTCAGGGTGCCTAGGTGACTCAGTCAGTTAAGCAACCAACTCTTGGTTTCAGCTTGGTTCATGATCTCATGGTTGGTGAGATCGTGCCCCGTGTTGGGCTCTGTGCTGACAGCATGGAGCCTGCTTCGGATTCTGTCTCCCTCTCTCTCTCTCTGCCCCTCCCCTGCTTACGCTTTCTCTAAACAAACAAACAAACAAACAAACAAACATTTTTTAAAAAAATAAATAATGTATCTCGTTACAAATTTGGTTATAATACCGGGTTAAATAAATTGCATGTAGCATGCATTACTAAAATTGATGACCCCTATCTCTTTTTTAGTGTGGCTACTTGAAAAGTTAAAATTCCATATGCAGCTAGCATTCGTGGCTCACATTTGTGGATCGCACTGAATGTCTCTGGGATAGCGCTGCTTGAGATCTATGGGCAAATCCTCCAGACGGTCATCCCAGCCCCATGGCCTCCCCAGTTGTCCCCCTACTCCAGCCCCTCCCTTCCTCTTTGCTTCTCTACCTCTTTTCTCTTCCAACAGGAAACTAGCTCACTTCTACCATTAAATGGGAAAAATAATAGCTAACATTTTTTAAAGGCTCTACGTGCTAAGTTCTTTACCTGTCTTATGTCCTGCAAACCCTCTCCCCCACAACTATCCTCCAAGGCAGGTAACATTATGGCACAGAGGGGTTAAACTCTGTGCCCAAGGTCATACAGCCAGTAAGCAGAGAAGCTAGGCTTCTCTGGTAGCGTGTCTCCCAATCCGTCCGCTCTCTACTGCACAAGAGAAATGGGATATTGGGAAATCTTAATAGAAACCCCTTTGGAACAATTGACTGTGTTTTCCCATTTGCACTGCCAGGTTGCCCTGGGGAAGATGTTGAAGCTTAAAAGCTAATGGCAGGTTCCTGAAATGCACCCATCAGTGCTGTGGACGGCATTGTGTCTCCTGAGTTGGTTCACTGCAGCTGAGACAGCACATTTCTGATAATTTCTTACACATTAGGAGCCTACTGAGGAGGCTTTTAGCCTCGGAAGATGTGAATAAGCAGGTTCAAATCAATAAAACAGGATGTAGAGACTTCAAGTGACATAGGACAAAGGGATGACTCAGTCAGGAGGGGACAGGGATGCTAGGCTGAAATGTGGTGGATGCAAGGAAGTTAGAGGCATATTGTATAGGATAAAAGATCCTCAGGTCTTCAAGAGGGAAATATGTAAGATGTGTGAACGATAAAACCACCAATATGGGGATGGTTGCAAATTGCATTTATACAAGAAAATGTAACTACTGACCTGGTGGTCCACCACAGCCAAGTGTCTTAAGCTGTGAACTCAAACCACGGTGCCTCATCCAGTGGCAAAGCTGGCTGCTCGTTGATTATAAGGGAAAATATTTAAGTACCCGACGTGGCAAAGGATTCACTTCTTATGTGTTTTAAAGCGGACAGCAGTGTTATCCCAATAGTGAGCTCCCTGTCTGCACCTGTCTCCTGTGAGAAAATGAAGGGGGGGGGGTGTCAGTGTCAGCTCTGTGTCTTGTCCCCAGAGCTCCCTCATCTATGCCTGTGGCCTGGGACCCCGAAGGGAATGCATTGTGCACAGGGACATGTCTGTCCCTTGTTTCCAGGCAGAAATGAAATGTGAGAACAAATGGCTTCACGGATGATAAAAGAGAATCAAAGGGATCATGATAAGGTCAGATGACGGTCAGATGGCAAGAGAAGGTGATACGAAAAGGGAACCCAAAGCTTTGGAGATTTTGGTATCGAGATGCAATGTTGTGGACAGAGGAGAGCCTTGAATCAAGGTACATTGGGTTTAGAACTCAGAGTTGGCACGTAGAAGCTTATGGGAGACCGTGTGGAGTTTTTTTTTTTCTACACCGACAACCAATTCTCTGCCACCTGGATGTCCAACAATTCAATCCCTTCCTGATACTATGCATGCAGCTAAAGGGCTGACGTTATCTACCCACAGTGAAAGGGCTCAGTCCCACTTCGGATGCCAGCTGTAAACGGGAAGTCCAGACTACTCATACTTCTGCCCGGCTGACTACAGATGTGAGGTTCCCATACTGCCTTCACCCCCACCTCTGGTTTGGCAATTTTCTAGATCAACTCACAGAAGCCGGGGAAAAAAAAAAACTTTACTTGTTTTGTTGATTTATTATAAAAGGATATGATTGGTGGCAGTTGGAGTGGGAGAACTGGTGCTGGAACACAGCAGCTAAGGCCCCAGTCATCACGGAACAGAGATAAGCAGTCACCTGGATGCTCTTCCCAAATCCCACCCCAGAGAGTCTCTGAGTTAATAAAATGACTAGTTTCGTGTTGCTGTTTTGGGGTTGGTTTCTTATGCGGTCGTGGATAAATGGACCCAGGTGGTCCACCTTCAGAGTTATAAGGATCAGAGATAACATGGAAATCACCTAATCTGGGGCCTGACATACAGCAAATCTCACAAACGGTAACTCTCATCTTCATTATTGAAAATGAAAGGATTGTAATCTAGTAGCTGTATTTGCCCCATCGATCTCCTTTGCCCCACCCACCCCGGCCCCACACTCCGAGGAAATCTCAGAGTCAACTCAGAGGAGCCAAGACCCTCCTCCGCAAGCTCCAACCACTGTCTTCCACCCAGAGGTGGCAGGTGAGGGTCTTTTTAGGTCTGTTTCGCTGGTCTCAAGCCAGCTTTATGTGAAATCAAGCCCCTCTGCCCCCGGCTTCATTCTCTTGTCTTTTGGGACCCCAAATCCACTTTGGCCCGGGGCTGACCCTAAAATTATTCTGCAGGTTCTCTGTCAACCCAGGTCCATCAGATCCTGCAAAGTGGGGACGGCCAGGTTGAGAATGGAAATAACTTTCCCTGCTCCCTCCCTAGCCCCTCAGTTTGCCTCAGCAGGTGGAATCCTGCCCCAGCATCACATAATTTCTCTGTGCACCGATCTGCCAAGGACGCTAGGAGCAAACGTTCTCCACCCTCTCTTGGGGCTGTTAGGCAGACAAGACCCCACCTACTCCCTTGATGGTGTGTCTCAAACAAGGTGTATCTCTGGCCAAGTAGCTCTTCCTCTGATATTTTTTCTCTCCAAGCCGAGTTGTGAAACACACGCAGTAACACAGACCTGGAGTCCAAGATCAAACAAACCAAAGCGAAGTTCGTAACCATGGAAATGAACTGTTGCATCAGATGATTGCTGCATTCAGATGAGCGAGGCCCAGGCATTTCCTCTGCCTTTCCTGCTGCCGGCCACGCCACGGGGAGGGGGCTGGGCGGTGGTGGAGGGTTATCTAGTGCACGCTAAGGCTGGGCAAGTATGTGAGCGCTGGACTCGCCAAAGGAAAATGCAGGCACTGCCCCCAAGTTCTATGGTCCACACTGAAATGTTGAAAGGTAAATGCATTTTGGGAGTGGGGACATTGTGATTCCACATAGTTCAAGTGAATACATTTGCGTGTGTGCACTTGTTAAACATGTGTCATGATGTGTCACGAGCCAGGCACTGCCCTGAACATTACAACTGCATTACATCCTTTTATCCTTAAAACAACGACCTGGGGTGCTCTTATGGAGCCCACTCTACGGTGAGCTTACCATTCTACGGTGAGCTTAGAGGGTTAATCCAGGGCCACAGAGCCAAAATAAGACAAAGCTGGGACTTGAACTCCATCTGTCCAACTGAAAGTCTAGCCTCCCAATTCCCAGCATGTACCACATCCTCTACTATAAATGCCAGGCACCAGGCCAGCTGCCGGGACTACACAGAAAAACCCCAGTAAGCTCCATGGACCTCTACTGTAACCCTATTCGGAATGATGTCAGGAGCTGTGCAGAATTAAAAAAATGAAATGACTAAGACACAAGAAGATAGCTCACCGTATAGCAGAGAAAGAAACAACCAATCTTTAAGACTATTGTTTAAAATGTCACTGGGGCGCCTGGGTGGCTCAGTTGGTTAAGCTGCCGATTTCAGCTCAGGTCATGCTCTCAAGGTTCATGAGTTGGAGCCCGGAGTCAGACTCTGCCGACAGCTCGGAGCCTGGAGCCTGCATCAGATTCTGTGTCTCCCTCCCTCTCTGCCCCTCCCCTTCTCGCACTCTGTGTCTGTCTCTCAAAAATAAAATAAACATTAAAAAAAAAGTGTCATGAAAAATCCCCTCCCAGCTCGCCCCACCCACCCCGCCTCCAATCAGAGAGCCCTCAGGCAGTCAACAGCAACCATTCAGGACATTCCCTTAGCAGGAAGGAACACTCCAAAGAACTGTCCAGCATTCAATTGTGTCCCACAAAAGGGCATGCTGAATCCTAGCACGCATGGAGGGAAGACGTGTGAAACGACACGGAGCAGACAGCCACCTACAAGCCAGGGAGAGGGACCTGGACCCGATCCTTCTCTCGTGGCTCTCAGGAGGAACCCGCACAGGTTACAGCACTGGTACCAGTGAGTGTGACCTTGTTTGTGTATGAAATCAAGATGTATTTGGGGCACCTGGGTGGCTCAGTTAGTTAAGCGTCTGACTCTTGATCTCAGCTCAACTCGTGATCTCATGGTTCGTGAGTTCAAGCCCCACACTGGGCTCGATGCTGTCAGCACAGAGCCTGCTTTGGATCCTCTGTCCCCATCTCTCTCTGCCCCTCCCCAGCATCTCACACTCTCTCTCCCTCTCTCAAAAATAATAAATAAACATTAAAAAAAAAGATGTATGGGGTGCCTGGCTGGCTCAGTGGGTAGAACATGTGTCTCTTGACCTCAGAGTTGTGAGTTTGAGCCCCACATGGGGGTGGAGATTACTTAAAAAGAAAAAGAGAGAGAGAGAGAGAGAGAGAGAGAGAGAGAGACATGTAAAGTAACATGAAGTCATACTAGAGTGGGGTTGATCCTTAATGTGACTGATGTACTTATGAGAAGAAGAGACACAGAGACAGGGACACATGGTGGGAAGAGAGCATATGAGAGTGGAGGCACAGACTGGAATTACGTGACCACAAGCTAGGAAATGTCAGGGATTTCTGGCAACCACCGGAAGCTAAAACAGATGGACTAGAATCTTTCTTGAGCCTCCAGGAATGAAGCAACTCTGTCAACTGGCACATTGATTTTGGACTTCTGGCCTCCAGAACTGCAAGAGAAGGCATTTTTGGTGTTTTGAGCCAGCCAGCTGGTGGTAGTTTGTTATGGTAGCCCCAGGAAGGGAATACATACGCCTTCCAATTCGCCGTGGTTCCTGTTTTGTGGGAGGAAGAGTAATCTCTCCTTAACCTTGTGATCTGTCATTCTTCCTGTGTCTCTTCAAAGACCTCCTACTCTTTCGCCGAAGCTTGTGTCCATCCAATGAGCTTGTCTGCTAGCAGAGTTTCCTCCTACTCTAGGGCTGTGGCTCCTCTGTGCCTTTCACACATACCTCTGCCTCTCCGAGCCCCTGAAATGCACATTCAGCCTTTTGCTCTCTCTGCAGCTCTCTTGATTAATTGCCCTCAGCAAAAGGATTGACTCTGCCCAAGGGATGCATGGAGGAGGTGAAGCTGGAGACAGAAGATGAGACCAGACACTGAGCAGAAAGAAAGTCCTAAAGGATCTGCTAAGGAGTTTCAGTTCCATAACCAAGGGGATGGGGAGCTACTGAAGCAGGAGAGTTCGTTGCATAATGGACTTAAACCATAGGTACACTCATTATTCACTTAACAAGTAGTCTGGAGGGAGACGGGCACTGATGTCTTCAAGGACCCAGCTTTTCCAAACTCCTACTCCACTCCAAACTGTCCACAACATGGTTAACTTTGAGTCTTGTGTTTGTTGCTTCATGGTCTTGAATGGTGACAACATCAACCGAGACAGATGTTAGAAGCTGATGTGTGTCCTCCCCTCCAACATTCATATGTTGGAGTACTAACCCCCAGTACCTCAGAATGTGACAGTAGTTGGGCTGGGGCATTTAAAGAGGTGATTAGGGGCGCCTGGGTGGCGCAGTCGGTTGGGCGTCCGACTTCAGCCAGGTCACGATCTCGCACTCCGTGAGGTCGAGCCCCGCGTCAGGCTCTGGACTGACGGCTCAGAGCCTGGAGCCTGTTTCCGATTCTGTGTCTCCCTCTCTCTCTGCCCCTCCCCCGTTCATGCTCTGTCTCTCTCTGTCCCACAAATAAATAAATGTTGAAAAAAAAAAATTAAAAAAAAAAAAATAAAGAGGTGATTAAGGTAAAATGAAGCTATATGGATGGGCTCTAATCCAACATGACTGGTGTCCTTATTAATAAGAGGGGATCAGGGCCTAGAAAGGCACAGAGACACCTGGGGGAAAGACCATGGGAGGACGCAGAGAGGACGCGGCCATCTGTAAGCCAAGGAGAGAGGCCTCCGAAGAAACCAGTCCTGCCGACATCTTGATCTTGGACTTTGTCCTCCAGACTATGAGATGATAAATGTTGTTTAAGCTCCCTGTCTGTGGCATTTTGTTACAGCTGCCCTAGAAAATGAACACAATGGAGAATACAGTAAAACCTTGGCTTGAGAGCATAATTCACTGAAGAAACAGGCTTGTCATCCAAAGCACTTGTGTATCAAAGTGAATTTCAAGAACCATTGGCTCAGTTGTGATCATGTGACATTCGGCATCCTGTATGGCTTATTTGCAAGATATCGTTTATCAAGTCAAAATTTATTAGAAATGTTTGCTCCTCTTGTGGAACACTAATGGATCAAGTTACTCGCAATCCAAGGTTTTGCTGTACAGGGACAACCGGGCTGGGGGTGGGTGGGAGGCATGGGGAGGAAGCCAGGTTCTACACACTGATTTAAGCTCTCCCCTCCACCATCAATCAGGCTCAGCCAGGCCCCCCGCAGGCCCCCAGGTCACAGGCGCACGTCTTAGAGACCTTCCTCACCCTGGGACCTGTGTTTCAGTGCAGAAGGATCCCCTGTCCCTACGAGGCTGTGAACTGCTTATTCTACGTGGAGCATTTCACAAGCTTGTTTGGAAGGGAGAGAAATTCGTTTTTCCTTCTTTTACCGCTTGGTGAACTATCTCTGTGTGTTGTAGTCACGTTCATTCTTCACGTACCTGCACGTGTCAAGGTCTGTGCAGTTTAACAGAATTCAAAAGTGATTATGACTGTAGGTTCTCCAAATCCTTTGGGACAAAGTAGAGACTCAGTCTCGGGGGTACTTCTGAGAGTGCTGGGGTAGCTGACATCCCTCAAGTCCCGTGCAGATGGGTATGGGGGGGTGGGGGGCGTGCGTGTGTGCGCGTGCCCATGCGTACCTAATGAGGCTGTGAGCAGGGACACAGTGGACAGATGGCTGTCTGGGGTGGGAGGCTGGTTCCTCTCCCTCTCCTTCTGGGCCCTTGCAGGTTTCCAGGTATGAGACTGGCTAAAATGAGCTGAGAAACATTAGAATAAAACAAAACAAAACAAAACAAAACAAAACAAAACAAAAGACCAAATTTAAACAGTGGGGCTTGAGGTGCCTGAAGAACAAAAATTGGGATTTCAGGGCTTGGCGTATGGAAAGAAAAGAACCAGAGATTAGCAAACACCAGGTATGATAACCAGATTTAAGAAGCTGTCAAGAACGGGGCGCCTGGGGTGGCTCAGTCGGATAAGCCTCCGACTTTGGCTCAGGTGATGATCTCACGGTTTGTGGGTTTGAGCCCCGTGTCGGGCTCTGTGCTGACAGCTCAGAGTCTGGAGCCTGCTTCAGATTCTGTGTCTCGCTCTCTCTGCCCTTCCCCTGCTCACACACACACACACACACTCTCTCTCTCTCTCTCTCTCTCTCTCTCTCTCTCTCTCAAAAAAAAAAAAGCTGTCAAGAAAAACTTATTCTGATTCTGGTTAAAATGGCATGAGGACTTTATTCAGGATGATTGCTGTCGGTGTCAAGACTATTGCAATAGGGAAGACACAGCCGGCTCAACCCTGACACGTGGGGAGTTTTAGTCGAGGAGCAGCGTGAGGGGGCCAGTGGGTGGGAACTTAGGAAGATAGGGGGATTCTTGTTAAATCGGCCCTGACAGGATTCCTACTAAAGGCCATCCAAGGACCTGTACCTCAAAGGTTGTGGGTGGGAAACGTAATCAGAGAGCAAGAGTGACCAGATAGCAAGGATGGGGGAGTCTCTTTAAAGTAACATAGCAGGACTCTTACTAAAACTGGGAGGGGGTGGGGGTCAAGATCAATGTCCAGAAGAAGCCCCAGATGAACCTGAAGTTCGGTCTAGGAGAGTCTTGTCAAAGCAGCCCCAACTGAGACGCACATAAACACAGGGTGGGAACTGGAGGGCTACACAGGTGCTAGAATACAGATCTAAATTACCTTGTACAATACCTGTAATTACGCATAACATCTTATCCATTGCTTATTTATAATACTTTATGCATATTACAATATTTGTTAACTATTAGTTTCTTTCTTTCCTCAAAATAGACTTGATAGATGATTAAGAAACTTTAGACCCGGCTCAGCAAAAACCATATTTAAATTTCAGTCTCCTATTTCCCGAGAGGCCAACATCTTGACGAATACTGATGAAATCTCACGACAGCACATCAAAGATGTAGGAGGTTTTGGCCTCAAATCGTCTGAGAGATTTTTCAACTACAATTGTGAAATCGGTCTCGTTAATCTTGAAACTACTCGTTAATCTTGAAACTACAGAGAAAGGAAGAAGCACTAGAAGGTCAGCACTGGGCAAAAGTGTGTCCCAATTACACAGACGGTCTGGGTCCATTCATTGAATGTTCAGTGGATCAACTATGTGACTTAACAATGTGCAGAAACTTGCCAGAAATGTGTACAGAAGTGGCGGAGTGAAAGCCAGAAAAGTCAGGAAAGTGGTTCCCTGCAAGGAAGGAGGGAATTCCTCTTTGGGCAGGACACATCATGGGCTTCTGGGATTCTTCCAACACTCAGCTTACTTACATTGAATCGTTCCAGGGATGTCTGACGCATAGTTATTTATCAATTAGTACATATTTATACTTTATGCGCCTTTATGTAGTGTGTGGCATTACACAATTAAAAGCTTTAAAAAAATAGTTTGTTCTAATTTTCAACAAACACATGGAAGCTTCCAGAAATTGCAAACCAAAAGAACCCTTGGAAAAAAAAATTCTAGGATAAGTTACAAAACTGACAGTTTGAGGGCTTGGAAAAGAAAGTGGTGATGCTGGGCGCCAGCATGGGTTTATTTAGATCAAGTTGAGCCAAAAGCATCTGAATTTGGTTTTGCATAGAGTTACTAGGCTAGTGGGTCATGGATTGTAGAAAACATCTGGAAAGATCTCTCAGGTTATCTCTGTGGGCCAAAGAGAAATGTTAGCTGGCCCAAAGGAAGTTTATGTGGAGGATACTGAGGTTGGTTTGCTGTGGATGATGTAAAGCATGGCTGCAAACGTTTTGACGCCCTTTGTATAGAGCGGTGAGGTCTATGAAGCGTCATGTTTAACAGCCTCCTCTCTGAGGAAAGAAGCCCTGATTCGTAGTATTTGCCAGTTTCTGTGGTGTAAAATTTTTTGTGAAAGATTGGATTTCTGGGGCACCTGGGTGGCTCAGTCTGTTGGGTGTCCCACTTCGGCTAGGGTCACGATCTCACGGTTTGTGAGCTCAAGCCCACATCAGGCTCACCGCTGTCAGCACAGAGCCTGCTTCAGATCCTCTGTGCTCCTCTCTCTCTCTCTGCCCCTCCCGTGATCACACTCTTTCAAAAAGAAATAAACATTGAAAAAAAAAAGATTTTATTTCTAAGTAATCTCTACACCCAACATGGGGTTCAAACTTACAACCCAGAGATCAAGAGTCACATGCTCTACTGATTAAGCCAGTTGGGGGCCCCTATGGTGTAAATATTCCCACCATGATCGATGTCTAACATGGCTGTGTTTAACAACTGACTCATACAATTTTTTGAGAATTATGCTGGCTCTACTACTCTACTGGGTCTATGGCTCCTCTTTTGGATCTAGGCAGGTTTGTGACAGCTTTAATCAACAGTCCAGGGGCATCTGGGTGGCTCAGTCAGTTAAGCGTTGGACTCTTGGTTTTGGCTCAGGTCATGATCTCACAGTTCGTGAGTTTGAGCCCCACATCGGGCTCTGCGCTGACAAGGATGGAGCCTGCTTGGGATGCTCTCTCTCCTTCTCTCTCTGCCATTCCCTGCCCTCTCTCTCTCACAATAAATAAACTTTAAGAACAAAACAAAACCCCAGAGGCTAGAAAGTGGGACACTCAAATTCTAAGCCTCTCTTGTAGCTAGGTGTGGCCACGTGACAGTTTTGGCCAATGGGATATGGGCAGAAATCTCTGGGAAGGTTTTCTCTTGTGAATTAAAAAGGCAAATACTTAAGAGAGGGTTTTTGCTCTTTGTGCTTTGTCATGTCTCATTTATCCTGCCTAGAATGTGGATATGATGGTCTGAGGTTCGGCAGCTATCCTGTGCCAAGAGGAGAAATCGGGTTCTAAAGAAAGTGGAAGAGGGCAGAAGTCCTGGGTTATCTGCCTCGACATCTCTTGTGACATGGAAAAAGTAAAATCTTTCTTGCTTGTTGGGATAACTGTTGTTGGGATATCCCTTGTTGGGATAGCCGTTACTCATAGCTGGAGGTGATCCCACTGGACTTACTTCAGAGAAGCCAATTTGTAGCAAGTTGGATGACTGAAATCAGAGAAGTTAAATCTGGGCTGGTTTCATGGGTGTGTGACCTGTGTGATCACACAAGGGTGCACACCGAGAAGGGCCCACACTTATTTAATGCTCCCTTATCTTTATCTTGAAATTCTGAATAATTTTTGAAAATGAGGCCCTGCATTTTCATTTTGTGTATTTATTTTGAAAGTCATCTCTACATCCAACATCGGGCTCAAACTCACAACCTTGAAATCGAGAGTCGCATGCTCTACTGACTGAGCCAGCCAAGTGCCCCTGCATTTTCATTTTGTGCTGGAGCCCACAAATTAGTCAGTTCTGGGTTTAATGAACCAGTGTGACCCTAAATGGAATCTGTATGTAAATGGATTTTGTATGTAAGTTGTATTCTCAAACTTGGTCACTCGACATTTTTCTTAAAGTCACAGAAGAGGACATAGAAAACATAATGAAATTTATAAACAGCACAAAATTTGATATATTGTTACTTAGTTAGATGGCAGATATAATATTTAAAAAGAAATCTAAATAGTCACAAAACCCAAAGCGAGAAGATGACATTTAAGAAGAGATCAATGAGAAGCCCTTTATTCGGAATTTTTTTTAAACACACAAGGTCAGAGGGGCACCTGGCTGGCTCATTAAGTAGAGCATGCGATTCTTGATTTCATGGTCATGAGTGAAAGGCCCACGTTGGGCATGGAGCCTACTTAAAAAAAAAAAAAAGTAAAAAATGTAAACACACAAGGTCAGAGCTATCCATGTGGAACGAACTCTGTTGTAAAGTCAGGGAATCCGGGTTTTGCCACTGGCACTACTGTGTGTCTAAAGGAAATCACCATTTCCTTGGATCATGATACCTTCATGTGCAGGGTGAAGGAATTAGCTAGGTAATACCAGGTCAATCTGATGATTCTAAGTGAGGTACTGAACTTGGGCTTGGAAATCTTTTTGTCATATAGTGAAATTTAGTAAGAGTATTTCATCTGAGAAGGAGCCATGTACATATTTCCTTAAAGCCTGGAGCTGGTGTGGTACCAGGTGAGTGGGTGAGAATTGGTACCCACTCACCTTGCCCAGTGTTCTTTACACACACATGTACACACACACACACACACGTATGTTTCTATAATAAATATAAATATATGTACACATACTGGTTATAAAGCAAATATATATAATATTTATGAACCATTAGATTTTCATCATTTTATTATAGTTACCCAGAATAGACCACTCTGTCCAATAAAAGTTTTTAAATATGTCTGCCATGAGAATAGCCGAAGTAATATTTTATTAACGTTTCCAAAAACATGTTGGTTAGTTATTGAAGAGTAAAACAATAAAACAATCTAGGTGCCCCAGGCCCGAAAGACTGTTAACAAAACAGAATTTGCCACCTTGTCTTTCGTAAGGATTACATGAGGCGATCCGAGCAAAGTGCTCGGGACACAGTAAGCACTCAGTACGTGAGTTGTTATAATGATATATATATTCTTCACCTAATTAATCGTGGCCAAACTGCCAGCGTACACCTTTGGCATCAAAGAAGTGAAATTCAAGGAAATCCAATCAATGAGAGCTAGAGATGAAGGCTACCCATCTTTGAGAGGAAGAATGTAACAGTGGGAGAGAAGCCCAAGGCTGCAAACTCTGTTCCCCAAATCAAGGAGTCGGCCATCAGTGCGGTCATGAGGACAACTGTGAGGTGGTGGTGCCACCTGGTGGTCACCAGGCGACAATTCTGTGGGGACTGAAGCTGGATTTGATAACCAGGGACAGGACAGTGTGGCTAAAAGACAGTGGATTTTGGAGTTAGGCATCTGAGTCCCCGATCACAGCTCAGCCATCTGCTGGGGGTCTTGGGTGGGTTACTTAACCTTTCTTAGCTTCCTTTCCTCTGCTGTAAAAATAGAGCTACTAACAGGGTCGTGGAATGGAGTCTGGCTATGTCCGCCTGCAGGTGATGGGGAGTATCTTGGTAACTTTGCAAGGGGGGCAAGTTTCCAGATCTTCAACTTGCACTTGCCCTCTGTCCCTTATGGATCTGCCTGACAACTAGTGTGGATGAACTGTCGAGCTGGGTTTCAGTCTCCCTCCCCCTTCCTAGGGCTCTTCCCTGAATCCACCCTTAGTCTAACTAAAGTGCGCTGTTGTGGGGGCAGGGGAGGGGGGGGGGAGCATCAAACAAAGGGACAAATGGAAATCTCTGTGCCTGCAGTGAGAATATGAATGACTAATGACAGGACAGCCAGTCCTGATAAATCAGGTCATTTCCCATGCATTGTCTTAAGCAAAATTAGAGGAGGACATAATTGAACGGCTCGTTACTAGATCATTAAAATTAATTTAATGAAAGATCACTTAATGATTTCTGACATATTATGCTGAAGGAATTAAAAGAATTAGAGCGATATCGGTGTGATAAAACTTCCAGACCACTTACTGATCTATGTGAAGCTGGTCTCTCAGAGGATGCATCCTTTTTATACTTATTATTTAAAAAAATTTTTTTTATGTTTATTTTGTTTTTGACAGAGAGAGAGACAGAGGGGGTCAGGGGAAAAGGGAGAGGGAGACACAGAATCCAAAGCAGGCTCCAGGCTCCAAGCTGTCAGCACACAGCCCGACGCGGGGCTCGAACTCACAGACTGTGAGATCATGACTTGAGCTGAAGTCGGATGCCCAAACAACTGAGCCATCCAGGTGCCCCCTTTTTATACTTGTTATTAAATGATTTTAGATTCACAGGCAGTTGCAAAGGCAATACAGAGAGACTGATGTACCCTCCGCCCAGTTTCACCCAGTGATTAATCTTCTGTAGCTATAGGACAATATCAAGACAGGAAACAGACGCGGGGGCAACGTGTGTGTGTGTAGTTCTATGCCTTTTAACACATGTGCAGATTCACATCACCACCACCACAATCAAGGTCTGGAACCTCACCTTGAAGATCTTCCTTATGCTGTCCCTTGACCGTCACATCCACCCTTCCCGTACCATCGTTAACCCCTGGTAACCACTAGTTTGTTCTCCATCTCTAGAATTCTGTCATTTCGATGGACTTGACAGATATATTTAGAACGCTGCATCCCGAAGCAACAGAATATACTTTCTTCTCGAGTGCACATGGAACATTCTCCAAGATAGATCACATACTGGGTCACAAAACAGCCCTTCATAAGTATACAAGAATTGAAATCATATCATGCATACTTTCAGACCACAATGCTATGAAGCTTGAGATCAACCACAGGAAAAAGTCTGGAAAACCTCCAAAAGCATGGAGGTTAAAGAACACCCTACTAAAGAATGAATGGGTCGGGGCGCCTGGGTGGCGCAGTCGGTTAAGCGTCCGACTTCAGCCAGGTCACGATCTCGCGGTCCGTGAGTTCGAGCCCCGCGTCAGGCTCTGGGCTGATGGCTCGGAGCCTGGAGCCTGTTTCCGATTCTGTGTCTCCCTCTCTCTCTGCCCCTCCCCCGTTCATGCTCTGTCTCTCTCTGTCCCAAAAATAAAAATAAAAAAAAATGTTGAAAAAAAAAAAAAAAAAAGAATGAATGGGTCAATCAGGCAGTTAGAGAAGAAATTAAAAAATATATGGAAACAAATGAAAATGAAAATACAACAATCCAAACGCTTTGGGATGCAGCGAAGGCAGTCCTGAGAGGAAAATACATTGCAATCCAGGCCTATCTCAAGAAACAAGAAAAATCCCAAATAGAATTCTGTCATTTCAAGAATGTTACATAAATGGAGTTATACGGTATTTGACTTTTCCAGATTGACTTTTTCTTAGTCTTCATAATGCCCTTGAGATCCATCCAAGTTGGTACATGAATCAATTTTTTTGTATGCTGATGTGTACGTCTTTCTACACGAAGAATGGGGACAGAACTCATGCCAAAGCCCTATTCATTCTAGCAGTAATTTTTATCACCAACAAGATAGACTCAGTGTCACCAAAAATCATCCATCTCATGAAGATATGTATTTCTTTTCTTTTCTTTTTAAGTTTTATTTTTATTTAAGTAATCTCTACACCCAATGTAGGCCTCAAACTCCCGACCCTGCAATCAAGAATTACATGCTGTTCTGACTGAGCCACCCAGGTGCCCCGAAGATACATATTTCTAATAACACAACTTTCTATGTTTAATAACTGTCAGCATTTTTGTTTTAATCAATTATATACTGCTGATCACTGTAATTGTAAATTAATCCAAATAAAGAAAACTCAAACCTTATAACCTATAATCATAGGAAATTGAAAATATTTCAATTTATATAATTTAGTTGGGCAGAAATGATGGATGATCAATAAAAGGTCTTCAAACATGTATTGTATTAGGAAGAATTCTGTAGGCGATATGGCATAAAAATATCAGTCGAAGGGGGAAATGATGCAAATTTCTGGCTGTTAAAATGAGTTTGTTCAGTGTTTTGTAAATGGATAATGATGGGTGTTAAATCTCTGGGGTACTCAGGTTCCATCAAACACATTTGCGGGTGATCCCAGAGGTTTGTTTTGCGGTAAAAAACACTTAACATGAGATCTACTCTCCTAATAAATTCTTATGTGTACAGTACAGAATTGTTAACTGTAAGCACAGTGTTGTCCTGCAAATTTCTACAACTTGAGACTTTACACCTGAAAAAATGATCTAAGAGTTTTACCTGAAAATGTCAGTATCTCCAATACAGGAGAAATTACATCCTTTGCACTTAACATGAAAAGTGGTTTTTAAAATGTTAAAGCAAACAAAAATTAAGTGAAGTGTTAAAACTTTAAAAAGCATATGGGACGGGAACCTGGGTGGCTTAATCCGTGGAGAGCTACTCTTGACTTGGGCTTAGGTCATGATCTCCAGGTTCCTGGGTCTGAGCCCAGAGCCCAGCTCTGTGCTGACAGCTAGGAGCCTGAAGCCTGCTTCAGATTCCATGTCTTCGTCTCTCTCTCTCTCTCTCTCTCTGTATCTCCCCCACTCGTGCTCTCTCTCTCTCAAAAATAAACAAACATTAAAAAAGAATTTAAAGGCATATGGCAGGGAAAAAGGAAAAAACAACACGGGGAACAGTTTTTCAAAGTTCTTCTAGGATGTGAATAAAAATGTTGAATCACCAGTGTTACCAATTGGTTTTAGCAAAGTGGTTTTGAAAATCCATGACGTAATGCATGTAACATGAACAAGGTGGCCCTGTTAGTAATAGTATTCCCCTAAATGTTCACTGGCACCCTGGTAAGAAACCAATCCGTACTGGGATAATTTCAGTGTGAGTAACCAAAATCTGACTCATACCGGATTAAACAGAAAAGAGAATTTATTGGCCAAAGACTTAGAAGGCTGGGGTGGCTGGATTCATATCTTTAGCTGGAGACTTTGGAAATCCCATCTCTCCAGCTGTTCTGGTTTTAGTTTCCTCTCTGCCGGTTTCACTTAGGGAGAATCTTTCCCTCGAGGTGGCAAGATGGCTGTGGGTGGTCCCAGGCTCCCACCCTCCCAATTTAGCAATCCCAGTGCAAAGAAAACTTCCGACCCAACAAGTTCAGTATAAGTGCAGGAATTGGGTTTTATTGGCCTGGCTTAGATCATGTGACCATCCCTGAGCCAATGGCTGCGGGAATGGAAGGCCCTGATTGGGTAGGTCTGGGTCATGTGCCCACCCTGAACCCGAGGAAAGGGTCAGCTCGACTCAAGCCCCTGGAAGTGAGAGTGAAGGAGTAGAGAAAGAGCAAGAATCCTCCCGGAAGGCAGAATGGAGAATGGATGTGCCAGTGTGATGGAAGGCTCCACATTATCTATCAGACAGCAGGAATGCACTGAGTTCTAGGGGTTAGAAAGATACATCAGTCATAGGTCTTGTTCATTATTAACGTATGTGTTTTGAGTGAATTAATATAGGTAAAGTGCTCAGAACAGTGTCCAGTGCAAAGCAAGTACGTGATCGCTACTGTGTTAGGTCAGGTTTCCTACAACAGTGCCTCGGGGAGTCTTGTTCTAGGGATTTCCTGAGGGGTGGCTCTCAGGAGAAGGGGAGTGAGGGAAGCAGGGTGGGGTAGGGACATGGTTAACTAAGCAAAGGTGTGCTTGCAGCAGGAGACTGGTCCCACAGGGAGCTCTGGGCCATGAATCGCACCACAGACCTGGTTCCAATTAGAGCAGGGAGCCGGGCAGTCACCAGCTGTGGGCTGCTGGGGATGGGCTGGAGGAGCGTGATAACCCCCTGGGCCCTGTGCTCCTGCCCCGCAGAGTGCGATTCTCCGGAGAAGGGGTAGCTGTGAGCAGGAGCTAACATTAGGAGCACCACTGCTCTAATCAAGGGAATCAGGCTGGGCATCAACAGCACCTACCACGGCTCCTACCAGTTTTCATGGAGGGCACGGAAGCAAAGGTAAATAAGGAAGAGTTCCTGTATTCCATGTAGGAATTTCATTTTCACTCGGGGAAAATACAAGGAGCATGGGGTCTCCCATGGAGTGCTCCTGACCCTCAAGGCAGAAGGGCCTGCGGGAGGTGAGAGCTCAGCAGGCCAGTTAGAGGGCCTGGAGAACCCATTCAAGGTCCCTCATGTAAGTGGAATCATACAGTATTTGTCTTTTTGTGACTGGCTTATTTCATTTAGCATAATGTATTCAAGGCTCATTCATAATGTAGCATGTAGTGTAAATATCTGACACTAAGCTTTTGATGCTGAGGCATTCTGTTTTTGTTTTTGTTTTTTTAACGAAGTGAATTTGTTTTTTATTTTGAGAGAGCATGCACGCTCGAGTGGGTGGAGGGGCAGAGAGAGAGAATGAATCTCAAGCAGACTCCACGCTGTCAGCGTGGGGAGGCTTTCATTTAAAAAGACATTCCTGGGGCGCCTGGGTGGCTCAGTCGGTTAAGCCTCCGACTTCAGCTCAGGTCACGATCTCACGGTCTGTGAGTTTGAGCCCCACGTCGGGCTCTGGGCTGATGGCTCAGAGCCTGGAGCCTGCTTCCGATTCTGTGTCTCCCTCTCTCTGCCCCTCCCCCATTCATGCTCTGTCTCTGTCTCAAAAATAAATAAACATTAAAGAAAAAAAAAATTAAAAAAAATAAAAATAAAAAGACATTCCTTTTGAGGCGCCTGGGTGGCTCAGGCGGTTGAGCATCTGACTTCAGCTCAGGTCATGATCTCGTGGTTTGTGAGTTTGAGCCCTGCATCAGGCTCTGCACTGATAATGCAGATCTGCTTGGGATTCTCTCTCTCTATCCCTCCCCCATGTGCATTCTCTCTTTCTCTCTCTCAAAATAAAGAAACTTTTAAAAGTAATTAAAAAAAAAAAAAAGACATTCCTGGGGCTCCTGGGTGGCTCAGCTGGTTAAGCGTCTGACTTCAGCTCAGGGCATGATCTCATGGTTTGTGAGTTCGAGCCTCACGTCGGGCTCTGTACTGACAGCTCAGAGCCTGGAGCCTGCTTCCGATTCTGTGTCTCACTCTCTCTCTGAGCCTCCCCCACTTGCACTCTTGTCTCTCTCTCTCTCAAAAATAAATAAACATTAAAAATAAAAGACATTCCTTGTGAATAAACATATTGCCAGTGATATGACACAGCTACCAATAAAATGACCAGATAAAGAGGTAGGACTCCCCTACCCACGAAGTTCCTTTTATGGAAACTCTAGACAGCCTAGATACCTGACCACTCGAGTGACCCTGCTCCCACTCTCCCATGCCCTAATTTCAGTTCTGATGCTTCAAATTAGCCAGGAGACACCCCACCCTCTGACCCTAATAAAGGCAGAGCCCTAGGTCTGTGCTAATCTCTCTCTCCCCACAGCTGTAACATGTATCATAATTTCACTTTTTTGAGTTTAAATGTTTATTTACTTTTGAGAGAGAGAGAGAGAGAGCATGAGCTGGGGAGGGGCAGAGAGAGACACACACACAGAATCCAAAGCAGTCTCCAGGCTCCGAGCCGTTGGCACAGAGCCCGACACGGGGCTCGAACTCATGAACCGTGAGATCATGACCTGAGCCAAAGTCGGATGCTTCACCGACTGAGCCACCCAGGGCCCCTCAGAATTTCATTTGTTTTAAGGCTGCATAATATTCTATTGTATAGATATATCATCCTCTGCGCCTCCATGGTCTGTCGATGGACGTTTGGGTTGTTTCCTCCTTTAGCTACTGCGAATAATGCTGCTATAAATGGTCCCTGCCTTCAGTTCTTTTGGCTACAGTCCCAGCAGTGGGACTGCTGGATCATATGGTAATTCTACAAGTTAAACTGCTCGACAATGGCCATACCATTTCACATGCCCAGCAGCAATGCACAAGCGTTCTAGTTTTTCCACATCCTTGCCAATGCTCATTATTTTCCATGGGGAGGTTATTTTAATGTTCATTTATTTATTTTTAAATGTTTTTATTTATTTTTGAGACAGAGAGAGACAGAGCATGAGCAGAGAAGGGGCAGAGAGAGAGGGAGACACAGAATCTGAAGCAGGCTCCAGGCTCTGAGCTGTCAGCACAGAGCCCGACGCGGGGCTCGAACCCACGGACCATGAGATCATGACCTGTGCCGAAGTCGGACGCTCAACCGACTGAGCCACCCAGGCGCCCCAATGTTCATTTATTTTTAATAATTTATTTATTTATTTTGTGAGAGAGAGAGAGACTGGGAGGGGCAGAGAGAGGGAGAGCAGGCTCTGGGCTGTCAGCATAGAGCTTGATGCGGGGCTCAAACTCATGAACCATGAGAGTGTGACCTGAGCCAAAATCAGGAGTTGGACACTTAACTGAGCCACCCAGGTGCCCCAGGGTTTTGTTTTGTTTTTTTAAGATTTTATTTTTAAGTAATCTCTACATCCAGCGTGGGGCTTGAACTTACAACCCTGAGATCAAGAATTCCGCGTTCTCCCTACCGAGGCAGCCAGCCGCCCCTCCATGGGGAGTTTTGGAGCTGTCCACACCAGCACACATTTCAAGAGGCTGGAATCAGTACTAGCAGTGCTGAGGTCCTTGCTTGGTTAACCATCTCCCTGTCCCCACTGGCTTGCCTCCCTTCCCCGCCTCCGAGAGCCTCCCCTGTTCAAGCCTGTGTGGTGACTGTGGTGTGGGGCCAGGCCAAAGAAGCACCACCACACTTCCCAGGGACGCAGGGCCCAGGGCACAACCCTTCTCCCACCCCCGCCCCTTTAAGGACACCGCCATTGAGAAATGAACACCTTCTTAGGTCCTGGCGTTTCTAGCTTAACAAGTGCAGGTGGCAACCCACTCCTCTCGGAATTTGTCATGGGGGCTGCTTCCTTGCACACTAGTTGTAAGAGCTTCCACCGAGAGTGAGGCACAATAGGATGCCATGTGGGTTATTCTTCGTTTGTCGTCCACACCCACGGTCCACCCTTCTCAGCCCTGTTAGTGCCCTCCGGGGCTGGCCCCTGTGGACGACCCTCTGGGTTGCCTCCACTTTGACTTCCTGTGGGTGTGGCCAGTGAGAGGTACAAAGGAGAGATCAGAGAGCTCGGGTATTTCCTCCCCCCAGCTGTGCTCCATGCACTGGCGCCTGGCTCCTTCTCTCGGGCTCCACGAAGCTCAGCAAGCCTGTTTACTCCCCTTGCCGCTGCTTACCCTCTCTTTGCCTCCATCACGGTTATTGGTCTCAAGGGTCTTCACTCTCCTTCTTTGTCTCCATTATCCTTGCGTGCCGCTCTGTAAACGGATGCTTTGTTAAATTCTCTCCAGAGTTCCGTTTGAGTGTACCTTCAGTTTAAGAAAGCTCTGCCCATGGGCAAGGGCAGGAAGGGGTCACAGGATTGTGGTATGATTTCTCTTTTATTCGTCACTGACATGGTGTAATGTTGTTGATGTCAGTGAGATCAAGGAGAGAAAATGGAGCCCTGTGGATTTGAGAGGGGCCCGGCTCTACACGTGCTACACCGCACATTCATTCTTCTCTCCACCTGCTGTCACATCAGGAAGGTGGACTTACTGGAGGCTGCTCAGTGTGGAGAAATACATCAACATGAGATCAATTCCTCCAACCTTGGGGAAAGGTGGAATCAACCTTTTTTTTCATGCAAATTACTTTTTTTGAAGCTTATGCATCTTTAAAAAATTTTTTTTAAGTTTGTTTGTTTGTTTACATATAATCTCTCCACCCAAGTTGGGGCTCAAACTCACAATCCCAATATCAAGAGTTGCATGTTCTCGGCTGTTTTTCTTCTTCTCTGGATAGTGGCGCAGCCTGCGGTCCATGAAGATGCAGCTCAAACTGCTGGAGATTAACCTCGAGATGCTGAACAAAGTGCTGGCCTGGCCGGGGGTCGCCGGCCAGGGGCGCTTCGAGGACGTGCTGGGGCTGGAGGAGGCTCTGGGCTTGGGACCAGCGCCTGCCTGAGCACTGCTGCTTCTGCTGCTGCTGTTTCCCCTCACGGCCCAGCAGGAGACCTTTAGGAAGAAAACAGACTGGAGACCAGATGGGAAGTCAGTCCTAAGGGGCACTTCATGAAGCGGACCATCGGGAACTTGCGAGGTACCACTGGACTTACACAGGCGGTGGCCAGTAACCAAGACAAACTGGAGTGTGAGGACGGGGTCAGTCCTGAAACAGATTCTTTCTGAAACGGAGAAGCTGTCCCCTGAAGGCAGAGCAAAATGCTTTGAAAAGAATGAGGCCATTCAGGCAGCCCACGGTGCTGTGACACAGGAAGGCCAATGTCGGGGAGATGGCAGAGTGAATTTCCATTTGATGCTTTTTACCAATGTGGATGGCCACTTCTCGATGGACAAATGCCTTTTCCGGTAAACCGTGGCACCGGTTCAGAGGATGCATCGCTGCAGGAGGCCGCCAAGGTCTGAGCGTGAGCAACGGAGGTCCGTTGTCCTGTGGCGCTCTGCAAGGCGGCCTCATGCCCTAGGGGAGGGACACAGCCTTTTTCCCCCCTCTTCCCTTCACTGGGAAACCTGTCCCCACAATGCGGTCTAAAATGCGTCAGTACTTGTGGAACAGAGTGGTTCTCCTTTGGTTCTGTGGATAATGTTCTTACCCTCAACTAGCAGAGCTCAGCTGTTGATGGAGCAAAGTTTGATATATGGTCAGATGGTGAAGCATTTTTCTCCAACGTATGTATTGTACCTCAGTAGCTAATGCTTTAAATGGCTACTTTGTTTTTTTTTAATATGAAATTTATTGTCAAATTGGTTTCCATACAACGCCCAGTGCTCATCCCAACAGGTGCCCTCCTCAATGCCCATCACCCACTTTCCCCTCCCTCCCACCCCCCATCAACCCTCAGTTTATTCTCAGTTTTTAAGAGGCTCTTATGGTTTGCCTCCCTCCCTCTCTTTTTTTTTTTCCTTCCCCGCCCCCATGGCCTTCTGTTAAGTTTCTCAGGATCCACATAAAAGTGAAAACATATGGTATCTGTCTTTCTCTGTATGACTTATTTCACTTAACATAACACTCTCCAGTTCCATCCATGTTGCTACAAAAGGCCATATTTCATTCTCATTGCCAAGTAGTATTCCATTGTGTATATAAACCACAATTTCTTTATCCATTCATCACTTGATGGACATTTAGGCTCTTTCCATAATTTGGCTATTGTTGAAAGGGCTGCTGTAAACATTGGGGTAAAAGTGACCCTATGCATCAGCACTCCTGTATCCCTTGGGTAAATTCCTAGCAGTGTTATTGCTGGGTCATAGGGTAGATCTAGTTTTAATTTTTTGAGGAACCTCCACACCATTTTCCAGAGCGGCTGCACCAGTTTGCATTCCCACCAACAGTGCAAGAGGGTTCCTGTTTCTCCACATCCTCTCCAGCATCTATAGTCTCCTGAGTTGTTCAGTTTAGCCACTCTGACCAGCGTGAGGTGGTATCTCAGTGTGGTTTTGATTTGTATTTCCCTGATGAGGAGTGACGTTGAGCATCTTTTCATGTGCCTGTTGGCCATCTGGATGTCTTCTTTAGAGAAGTGTCTATTCATGTTTTCTGCCCATTTCTTCACTGGATTATTTGATTTTCGGTGTGGAGTTTGGTGAGTTCTTTATAGATTTTGGGTACTAGCCCTTTGTCCGATATGTCATTTGCAAATATCTTTTCCCATTCCATTGGTTGCCTTTTAGTTTTGTGGAGTGTTTCCCTTGCAGTGCAGACTTTTTATCTCCATGAGGTCCCAATAGTTCATTTTTGCTTTTAGTTCCCTTGCCTTTGGAGATGTGTCAAGTAAGAAATTGCTGCGGCTGAGGTCAGAGAGGTTTTTTCCTGCTTTCTCCTCTAGGGTTTTGATGGTTTCCTGTCTCACATTCAGGTCCTTCATCCATTTTGAGTTTATTTTTGTGTATAGTGGTAAGAAAGTGGTCTAGTTTCATTCTTCTGCATGTTGTTGTCCAGTTCTCCCAGCACCATTTGTTGAAGAGACTGTCTTTTTTCCATGGGATATTCTTTCCTGCTTTGTCAAAGATTAGTTGGCCGTACTTTTGTGGGTCCAATTCTGTAGTCTCTATTCTATTCCATTGGTCTATGTGTCTGTTTTTGTGCCAATACCATGCTGTCTTGATGATTATAGCTTTGTGGTAGAGGCTAAAGTCTGGGATTGTGATGCCTCCTGATTTGGTCTTCTTCAATATTACTTTGGCTATTCGGGGTCTTTTGTGGTTGAGTGCACATGGAACATTCTCTGAGATAGATCACATACTGGGTCACAAAACAGCCCTTCATAAGTATAAAAGAATTGAGATCATACCATGCACACTTTCAGATCACAATGCTATGAAGCTTGAAATCAACCACAGGAAAAAGTCTGGAAAACCTCCAAAAGCATGCAGGTTAAAGAGCACCCTACTAAAGAATGAATGGTCAACCAGGCAATTAGAGAAGAAATTTTCAAATATATGGAAACAAATGAAAATGAAAATACAACAATCCAAACACTTTGGGATGCAGCGAAGGCAGTCCTGAGAGGAAAATACATTGCAATCCAGGCCTAGCTCAAGAAACAAGAAAAATCTCAAATACAAAACCTAACAGCACACCTAAAGGAACTAAAAGCAGAACAGCAAAGACACCCCAAACCCAGCAGAAGAAGCGAAATAATAAAGATCAGAGCAGAAATAAATATAGAATCTAAAAAAACTGTAGAGTATATCAATGAAACCAAGAGTTGGTTTTTTGAAAAAATAAACAAAATTGATAAAACTCTAGCCAGGCTTCTCAAAAAGAAAAGGGAGAGGACCCAAATAGATAAAATCATGAATGAAAATGGAATTATTACAACCAATCCCTCAGAAATACAACCAATTATCAGGGAATATTATGAAAAATTATATGCCAACAAACTGGACAACCTGGAAGAAATGGACAAATTCCTAAACACCCACCCACTTCCAAAAGTCAAACAGGAAGAAATAGAAAACTTGAACAGACCCATTACCAGTGAAGAAATTGAATCAGTTATCAAAAATCTCCCAACAAATAAGAGTCCAGGGCCAGATGGCTTCCCTGGGGAATTCTACCAGACATTTAAAGCAGAGATAATACCTATCCTTCTCAAGCTGTTCCAAAAAATAGAAAGGGAAGGAAAACTTCCAGACTCATTCTATGAAGCCAGCATTACTTTGCTTCCCAAACCAGACAGAGACCCAGAAAAAAAGAGAACTACAGGCCAATATCCCTGATGAATATGGATGCAAAAATTCTCAATAAAATACTAGCAAATCAAATTCAACAGCATATAAAAAGAATTATTCACCGTGATCGAGTGGGATTCATTCCTGGGCTGCAGGGCTGGTTCAACATTCGCAAATCAACCAATGTGATACATCACATTAATAAAAGAAAAGAAACGAACCATATGATCCTGTCAATCGATGCAGAAAAAGCATTTGACAAAATAAAGCATCCTTTCTTAATAAAAACCCTTGAGAAAGTCGGGATAGAAGGAACATTCTTAAACATCATAAAAGCCATTTATGAAAAGCCCACAGCTAATATCATCCTCAGTGGGGAAAAACTGAGAGCTTTCTCCCTGAGATCAGGAACATGACAGGGATGTCCACTCTCACTGCTGTTGTTTAACATAGTGTTGGAAGTTCTAGCATCAGCAATCAGACAACACAAGGAAATCAAAGGCATCAAAATTAGCAAAGATGAAGTTAAGCTTTCACTTTTTGCAGATGACATGATATTATACATGGAAAATCCAATGGACTCCACCAAAAGTCTGCTAGAACTGATACATGAATTCAGCAAAGTCACAGGATATAAAATCAATGTACAGAAATTAGTTGCATTCTTATACACTAATAATGAAGCAACAGAAAGGCAAATAAAGAAACTGATCCCATTCACAATTGCACCAAGAAGCATAAAATACCTCGGAATAAACCTAACCAAAGATGTAAAAGATCTGTATGCTGAAAACTATAGAAAGCTTATGAAGGAAATTGAAGAAGATATAAAGAAATGGCAAAACATTCCATGCTCATGGATTGGAAGAATAAATATTGTTAAAATGTCAATACTACCCAAAGCTATCTACACATTCAATGCAATCCCAATCAAAATTGCACCAGCATTCTTCTTGAAGCTAGAACAAGCAATCCTAAATGGCTACTTTGGTTTGTGTCTATATATTTAGGCCTCGGGTGTGGTTTAATTGTTTGTCCCTAAAAGAAACAAACCTTTTCTGATTAAAAAAAAAAAAGAGTTGCATGTTCTTCCTACTGAGTTAGCCAAGCACCCCAAAATTAAAAAAAAATTTTTTACTCAAGTTTAATGAACACACAGTGCATTAGTTTAAGATGTGCAATACAGTGATTCAACAATTCTATACATTACTCAGTAGTTCTCATCTCAAGAAGTATATTCTTTTTTAAATTAAAAAAACTTTAAAATATTTAATTTTTTGTAAATGTTTAGTTTTGAGAGAGAAAGAGAGACAGAGTGTGAGTGGGGAGGGGGAGAGAGGGAGAGAGGGAGAAAAAGAACTCGAGGCAGGCTCCAGGCTCTGAGCTGTCAGCACGGAGCCTGATGCAGGGCTCAAGCTCGTGAATTACGACATCATGACCTGAGCCGAAGTCAGACACTCAACCGACTGAGCCACCCAGGCACCCCTCAATAAGTATGTTCTGAATCCACTTCACTTATTTCATCCATTTCCCCACGTACCTCTCCCTGGCAACCTCCAGTTTGTTCTCTACAGTTAAGTGTCTGTATTTTTGTTTCTTTTTTCTTCATTTGTTTCTTAAATTCCACATGAGTGAAATCATATTTGTCTTTCTCCTACTGACTTATTTCACTTAGCATTATAGCCTTTATATCTATTCATATTGTTGCAAATGGCAAGACTTCATTTTTTATGCCACACCTTCTTATCGATTCATCTACTGATGGTCTCCTGGGTTGCTTCCATATCTTGGCTGTCAGTGTTTTCATTCTCTTTAGGTAAATACCTGATAGTGGAATTACTGAATCATGTGGCAATTATATTTTTAATTTTCTGACGAGCTGCTATACTGTTCTCCACAATGGCTGCACCAGCCTGTACTCCTACCAACAGTGCACGAGTGTTCCTTCTTCTCCACATCTTTGCCAATACTTGTCTCTTGTGTTTTTGAGACTAGCCATTCTGACAGGAGTGAGGTGATATCTCATTGTGGTTTTGGTCTGTATTTCCCTGATGATGAGTGATGTTGAACATTTTTTTTCATGTGTCTTTTGGCCATCTGTATGTCTCCTTTGGCAAAATGTCTATTTGTGTCCTGTGCTCATTTTTTAATTGGATCATTTGTGGGTTTTTGGTGTTGAGTTGTATAAGTTCTTTGTATGTTTTGGATATTAACCTTTATTGAGCATGTCCTCTGCAAGTATCTTCTCTCATTTAGTAGGCTGTCTTTTTGTTTTGTTGATGGTATCGGTTGTAAAAACATTTTTCTAGATATGTCTCCTTTGGCAAGGGAAACACAAGCAAAATAAAACTATTGGGACCACACCCAAATAAAAAGCTTCTGCATAGCAAAAGAAACCATCAATAAAACAAAAAGACAACGTATTAAATAGAATCAACCTTTTATTTGTTGGTGAGAGTTCCTCACTTGGTGTGCAATCTTCTAGATTAGAAAATGTCGCCAGGCTGATTCCACCATGAGATCAACAAATTTAATAAAATATATTTACATAAATCATTAATATATTAAATACATTAATTAAACACATCACATTTATTTAATGCCCATTCTGCTCCACATTCTGCTGAGCTCTACTTAATAATTCACAAATAGACCACAGGTGTACCCCTATATTTTTGGTTCTTAAAAACATAAAATCTGTTTAATAAAATTGATTATGAGGTTTCTTAGCAGCCCCTCCAGCTGGATGGCTCCATGCAAGACGGCACCCAGGACCCCTCCTCAGGAAGTTCCCCCGGCCTGGCAGAAGCTCTTTCCCTGGGGTTTTCTGCCTCTGCATCCTTGACTGCAGTTTCCAAAAGGAAGTGTCAGCAGACAGCATGTCCTTTGGTTCTGTTGAGATTCTCCTTGGGAACCTGGTCTTCAAACTCCTCTTCTAATCTCACTTCTAAAGGTATCATTACTGGCGCGCCTGGGTGGCTCAGTCGGTTAAGCGGCCGACTTCGGCTCAGGTCATGATCTCTCGTGGTCCGTGTGTTCGAGCCCCGCGTCGGGCTCTGTGCTGACAGCTCAGAGCCTGGAGCCTGTTTCGGATTCTGTGTCTCCCTCTCTCTGACCCTCCCCTGTTCATGCTCTGTCTCTCCCTGTCTCAAAAATAAATAAAAACGTTAAAAAATTAAAAAAAAAAAAAATAAATAAAGGTATCATTACTGTCTGTGGAGAGTTCCAAGGACTATGTCTTGAAGACTTTAAGGGAAAGTAGTTGGTATTTTTCCTCCATCATTTCGATTTCAGTTTGGTGTGTCAAAGAGAAATTGTCGCTTTTGGTGACAAAGAAAAGGGAACACGTCAATGAAGGGATTAACTGGGCGTTAATTGATTCAGTGGATTCCCACTGTAGCCAAGGTGATGGTCAATTTTATGGGCCAACTTGGCTAGGCTGCGGTACCAGTTGTTTGATCAAGCACCGGTCTTGATGTTGCTGTGAAGGTATTTTTAGACTTTGAGTAAAGTCAGTTACCCTGCACAAGGTGGGTGGGCCTTATCCAATCAGTTGAAGACCTTAACAGAAAAGACTGAGGTCCACAGAAGAGAGAGGAATTCTGCTTCCAGACTGACTGTGGACTCAAGACTGCAACTCTTCCTTGGGTCTCCAGCCTGCCCTACATATTTCAGACTTGCCAGCCCACATAATCATATGAGCCAGTTCTTTAAAATCAATCTCTTAAAACCAATCAATTTATTTTTAGTTGTTTATTTGTATTTTAGAGGGAGAGTGCAAATGGGGAAGAGGGACAGAGGGAAAGACAGAGAATCCCAAGCAGTCTCCATGCTCAGTGTGGAGCCCAATGTGGGCCTTGATCCAACGACCCTGAGATCATGACCTGAGCTGAAACCAAGAGTCAGACACTCAACTGACTGAACCACCCCGGTGGCCCTGCCAATCAATCAGTGTATATACATACATACAAACTATTGGTTCTGCTTCTCTGGAGAACACTGACTGATACAGTAGGATAAAAAGAGCCGACTCCACTTTCTCAGCAACTTTAAGGGCTACGTAAAAGGCTGGAATTTAGTATTGCCAAAATTACCCTCATGAATCTTAAGTTTTCAATAGGGACCATCTTTACACAATATTTGATGAGTGACACATGGGCTGTCCAAAACAGTCCTCTGTGGCTACACTGACACATAGGTGATCCTTCCATCACAGCAAGTTTACTGCAGTGGTGACCATGAGACCTATAACATTTTCTGCTAGGCTCATGGAGCAGAGGGAAAGTAACAAGACTTTCCAATATTAGAAACAATTAAGGAATAAGAATTTTAGATCATTTGCCAAGATAGCAATTGGTATACTTCCTACAGTTTGACTTCTAGGGCCCTAAAGTAAAAAAACTGAATTCCAAAGATTACAGGTGGGGAATTTTGGAAGAATGTCTATATTCAAGTGGAGATCAAAGAGGCCCAACAGAGGGGTGCCTGGGTGGCTCAGATGGTTAAGTGTCAGACTCTTGATGTTGGCTCAGGTCACAAATTCATGGTTCATGGAATCAAGCCCCGCATTGGGCTCTATGCTGACAGCAAAGGGCCTGCTTGGGATTCTCTTTCTCCCTCTCTCTTTCCTTTCGCTGCTTGCACACTCTCTCTCTCTCTCTCAAAATAAATAAATAGACTTCAAAAAAAAAAAAAAAAAAAAGCCTAACCGAAAGAACTCTGGACTGATAGTGGCAACTGGATTAAACAAAAGTTCTTTTTAAAGGGACTATTTTGAAGATTATGATCATGACTTTGGAGGAACTAGGGTGATTGGCAGTGGAAGGAATCACATGTAAAATTCCTTAAATAAAAATTTATTCACTTAAAAATAATAGTCCTCTTCCCCGATACCAGAGGTGAACAGATTGTTGTTTTTATGTTTATTTTCAACTGAGCATCAGTTGAAATAACCACTTGGGTATACAGGGCCTGTATACAGTACCTAAACTACATCAAACTAAAAAGCTTCTGCACAGCAAAGGAAATAATCAACAAAGTGAAAAGGCAACCTATTGAATGGGAGAAAATATTTTCAAATCATTTGTCTGACAAGGGCTTAATAACTAAAATATATAAAGAACTCACACAACTCAATAGCAATAAACCAAACCATCCGATTTAAAAACGGGTGAAGGATCTGAATAGACATTTTCCCCAAGAAGACATCCAGATGGCCAACAGACACATGAAAGGATGTTCAACATCATTCATCGTCAGGGAAATGCAAATCAAAATCACAACGAGATATCACCTCGCACCTGTCAGGATGGCTAATATCAAAAAGACAAGAAATAACAATTGTTGGTGAGGATGTAGAGAAAAGGGTACCCTCGTATACTGTTGTTAGGAATGCAAGCTGGTGCAGCTATGGTGGAAAACAGTATGGCAGTTCCTCAAAAAATCAAAAATAGAGGGGTGCTGGGCTCAGTCAGTAGAGCATGCAGCTCTTGATCTTGGGGTTGTGAGTTCAAGCCCCACATTGGATGTAGAGCTTACTTTAAAAAAATTAAAAAATAGGGGCACTTAGGTGGTTCAGTTGGTTGAGCGTCCAACTTTGGCTCAGGTCATGATCTCGTGGTTTGTGGGCTTGATCCCCACATGGGGCTCACTGCTGTCAGCTTGTCAGCACAGAGCCTGCTTCGGATCCTCTGTCCCCCTTTCTCTGCCCCTCCTCCACTTGCACTCTTCCAAAAATAAATAAATATTTTTTAAAAATTTAAAAATAAAACTAATATATCATGTGATTCCACTTCTGGGTATTTATTCTAAGAAAATAAAAACATCAATTTGAAAAAATATATGCATTCCCACGTTCATTCGCTGCAGCATTATTTACAATAGTCAAGACGTGGAAACAACCTAAGTGTCCATTGATGGATGACTGGATAAACAGGATGTGGTATACAATGAAATCCTGCTATCTGTGACAACATGGATGGACCTTGAGGGCATTAAGCTAAGAGAAATAAATCAGACAGAGGACAAATAATCATATAATCTCACCATATAACCCATTTATGTGTAGGGGAACTTGGCTGGCTCAGTCAGAAAAGCATGCGACTCTTGATCTCAGGGTCATGAGTTCGAGCTCTATGTGTAGAGATTACTTAAATAAATAAAACTTTAAAAAATCCATATATATGTGGAATCTAAAAAACAAAACAAACAAGAAACCAAGCTTATAGATACAGAGAACAGATTGTAAATGCTGGGGGGGGACAGGTGGGTCAGGGGAGGAATGGGTGAAGAAGGACAAAAGGTACAATCTTCCAGCTATAAAATAAATATGTCCTGGGGATGTAAGGTGCCACATGGTGACTATAGTTAATAATACTGTGTTTCGTATTTGAAAGTTGCTAAGAGAGTAGAGCTTTAAAGTCTTCATCATAAGAAAGAAAAGAAAAAAAAATTATAACCACATTTGGTGAGAGATGTTAAGTAGAAACGTAGTGATCATTTCACAATATATACAAGTATGGAATCATTATGTCATATACCTGAAACAAATATAATGTTATATGCCAATTATACCTTAGTAACTTTTTAAAAAAAATATGTACTTATAATAGTAGAATCACACACACAGTGTGAAATGCTCACACAATGACAGTTACCCAGAAACTGAGAGCATGTGAAGAAATATTTGATTCAAATCTCCAATCTCCCTTCTACTCCAGGGCATAGACTTATTGATGGGAATAGTAGGCAAAAATCTCCTTCATGATGTAAATTTATATTCTTTCATTCTTTCTATCTTTGCCCCTGTCCCCAATATGCATATATAATTAAGTTCATGTAAGTTATACATAAATGTATGTTGGAAGTGATCCTACATTAAGAGTGATGGCTGAGGCTACTGTCAGATTTGACTAAACAAATTGCCCGAGACTAGGGGGCGCTTTATTTACTTATAATTTTTTTAAATATTTATTTGGGGGAGGGGGAGACAGAGCGTGAGTGGGGGAGGGGCAGAGAGAACAGGAGACACAGAATCTGAAGTAAGCTCCAGGTTCCAAGCTGTCAGCACAGAGCCTGAAGCAGGGCTCAAACTCATGAACTGTGAGATCATGACCTAAGCCAAAGTTGGATGCTTAACTGACTGAGCCACCCAGGCGCCCCTAGGGGGGTGCTTTAAAGTGGCCTGATCTTGCAGTACGAGGCCTCTTCATAACTCTCCCCAAGGGGGGTCATCAATTATTTGAGTTTGGGTAGAAATGTGTAAGAGACTACTCTGATCTTGGCATAAAAAAATGCGAGCAAATGTAGATCCATGGAATCTGTCCTACAAACTGCAGACTGGACTCTGTAACCATTGGTCTAAGTGCTTCCAAAGACTCAAGATCTTCTAGGGAATAGAAGCTCTATAATTTCATTTAACTACCCAAACAATTATAAATGTGGTCTACTTTTATTATTTATTTTAATGTTTGTTTATTTTTGAGAGAGACAGAGTGTGAGCCGGGGACAGTCAGAAAGAGAGGGAGACACAGAATCCAAAGTAGGCTCTAGGCTCTAAGCTGTCAGCACAGAGCCTGACATGGGGCTCGAACACACAAACTGCTAGATCATGACCTGAGTCGAAGTCTGATGCTTAGCCGACTGAGCCACCCAGGTGCCCCAAATATAATCTACTTTTAGCATATAAAAGTGTTTATAGAGGTGAAAAAATAATTATGCTTATAGTAAAAAATTATATCCTTAACATTTCTTTTCATAACACTGGCAGAAAGACTTTTCAAATTGAGTTTAGCTGTGATTCTTTTTTTTTTTTTTTTTTGAGTTTAGCTGTGATTCTTAACAGCCAGTCAGTCTTTATGGGATGTATATCTCAAATGAGACATAAAATACACATATGATGATACATATGTTCATTGGGAAGAGGCAGCTTCACTTCTGTTAGCTTTCCTGAATCCTGAGTCTAATGAAAATTTCAAATGTAGTTTTGTGCACAACAAAAGAGAATGGAAAAAAATTTTTTAATGTCTATTTTTTAAAGAGAGTGTGTGTACATGTGCGTGAGCCGGGGAGGGGCAGAGAGAGGGGGGGACAGAGGATCTGAAGTGGGTGCTGTGCTGACAACAGAGAGCCCGATGCAGGGCTCAAACTCTCAAACTGTGAGATCATGACCTGAGCCTGAGCTGAAGTCAGACGCTTAACTGACTGAGCCTTCCAGGCGCCCTGAGAATGGAAATTTCTGATAAAATCTCCTGTTATGTTTCTTCTCAAACATCTTTGAATTAAGCTAAATTTTATTTTATTTTTTAAGCAGTTCCGAAGTTATCATCAGAAATGTAATTTAAGTCTGGTAAGGTTTATATAATATGAACATGAAACTGGTAGCCAGCCTCTAAGATGTTCGCTATTGACCCCTGCCTCCTGGTGTCCACACCCTTGCACAGGTGTCCACCCTCCTAGCTTGAACCTGGGTTGGCCTGTGGGACCAGTAGGATGCTGTGAAAAGTGGTGGTGTGTGGCTTCCAAGGCTGGGTCATAACAGACATGGTGGCTCTCCTGGATCACTCATGCTGAGGGGAGTGGTTGCCATCCTCTGAGGATGCTCAAGCAGCCCCATGGAAAGGCTCATGCAGGGAGTAACTGAAGCCTCCCACCAACCTGCAGGCAAGTGAGGGAGCCATGACCCAGGCACATCCTTCAGCCCCAGTTGAGCCTTCAGATAATAGCAGCCCAGCCAATGTCTAACTACAACCTCAGGAGTAGCCTTAAGCTAGAATTACTGAACCATACCACTTCTGAAATCTACAGCCATAGAAATGATCAGAGATAATAAATGATTATTGCTGTGTAAAGACACTATGCGTGGGGTGATTTGTTCACAGCAATGAACAATACAGGAACATGATTTTATTTCAAACATCAGTTATATGGCGGCAAAACTAATCATGCATGATATCCATTCCTGTGGTTTATAATTGATACGCTTCTTTCACTTTTATTCTTTAGTCATATTAGTGCCTAGATACATCTGCAGACATTAAAAACTGAGTATCATTATAAAAATATTTTTTTCAGTCCACGATTTCAATTTGGCAATTGTTTTTTTAAGATTTTAATTTTTTAATTTTTTATTTTTATTTATTATTATTTTTTAACATTTATTTATTTTTGAGACAGAGAGAGACAGAGCATGAATGGGGGAGGGGCAGAGAGAGAGGGAGACAGAATCCAAAGCAGGCTCCAGGCTCTGAGCTGTCAGCACAGAGCCCGACGCGGGGCTCAAACCCACAGACCGCGAGATCATGACCTGGGCCGAAGTCGGCCGCTCAACCGACTAAGCCACCCAGGTGCCCCAAATTTTTTTATTTTTAAAAAGAGAGCAAATGGAGAAGGGGCAGAGAGCGAGAGAGAATCTCAAGCAGGCTCTGTGCTGAGCTCGAATTCATGACCATGAGATTACAACCTGAGCTGAAATCAAGAGTCAGATGCCCAACTGACTGCACCACCCAGGCTCCCCTAAAGACTTTATTATTTTTTTTTATTATTTAAAAAAAATTTTTTTTAATGTTTATTTATTTTTGAGAGAAGCAGAGACAGAATGCGAGTGGGTTAGGGACAGAGAGAGGGAGACACAGAATCCGAAGCAGGCTCCAGGCTCTGAGCTGTCAGCAGAGAGCCCGACGTGGGGCTCGAACTCACGAGCTGTGAGATCATGACCTGAGCCAAAGTCGGATGCTCAACCGACTGAGCCACCCACGCGCCCCAAGACTTTATTTTTTATTTTATTTTATTTTATTAAAAAAAATTTTTTTTTCAACATTTATTTATTTTTGGGACAGAGAGAGACAGAGCATGAACGGGGGAGGGGCAGAGAGAGAGGGAGACACAGAATTGGAAACAGGCTCCAGGCTCTGAGCCATCAGCCCAGAGCCTGACGCGGGGCTCGAACTCACGGACTGCGAGATCATGACCTGGCTGAAGTCGGACGCCCAACCGACTGCGCCACCCAGGCGCCCCAAGACTTTATTTTTTAAAGTAGCCTCTACACCTAACATGGGGCTATTAAAATAAATATATAAAAGTAGACCACATTTGTAATTGTCTGGGTAGTTAAATTCATGTGCCAGCCCCTGAATTTGGCAATTGTAAACATTTATAGTCATGAGGTATTCAATCTATGATCAAATGTGAAGGTATTTTTTGAATCTAAAGGAGTAAAAATTGATTTCGTACCTGTTACGGGCAAGGTACTGTCATAAAACAAAGGTGAGTGAGATGTGGCTGCTGTCTTCAAAGAATAGATTCTAGTAGGAAAATTAAGACACATGTAGTACACAGACCCACACTTTGATGGCTAAATGCCATTCCCAATGAAGAGGAACCCAGGATTCTTTGAGAAAGACCAAACAGGGAATGTAGGAGAGGAGGGACATTTCTACCACAGAAAGCAAGATCAAAGAGCAGTGGGGTCCTGTCATGAAAACTCAGAACCAACTTGAAGGAATTGCCATGGGTCTAAGGGAGCATCAAAACCAATAATGCACTGATGGTGAATGGATAAACAAAATGTGGTATATACGTATACACAGGAATATTATTCAGTCTTTTTTTTTTTTAATTTTTTTAACGTTTATTTATTTTTGAGACAGAGAGAGACAGAGCATGAACGGGGGAGAGTCAGAGAGAGGGAGACACAGAATCTGAAACAGGCTCCAGGCCCTGAGCTGTCAGCACAGAGCCCGACGCGGGGCTCGAACTCACGGATGGCGAGATCATGACCTGAGCCGAAGTCGGCCGCTTAACCGACTGAGCCACCCAGGCGCCCCTATTATTCAGTCTTTAAGAGGAAGGAAGTTCTGACACATGCTACAACATGGATGGACCTTACGCTAAGTGAAATCAGCCAGTCATAAAAAGACAAATACCGTATGATTCCACTTTCAGGAGATGCCCAGAGAAGCCAGATTCACAGAGGCAGAAAGTAGAAGGGTGGGTACCCCAGGGACTGGGGGAGGGGAATGGGGAGTTCTTGTGTAATGGGTATACTGTTTTGGTTTAGAATGATGAGAAAGTTCTGGAGACGGATGGCGGTGACAGTTACATAACAATGTGAATGTATTTAATGCCACTGAAGTGTACACTTCAAAATGGTAAATTTATGTTATGTATATTTTACTGCAATTAAAAGGAAGAGAATACTTAGAAATGATTATAGCCAGGAAAGATGTTCTCTTAATCTAATACATACACTGTAAGGGCAAAAAAATAAATTAAATAAATAAATAAATAAATAAGAATAATGACTACAACTGATTGAAGCAGTGGGTTATATAAAAAACCCAGAGCAGAAGGTAAATATGAGTGAACAGAAGTCAGGTAAACTTACGCTCACTTCCAGAGGCAAAGATAAGGGAATGAAATTGCACTATGTGTTTTCTCCAACACCACAGGCAGTTAGCTCACTCCTAACACTATCTACCTGCAGACTGTGTCACATCCCACAGGTTAAGGGCTCAGTCCCACTATACTCTCCCCCACCCCCGCCCCTTCGGATGCCGATTACAAGTCCAAGTTGTTACCTGTGCTTCTGGTGACCTGCCATAAATTGGAGCATCCCACGATCCCCCCTTGGGTTGAATTAACTTGCTAGAGAGGCTCACAGAACTAGCTCAGAGGAACATTTTACTCGCCAATTATTGGTTTCTTATAAGAGGGTACAACTCAGGAACCATCAGATGGAAGAGATGTGTAGGGCAAGGTACGTGGGAAAGGGTGTGGAGCTTCCATGACCTCACTGAGAACTCTGCTCTCCTAGCACCTCCCCTTATTCACCAACCCGGAAGTTCTCTGAACCCCGTCCTTTTGGCTTTTTACGGAGGTTTCATTACATAGGCAGGATTGATGAAATCACTGGCCAATGGCAACCGATTCAACCTGTATTCTCTCTCCCTTCCTCAAAGGTCAGGGGTCAGGGCTGACATTTTCAACCTCTATTTAACCTCTATTTCCCTGGTAACTGGCCCTGATCCTTAGACGCTTTCCAAAAGTTACCTGGTTGATATAAATGCATGTGCAGCTGAGAGGGGTTTGTTATGAGTATCAAGACACTTTATCGCTATCGTCACTTCAGAAATTCCAAGGGCTTTTGGAGCTCTGGGCTATAGATGGGGACAAAGACCAAATATGTATTTACTGGACATCACAGTATCACAGACATCTTCGAGGAGAAGTGATAGGGCGTTCAGGCAGAGCAAGCAGCCAAGGGAAGGGTTTGAGGTGGGACAGCGATGGTGTAGCAGAAGAGCAGCACAAGGCCCACTTGGCTAGAAGCCGGAGAGCGTGGTTCTTGAGTAAGAGATGGGGCAAAGGGCTGGCCGGCGGGAAGGCAGGACATGGGACACGGGAGGGCCCTGTGATATGTGTGGACTTACTGCTGAAGGAAGCCAGTGGGGCTGCTGGGCAGAAAGAAAATGTTATAAACTTGAAAAAATAAAAATCAAGTGTCAATGAAAATGGGAGGAATCACACACTCTCACACAGCTGCAGTTGTATGACCGAGTTCATTCAGTCTGGAGGGAAGTGTCTCAGAACACAGAGACATTAAGTGTGTGCCTGCCCAGCGGGCAGCAAGTCCATGTTTACTCAGGGACACAAAGAAACACGCATGAGAAGGTACATCTGGTAGCAAAGCGCATAGTCAGGGTTCTTCGGAGAAACAGAACCAAGATGCACATACGCCTGTGTGCGTGCATATGTGTATACCTGTACAAAATACAGAATCAGCTCACCTGATTATGGAGGCTGAGAAATCCCAAGATCTGCAGCTGGCAAGCTGGGGAACCAGGAGAACTCATCTAAGTTCCAGTCAGAGGATAGGAAGAGACGGATGCTCTGATTCAAAGGGTCAGGCAGGAGACGTTCCCTCTTATTCAATCTTTTTATTCTATTCACGTCTTCAGTTGATTGCATGAGTCCCACCTATACCGGGAGGACAATCTGCTTTACTCAGTTTACACATTCAAATGTTATTCTCACAAGAAAAGAACAGCCTTACAGGTGGTCAGAATGAAGTTTGACAACATGTCTGCACCCCCCCCACCCCCCGCATGGCCTACTCAAGCTGACACATAAAGTTAACTATCATAAGAAGTATTGGTAGCAACATAGGTGCTCAGCCCAAGGGGATTTATAATTAAAGTGTAGTAAATGGAAAGCATAAAATGTACTGCTGACCAGTTGCAAGCAATGAAATTGTCTCATATCACCATATGGATAAAACAGAAAAAAACGATCAGTATCAGGTAACAAGGTAAAAAACAAAACAAAAGAAACAAACTTATTTTTATTGAGACTCTAGAATGAGACCTAAAAAATCTCCCCCATCAAAAAACCCCCAAATCATAAACTCATTGTGATATTCAACAAAAAGAGAAAGTTCCTTCCCCTAAAACAATGCATTTGCCACCACTGATGGTAGCCAGCGCTATAACTCCTTACTTGGAAAATGGATCATTAAAGAGAAATATGTGAACATTTATTTTACCTTTCCTACAGAAACTGTATTTCAGGATGACCAAATGGGCCTGAGGGATGAGAAAAGTCTCTGCTTTACAGAAGGAAACCGGTTAATTAAAAAAAAATTTTTTTTAATGTTTATTTTTGACAGACAGAGAGAGACAGAGCACGAGCGGGGGAGGGGCAGAGAGAGAGGGAGACACAGAATCCGAAGCAGGCTCCAGGCTCCGAGCTGTCAGCGCAGAGCCCGACGCGGGGCTCAAACCCACAGACCGCGAGATCATGACCTGAGCCAAAGTCTGACGCTCAACTGACTGAGCCACCCAGGCGCCCTGGAAACCGGTTAATAAATGTACAAAAGTCATGATATAAAATCCCCATTGTGCAAACTCTAATGAAAAAACTGACTCAAGCAATATCCCTCAGCAGATGGCACACCCTTTAGGTGAAAGACTGACGGCAAACAGGGTACCAAGTGTCATGCCAGAGATTACTTGCTGGTTGACAGGGGGAAATGCAATTTTTTTTTTAATGTTATTTATTTTTGAGAGCGAGTGAGAGAGAGTGGGTGAAGGGCAGAGCGAGAGGGGGTAGGACAGAGGATCTGAAGCAGGCTCTGTGCTGAGAGCAGAGCCCGATGCAGGGCTTGAACTCACGAACTAAGAGGCACCCAGGTGCTCCGAGAAACACAATTCTACACAAGCGATCATGCTGCCAGAACTCACCAGATCCTAGCATCATTAGTAATAGGGCAGCCAGATATTCTAAGCAACCTGGTGAAGCCCACAACATCACTTTTAAATATTCTTACTAAAATATTTAACATTTTTGTTAAGTCTAAGCAGGATTCTAGATTTAAATGCCAGGTGACAGGAAGTATAGAGGACAAGTTAAATGACCACATGAGGAAGAAACCAGCCAGATTCAGAATGGCAGAGTAACTGATTTGGTTTTCTCAATCAGACAAGGATATGAAACAAAGAAAAAACTGGGAGTTGTTCTATACTAATTCTAACAAACCAACTGTACTAAAGTTTTTTTAAGGACAACTGGAGAAATTTGAATGTGGGCTAAGTGGAAGAAGATGCTAAGGAATTAATTTTCTTATGGCAACGAAGGAATTATTCTGGAAGACACTGTCCCTTAAGGTTGAGCTGCTGTGATGTTTGTAACTGACTTTAACATGCTTCAGGAGGGGCGCCTGGGTGGCTCAGTTGGTTAAGCATCCGACTCTTGATTTCAGCTCAGGTCAGGATCTCATGGTTTGTGGGATTGAGCCCTGCGTCCAGCTCTGTGCTCAGAGCACAAAGCCTGCTTGGGATTCTCTCTCTCTCTCTCTCTCTCTCTCTCTCTCTCTCTCTGCCTCTCCCCTGCTCACCCTTTGTCTCTCTCTCAAAATAAATAACCAAACATTTTTTAAAAATAAATAAAATGCTTCAATAAATTATATAAGACAAAGCATGAAGCAAAAAATGGCAAAATGGTAATTGTTCAATGTAGGTGACGGGTTCACTAAATCATTCTCTGTACTTTTCTGAATATTTAGAATTTTTCATATGTGAAAATTAGAAAGAGCCAGTGGGGCTCTTGGGAAGAAGAAATTCAGGAGCTTTAGGAATCATTTCACATATAAATGTTACATCCAAACAGAAAATGGTGGGTCTAATTCTTGCTGACATATTTATCTTTCCATTAAACCTGTCTCAGAAAGATTATTTCCTCGACGTAGTAAGACAACACAAGTTCCGGTTGTTAAGAGAAATTCTAGGTCATAACGTGGTGAAACTGGCCAGACACCCAGCGCTCTATAGTGGATTGGGAACTCCAGCTCAGGGCCCAGGAATCTTGGGTTCTCCAAAAGCCTGGGGCTTCTCACCTGGGCCTGCCTATTCTTACTGCAAAATGAGGATCTGTATCTGTTCAACCGCACAAACCTAACTTACAACCATGTGCAGTGCTCCAGCATAGGGTTAGCAGCTGCCAGGATGAAGGATGTCCCTAAGGGGCTTCCCATCCTGTAGGAAAGACAGTAGAGAGACAGGTAAAGTCCAAAAACCTGCGGGTGCTGATCAGGGTTATGAAGGCAAATAAATGAAGCACTGAACGAACAGAAAGGGAAGGACTGATTTGGGCTGGGGTACAGGGATCATCTCAAGAAAGACCAAGTCTGGAAGGACAGCAGGTTTTCTTTTTGAAGCAGAAGAGAAGACACACGGCAGGCCATGTCATGAGCAACAGAACAAAGGGGTGTCTGGGTGAGGCCAGATTAGTGGGAGCAGCAGATGAAAAACCCGAGACCAGATCGTGGCAAACCTCCAAGCAGTTCCTTTGATTCTGGTGCCCAAGGCAGCAAATGCTCGAGGGCCACAGAGGAAAACCAGGAAAGCTGGTGTTCTCAAAAGGTGATTCTGGAGAGGTAAGGAGGACCAGCTAGAGAGGAGAGAGGACAGAGGCAGGGGTCATTAACCTTTTTTGTGCCATGGGCTCCTGCTCAGGATAATGTCCCTAGGTGCTGCTGTGGTCTGAGTGTTTGGTCCCTCACAAATTCACATGTTGAATTCCTAACACCCAGTGTGGTGATAATTAGGACGTGAGGTCTCTGAGGCGGTGCTCAGTCAGGAGAGTGGAGCCCCACGAGTGGGATTAGTGCTCTTCTAAAACAGACCCCACAGAGCTCCCTGCCCCTTCCACATATGGGGACGCAGCCGGAAGCAGCAGTCTGCAACTCACTAGAACACTACCAGGCCGGCCCCCTGATCTGTCTTGCAGCCTCCAGGACTGTGAGAAATTAATGTCTGTTGTTTATAAATACCCAGCCTCTAGTACTTTGTTATGACAGCCTGAATGCATTAATGCATTAAGACAAGTGCAGAAAGTCAAGTGCACAGGCTGACAAAGGAAACACTGTTGAAATTCTAGCATCAAAATGTATTTAAAATTTGATATGTAATATATGTGCTTCTTTATTAATACACGGAATGACAAGATCTAGTGATGAGTCTAATAACTTAGGATTTCAAAGGAATGATGAGTGTAAATAATAGTCCGTATCAGTTGTAATGTGATACAAAAACATCTGGAATTTCCATGGGTGACAGAGACACTGGTACTGCTATGGTTTGCTGTCTCTTCATAATTTACAAGACTAATGAATTTTACTTCGAGGTTGGTGGAAATATCAACCTAACTGCTTTCCCAGCCAAGTGTAAGGCCTCCTGAGTTCTATCCAAGGACCCCTTGGAACACCAGTTAAAGACTCCTGGGACACCAGTTAAAGGCTCCTGAGCTTGAGGGTGCCCTGTTTCCCCTGAAAATAGATACAGCACTGATGGGTAAATTTTTAGGATCTTGTCAAGTTCAGGGAGAATCCATTTTCTTTACAAGGTCTGAGTTCACTGATTCTTTTGGGTGAGACGGACTAGAGCACTATATTAACTAAGGCTCTAAGTGGCTCCCCACAGGTGAGGTATTAACTATAGAGAGGAAAAAACACCTTTATAGTGGAGAACTATCCCAGATATTATAATGTTGACTACAGAGCAAGTGTCCAACATTCAAACAATAATAATAGGATACACTGAGATCACAATACTCCAGACCCAAAATGTGTAAGCAGAATAATCTCAAGGAAGCAATCAGATAAGCCCCAATTAAGGGGCCCTCTATAAAACTAGGCACTTGTCCTCTAAAAAACGTACATGTCATGACAAAGTAAGGCAGAGGAATGCTTCCAGATTATGGGAGATTCAAGAGATTTGACAATTAAATGTCTTGATTAATCCAAGACTGGAGCCAAGCTTGAAAACAAAGGTTTATAAAAGATATTATTGGGACAACTGGCAAAATATGAACATGGAAAAAAATATATATATATATATTTATTTATCTAAAAATGTTTTTTAAAGTTTATTTATTTCTTTTGAGAGAGAGAGTGTGTGAACACAGGAGGGGTAGAGAGACAGTGAGAGAGATAGAATCTGAAGCAGGCTCCATGCTATCAGCATGGAGGCCGATTCAGGGCTCGAACCCACAAACTGTGAAATCATGACCTGAGCCGCAACGAGTCAGATGCTTAACCGACTGAGCCACCTAGATGTCCCTACAATACTATTGTTTAATATATTTTCCATGTTCGGGTGGAAAATGTTTGGGTGGCTCAGTCAGTTAAGCATCCAACTCTTGATTTCAACTCAGGTTATGATCCCAGGGTCATGGGATTGAGCTTACAACGGGCTCCATGCTGTCTTGTGCTTCTCTCTCTCTCCCTCTGCCCCCTCCCCACCTTGAGTTCTCTCTCTCTCTCTCTAAAATAAAACAAACAAAACCAAACAAAAAAACCAGTATTATATTAATACTAATTTCTTGAATTAGATGATTTTTCTGAGATTATATAAGAGAATGTTTTTGTTGTTAGTATATTCTGAATTATTTAGGTGTAAAGGGTACATATTAGTGGTCTTAGTGATTCGGCAAAAATGTCTCTTTAATTAGACACATAAATATACATATATATTACATGTATATCCAGACACATATATATACATATATGGAGAGAGTGTTGATGAACAATTGTGACATAAAAATAAAAATGTTGGGGCACCTGGGTGGCTCAGTCGGTTGAGCATCTGACTTCAGCTCAGGTCATGATCTCACGGTCCGTGAGTTCGAGCCCCATGTCAGGCTCTGCGCTGACAGCTCGGAGCCTGAAGCCTGCTTCAGATTCTGTCTGTCTCTCTCTCTCTCTCTCTGCCCCTCCCCTGCTCACACTCTATCAATCTCTCTCTCAAAAATAAATAAACATTAAAAAAAAACCTTAAAATAAATAAATAAAAATGTTAACAATCGGTTGATTCTAGATAAAAGGTATAAAGAATATCGATCTATCTACCTACCTACCAACCTATTTCTTGTAAAAAAAAAAATGAAGTCTCCCTGAACTTGGCAAGATCCTATTTACCCATCAGTGCTGTATAGATAGAGCTTATCTATAGTGATATCGAGAGAGAGAGAGAGAGAGAGAGAGAGAGAGAGAGAGAGAGGAGGGAGGGACAGAGAGGGGGAGAGGGACAGAGAGAGAAGTGTAATTCAGGATAATACCAGAAGTGCTATTTCTAGGTCAAAGGTAAATACTGTGTACTTTTGTTAGATACCGCTCAATTCCCTTCATCAGGGGATGTACCATTTTGTATTCCCACCACCGTGTGTGAAAGCCTACTTCCTCACAGCCTCGCCACAGAGTAGTTTGTCAAGATTTTGAGGTTTTGTCCTGATGACAGGTGCACTGTAGCTTAAATTCGTGTCTTGTGACATGCACAGGGCTTTCATTCTTCTACCAGGTAAGTGGCTCCTGAGACCTTATTTCAGAGAAATGGCTTCCACTTAGGCTCCAGGTACTTGCTCTTCAACCCCAACCCCCCTTTCTTCCCTGTCTAGACAGATAAGCTCAGTCAGACCGTAGGAGTGGGATCCTCACTGTCATCATCATCATTATCAAATCTGCCTAGACAAGAGAGGGCACTCAACACATTTGTGCCAGTGGTACATTGGCACGGAACTGGACAGCTTCCCCTCCATCTCTTATATCTTCCACCTCAATATCCACAGCAGCCTCCTCTGGGGGGCACACAGACAACACCCTCCACATTGAGTGGTGACAAAAAGGAGGTTCAAGGAGATGAAGTGGCTTGTCCAGCCTGTAAGCGGAGAATTTAGGACTAGGGATCACACGTTTGGGTCCCTACTGAGTGCCTGTAAAGTTAGGGTACAGTCCCCAAGACTACCCTCACTTCTGACACCACTGGCAAGTCCAAGGATTCCCACAACCACCCTAAGTTCAAGAATTCACTAGAAGGACTCTCAGAACTTGCTGAAACCTGGTATACTCACTGCTATGATTTATTAAGCGAAAGGATACAGATTAAAATCAGCCAAGGGAAGAGACACAGAGGGTCCAGGAGAGTTCCACACACAAAGCCTCCAGCTGTCCTCTCCCAGTGAAGTCATGGACAGTGTCAACTCTTGGAAACAATGTGTGGCAATATGCATGGACTACTGCCAACCAGGAAAGTTTACTCAAGCCATGGTGTAGAGTTAATTTTAATTGGGCTCTGATCGTGAGGACATGGTCAGTTGCCCACATGGCTGACCTCAGTCTCCAGTGTATCCAAGGATTGAGCTGATACTGCATGACCAACACCCGCACACAAATCACATTGTTAGACCATCTGGCACACGGCCCAAGGATCCAAGTAAACAAAATCACTCTTATCAGGGAGGACCTTCTCAGAGTTTAGAGATCACCTCTTGGCTGAGGGCAAAGACGAGATCTCTCTTTGGGCAAGGTTAATTCTCTACTGCACAGCGCCCTTTCCTTGTAATCCACTATGATAAGTGGGGGTACCGGCTCATCGCCACAGAGGGCTCGGCCTCTGCACCCACACAGCTGTGATGGAGTAATCCCCCTGGCTGAGCACCAGGACTGGGGAATGGAATCCAAGAATAACAGAAGGGAGGATGGCACAGGGGAACTCAGGAGTGAACTGAATGATGGCCTTTGGCAAGAAAAAGTACAATCGATGCTGGTGACTGAGAATTTGCATCTGATACTTTTCTCTGCTCACCAAGGGTGGAAGAAAAGTGCTAGTTTGAGCCCCCTGTCTCTTGGGTCAGGCCCGGCTGGCCTCAGTATCATTCTCTGAGTGCATCCGGGACCCCTAGGTGGTGCCCATTTTCAGTTTAGGAAGCAAATTTAAAAAAACAAACAAAAAACAAAGAAACAAAAACAAGGAATCCAAAAGATTAACAAACCTCAGCCTTCTATCAAATCACATTTCCTGCTGAGGTACTGTTACAGTGAAAACTGGCTTGCAATTTGTGCAAAAGGTGTTGAGTTCGCCTCTTTATTCGCTTTTTAAATCTTAGCCGTGGGAATGTTGTGGACATTTGGAAAAATATTCCACCCCCAAATAGGACGAAGTTCAACAGAGATGAGGCCAGGGGTCACAACAGAGAGGAGAAGGAGAGGATGGGGCGACAGGGAGTTGGGAGTGAGCAGAGAAGTCTCATTCACTTTCCCTCAGAGCTTCCTCTACTGTGTTATCTGAAGGAGGACGGGAGACTTTTGCTCCCGCTCCCTGAGCCCATCCCAGCTGCTCTTTTCAGGATTTCCATTCTCTTCCAGCCTTCCCTGGAAAGGACCCCACAGCCACAGGCAGCTGTTTTATTTCTTCATAACACAGAAGCCTGGAAAGACCCAAACCCAACACCTGGGTTACCAAAGCGTTGGTGGGTGCTTATTTGGGCATAAGATTGAAATAAGACTTCTTACTCGAGACTTGCTCCTCCCTGCCCCCTTCCTCTTCCCTGTCTCATTCCCGCAAAGGAACCAGAACTTTCCTCCCAGGGATACTTTACTTATTGATTAACAAGTATTAACTGAGCATCTATTAATGCCAAGCATCGATGGGAGTGATGATGGGGAAACACAAATGATAAAAACAAACCAGAAAAATACCAGCGGGTGACCATTGCTTACAGGTGAGTAAAATAGTGTTTGGTAGAGAATGGGTGGGTGGTTTTCCCATGATCAGGAATGGTCTAAGAAGGTGACACTGAGGGGCACCTGGCTGGCTCAGTCAGAAGAACACGCAACTCTTGATCTCAGGGTCATAAGTTCGAGGCCCACATTGGTTATAGAGATTACTTAAAATAAATAAAAATTTAAAAAAAAAAGGTGACATTGAAATAAAGGCTTGAAAGACAAGAATGGGCCAGCAATGTTAAGAGCTTCTGTGGGGAAAGAAAAGGGAAAAAACCTTGACTTGATGAACCAGCCCTGACTTGCCCCGGAAGATGTGGAATCAACTAGGGTGAACTGAACTGACTGAAACATGGCTTCTACACCTTGTGGAATGAGTGAAAGAGAAGTTTATAGGGAAATTAAGAAAGCTACAGTTCTCTCCAAGAGGGGGAGAGGCAGGTTAAAGAACAGGGCTGTGGGCTGCTCTACTGAAACCCACCAAAAGTCTCCAGGGTCTTCCTACCAGATTTGCCCCAGTGGGGACCTGCATTATTTTCAGCTTAGTGAAGTGGTAATGAGCAGGGACGCTGGCATCAGATGGATAAATCTTTGAATTCTGAGTGTGTGACTTTAGGCAGAAACTTAATGAGTTGGAGCCTCAGTCTCCTCCTTTGTAAAAGGGGTATAATGAACTCCCGCACTCAGGGAGGTCAGGAGGGCTAGATGTGATGGCCCGGCACAAGGGACCACAAAGGGCAGTGCCCAGCCCTTGGGGTGGCCCAGGAGGACTGCTCAGAGGGATAAGTAGGGTTCCCTTTGGCAGCCCCAGGGACAGGGTTAGGGTCAGGGTCTAAGAAAGGAGTAAGGAATGTCTTTACAATGTGGTGGGCTCTCTTCCAGCAAACTCCTGGCAAAGGCCAAAGGGCACTATCTCACGCTGCTGTTACATAACTGGTTATATAACTGCTTATGGGGAAACATAATTCTACTGAAGGCTGCGATTTAACAGCACCATTTGTAATTGTTTTAAAACACATCATTTCCCCACACCAACATGGAAACAGCCAGCAAAACAGGCAATGCAGGTGGCTTGTGACCATGTGTAAGGTTCGGATTTCTAGGGATTGTCAACATAAACTGAAAGAAAAAGGCAAAAGTAAGCCCATCTTGTTTTGGGACACAGTAGATCAGAATTCCAGTCCTGCTTGGGTAGCCTTGGGCAAGTTGCTTAACCCTTGCTACTCAAAGTGTGGTCCATGTGCCAGCAGTAGAAGGATACTTGGGAGCTTGGTGGCAATGCACAATTTCAGGCTCCACCCTAGATCTGCTGATTCAGAGCTTGCATTATTAACCAGATCTCTAGGTGATTTTAGGCGCGTGAGAACTGGGGAAGCATTCGTTATACTGCATACCTGAAATACAATATTGTATTTTAACTGAAAGTATTATTATTGTTATATCTTTTAAGTAAGCTCTATGCCCAACGTGGGACTTGAAATCATGACCCTGAGATCAAGAGTCATATGCTTTACTGTTGGACCCAGCCAGGTGCCCCTTAACTAACTGGAATTAAAACGGAAACTTAAAAAGTCAAAAAAAAAAAAAAAGAACTGGGGAAGCATTTAACATCCCTGAGAGTCACTCTCCTAAGACAGGGGCCAAAGTGGCTTTTAAACAAATTAAATATAAGTATAAACAGCTTTTTTTTCTAATTTGCTAAATCATTCTCACCAATTTATTCTTCCCAACAAGTTTTCAAATCCTTTGTAAGCACTCTGCCAAAAAAGGAAACCATTGGAATTCTCATTAGAATTGCATTAAAAATATAAAATAATTTGAGAATTGATATCTTTATAATATTTTCCTATCCAGGAACATGGGCTGTCTCTATACTCAGTCTTTTTATTTTTTATTCAAGTATAGTTAATATGAAGTGTTCTATTAATTTCAGGTATACAATATAATGACTCAATGATTCTATACATTACTCATAATGATCAAATCTGCTTCACAAATTTTTATGTCATCCTTGTGTAGGGATTATATTAATCTTCTTCATATAGTCCCGATTTTAGTATATGTGCTGCCAAGCAACCAATAAATATACCCAGCTTTTGAACAATTAAAAATTAACCAGGGCGTGCCTGGCCGGCTCAGTTGGTGGAACATGCAATTCCTGATCTCATGGGTTGTAAGTCCCAGCCCCATGCCGGGTGTAGAGATTACTTAATGAAATCTTTAAAAACAAAATTAAGCAGAACAGCGAGTAAAAGTGAAAAAGCAAAGTCCTCCTCCATTCCCCAACTCCTCTTCATCCCACAACTCCTGCCCCCCCCTCCCCACCCCCAGCCACTCCCTGAACCTTCTCCAGCTTGGCCTGGTATTGGGTCTTTCTCCTCTGCAGGCAGGCAACCCCTGCACTCTAGGCATTACTTGCCTGGAGTTTGGGGGGTGGCAGTGGAAAATCACCCTCCCGCCCACAAGCCAACATGCTCTTCAAAGAAATGTTCACTCTGATCTGGCTGACAGATCACTCCCTTCTTCCAATAGAGCCCATAGGAGGCGATGGTTCCAGGTCAAAAACTGGTCCGGCCACCTCTTAGCAAGTTATGAGGGGAGGTCCCTACACCTCTCTTAAGAATGTCAGGTTCTTGGGGCACCTGGGTGGCTCAGTCATTTGAGCAGCCAACTCTTGATTTCAGCTCAGGTCGTGATCTCATGGTTTGTGAGTTCAAGCCCCACAGCGGGCTTTCTGCTGTCAGTGCAGAGCCCGCTTTGGATTCTCTGTCTCCCTCAATCTGCCCCTCCCCTGCTCATGCACACACACACTTTCTCTCTTTCAAAAATAAATAAACATCAAAAAAAAAAAAAAAAGAATGTCAGGGTCTTGTCACATGTCACTTATATTCTTGGTTTGGAGCATCAGTTGTTATTCCCGGACAGGGGTCTGCTACAGTTCTCCAAATTTGCAGTTGGTGGATTGACTCCAGAGACGGAATCTGTCCCAATGATCATTTCATGGTCAGCTCCTTCAATATGAACGTGACATGATCGAAATGTGACTTCCCTTCATGTGGGCCATTCTAGACGCTCTAAGGGAAATCAACCAGCATTTTGGGCTTCCCTGACTGCTCAGATACCTTCCATCTTTCTCCAGTTTTAAGAGTCTGGGCATCTTGGCCCAACTTAAAATCTAAGGTTCTCATCCGTCATCTCAACTAATGAACAATAAATATTATATACTCTGCTGATGTCTGTGTAAAATGATTCTAGTACCAATCCTCATGTGCGTGTGTTGGGGGAGGGGCTCCCCACACCGTTCAACAAGTATCCGGACACCAGCTAGGTGTCCTACAGTTCAACTCAATTCTGCCACCATCTACCCAGAGAAAGCATCAGATTCCACAGGTTGAGGTCTCAGTCCTGCAAGAATGGTCTCACCACCCCTCCACCTCAGAAGCTTATCATAAGCCCAATTTATCACCTGTGCTTCTGACCAGCCAGCTGTAGATCCGAGGTTCTAATGGCCCCCTCCTTGGGCTTGATTAATTTGTTAGAGCGGCTCACAGAACTGAAGAGGAACATGTCGCTTGCTAGATTACTGGTTTATTATCAAAAGAAGATATGCCTCAGGAACAGCCAGCTAGAAGAGATGCATAGGGCAAAGGGGGGAAAGGGTGGAGAGCTCCCATGCCCTCTCCCGGGGTGCCACTCTCCCTAAATCTCCACATGTTCACCCACCCACAAGCTCTGTACACCAGTCCTTTTGGGATCTTGTGGAGATCTCGCTGGATAGGTCTGACTGATTAAACCACTGGCCACTGGTGAGATCCAACCTCCAGCCCTCCCCCCCCCCCCTTGTGTAGGGCAGGGGAGGCGAATTTAAGTTCTGACCCTTGAGGCACATGGTTGGTTCTCAAGGCAACCGGTTTCCATCCTTAGGTGCTTTCAAAAGTCACCTCACTAATGCTCTTATCACTTATGGAATTGCAAGGGCTTTTTAAAGGAGCTCTGTGCCAGACATGGAAAAAGATCACATATATATTTCAGCACAGTATCACACTGGACACAAATATCCTTTCCTTAGCGAAATGCGGACTTGAGGAACATAAGCAGCCTGCATCTTCTTTTGATACCAATTGATTGATCCATCAAATATTTATTAAGAGTTCGCTCTGTGCCAGTGCTATGCTGGCACTAGTGGTTTCATGATGAGTAAGACAGGCAAGGTCAAGGTTGAAGAAGGACACTCCTGTGAGCTGGCTTTCAGTTATTTCTAATTCTAAAGGAAAAGACTCTCTGAAAACTGAAAAACTTACCTCAGTCTTGTTGAAAGTAAACTGAAGCATATTAAACATTTTAAGACTTGGAGCAAAAATCGACCGCAATCAGACAGCACCCAATCTAACAGATAGGAGCCCCAAGGAGCTCCTAGCTGAAAACGAAAGACTTTTATAGGCAGAAGGGAACAGGAACAAGGGAATTATACTGGGCAAAAAAGTGGGTTGGTTACTGAAAGGTTACTTTTCTTTGGGGACGGCAGGGAGTCTCTCAGGCAGAACACCTAACTATTGCTGATTCCTGACTGACTGGTTTGAGATTCCATTTCTGGGAGAGCCAAAACTGTAGTTCAATTAATTCTCGGTTTGGTGATGTGGGGCTTAACATAAGCAACTCAATTTTGGGCTGGCTGGCTTGTTTTTAAGTCCCAACCAAAGGTGAATTTTTTTTTAATGCTTATTTATTTATTTTGAGAGTGAGAATGAGAGACAGAGGGTGAGCAGGGGAGGGGCAGAGAGGGAGAGAGAGGATCCCAAGCAGGCTCCACACTGTCAGCATAGTGGGGCTCAAACTCACGAACCATGAGATCCTGACCTGAGTGGAAATCAAGAGTCTGATTAACTGACTGAGCCACCCTGGTGCTCCAACCAAAGGTGAATCTTATATCCTAAAAATTTGCTTCGTAGTATTTTTAATAGTTAAGCATTTAAAAAAAAACTATAATATTTTTGGAAAAATTAACACAGTACATGAACATGGCAAAGTCAAATGGCCCAAAAGGCTATACAGGTAAAAGCCCTTCCCTTCCCTCCCAACCCTGTTTCTGGCTCCCTCTCCCAGGGCTGCTAGGTGAAGTTTTGGACTTAATGCCTAAGTGGGGCCTCCTGGCCAGCTCTCCTTCTCCTCAGTCCTATCCGAGATCTTTGGACCCGAGGGCTTTGGCTTGCTGGACAAAGGGGGCGGGGGTGAGGACAAGTCCCCAGTCCCCACATGAGGCCTTGAGTTCTCATACCCCATCAGCTATCGGGAGTAGAGATAGAAGTCATTCATTCTCAAATGCTTATTGATTGATCCAGGCATTTGGAACACACTGGCCAGTAAAACAAACAAGTCTCTGCACTCACGACAGCTCACATTCTAACGGGGGAGGACACGGTGAAATGCAAACATGAAAAATAAATTACAGGAATGAGTAAACCTTCCTTCTTGGGGGTGGAGAGCTGGTGGCAGCGGGAGGGGGGGGGGTGGCGAGTGCCTGGCTTAACGTTTGCTTTCTTGCTACTCTCACTGCAAACTAAAGAGCTTTAAGTTGGGAAGTGGGCAGTGCAAGGGGTCAGTGGCTATCACCGATGGCTCTAAAACAAACACGTGTTCCTGCGCTTCCCTTCAACAACAAAAATAAAACAGACCTCACAACACAAGAACCCAGTGAATGACCAATTTTTCATCTTTAAGCAGTACTCTTCTAGAAAAGGGGCCATTTCTGATTTCCAGGAAGACTTCTTATGGCCAGTGGGTTGGAGGTGGGGCCCAGGAAGAAAGGAGTGAGTGCACATCACTCACAGGGGCCACGATCCTGGGCAGGCCCTCGTGTGTGAAATTCCCTGGTGTGAAACAAGGCAAAAATGACCCCTCTTCACTCTTCCCTGTTCCTTCGCTTACTTGTTTTTAATTGCGATAAAATACACATAACAAAAAATTTACTACCATAACCCTTTTTTAACGTTTATTTATTTTTGAGACAGAGAGAGACAGAGCATGAACGGGGCAGGGTCAGAGAGAGAGGGAGACACAGAATCCGAAACAGGCTCCAGGCTCCGAGCGGTCAGCACAGAGCCCGACGTGAGGCTCGAACTCACGGACCGCGAGATCATGACCTGAGCCGAAGTCGGACGCTTAACCGACTGAGCCACCCAGGCGCCCCTCGTAACCATTTTTAAGTACACAGTTCAGTGGTACCTAGTACATTCATATTTCTGCAACCATCACCACCATCTACCTCCAGATCTTTTTTCGTCTTGCGAAACTGAAACTCTATCCCCATTGAACGACAACCCCCCCATTCTCCCCTCCCCCAGCCCCTGGCACCCACCATTCTACTTTCTGTTGTCTGTGGCCTCCTCTGGGTCCCTCATACAAATGGAATCACACAGTGTTTGTCCTTTTGTGTCTGGCTTCTATCATTCAGCGTAATGGAAGGTAACCTCATGGTTCATTCCTGTTGTAGCAGGTGTAAGGATTTCCCTCCTTCCTGTTTAAGGCTGAGTAATATTCCACTGCACCTCTGTACCACATTTTGTTTACCCATTTGTCCAGGGACACTTGGGTTGCTTCCACCTTGTGGTTATTTCAAATAAGGCTGCTAAAGAAACACGGGTATACAAATAACTACCTGTTCATGAGCTGCTTTCAATTCTTTTGGGTTTATGCCCAGAAGTGGAGCTGGCCTCCTTACTTTTCTTTTTTAAATTTTTTTGACATCTATTTATTTTTGAGAAAGAGAGACAGAGTGTGAGCAGGGGAGGGGCAGAGAGAGAGAGAGAGAGAGAGAGAGAGAGAGAGAATATGAAGCAGGTTCCAGACTCTGAGCTGTCAGCACAGAGTCCGATGTGGGGCTTGAACTCACAAATCATGAGATCATGACCTAAGTCGAAGTTGGATGCTTAACTGACTGAGCCACCCAGGCACCCCTAGAATTAATGTGACTCGAAGCCCTGTACTATAAGACACTGAAAGGTTAACAGAAAGCACATGTTATGAGAAAACTGTAAGGGGGAAAAGAGCCCTGATCAAGTGGCATATGAAGGAAGGTAACTGTTATTTTGAAGGGGGGCACCCGGCTGGCTCAGTCGGTGGAGCATGTGACTCTTGGTCTGGGGGTTGTGGGTTTGAGCCCCATGTATAGAGGTTACTTAAAAATAAAATCTTAGGGGCATCTGGGTGGCTCAGTCAGTTAAGCGTCTTTGGCTCAGGTCATGATCTCACAGTTTGTGGGTTTGAGCCCCGCGTCGGGCTCTGGGCTGACAGCTCAGAGCCTGGCGTCTGCTTCAGATTCTGGGTCTCCCTCTCTCTCTGGCTCTCCCCTGCTCATCCTCTATCTGTCAAGAATAAATAAACATTAAAAAAGTTTTCTTAAAAAATAATAAAATCTTTAAAAAAAATTACTATCATTTTTGGTAATAGTTTGGTAAAACCAAACATATTCTACAGACCTTAGGTACTCAGTGTGTGTTTTGTCTGAATCAAGACTCATGGCAGTCTGACGGTATTTAGTTCCTTTAATTGTATTTAACATGCAAAATTAGAATAACCAAATAAAGTGTGGCTAGCAGACCAGCAGCAGCAGCAGGTCCTGGCGGCCCATTAGAAATGCACATTCTCAGGCCCCATCTTGGACCTGCTGGATCAGAAACGCTGAGGGGTGGGGCTGAGTCATCTGTTCTTTAACAAGCTCTCCAGAGGGTTCTGACGCACAGAAAATTTGAGGCCCTCTCAGGTGGAGAAAGTGAAACACTTTTTCCTCAATATTGTGGGAAGTGAGGGAAAAAGAGAGCTGCAGAGGCAACAAGTACTTCCTCTCTCCCTAGTTCTGAGGGCTGAGGCAGAAACACAGAGAGAGACATGGAAGATCTTGAGAACTTTAAGAGGGTTAGTGGCATGCGTACAATAGCGGGCGGAAGAAGATCAAAGGTCTTGGAGAAGGTCCATGTGAGGAGACATTTCAACTTGGCACCAGGCGGGTGCAGCCGGGTATGGAGGGAAATGTCAGGAGAGGGAGGTCTGAAGAGCTTCACGTGGCCTATGCCTGGTCCCTACGGCACCTGAGGTTTCTGTGGGCCCCAGTGTCGGAATACAAAGAGGCCAAATCAACCGGTAGGCCAGCAGAAGACAGGGGGCAGGGCAAAGAAGTAGGGACCTGGTGATGAGGCAAATGGTTGGAACCACAGGTGGGACCAGTGACACCACAGCTGTCACCCAGTCCAGAACCATACTGGACCAGCTGCTCCGCGGCAGAAACCAACAAGGACCCTGATGACATCACATGGATAGAAGGTGCCCTCCTCCACTGGTGCCCAGAGTCGATCCTGGAGGGCACTCTCAGGAATGGAGGGAAACTCAGCATCTACCAGTGAGACAGGAGACTGTCCACAGTCTGAGGAAGGCAGGCTTCTCCAGATGGAGAAGTGTGGGGTTTGGGATAATTAATAACCTCCTCCGGAAAGTGACTAGCATTTATGAGAAAATAATTAAGCAATTTTCTCGTAGACTCTGATGAGATTAAGAGCCTCTGTGGGCAGTTAGATTTACCTGCACTGTCTTGTTATGAATCACCTGAAGTGCTAACCATCAGGCTGATACTGAATAGACAATCGTTCACCTGACAGTCCTTTTTGAACCTAACGTTAACAATATTAGCTTACTTTTTTCATTTTTTTGAGAGACAGTGCATGCACACGAACAGAGGGCAGAGGGGGGAAAGAGAGAACCTTAAGCGGGTTCATCGCCCAGTGCAAAGGTTGTGTGTGTGGGGGGGGGGGGGGACATTAGGCTCAATCTCACGACTGTGAGATCATGACCTGAGCCAAAATCAAGAGTCTGACGCTGAACCAACTGAGCCACCCAGGTGCCTCTGGTCTCCTTACTTCTATCAAAAGTTTTTACCAAAAGAAATCTCTGAACTGGCTTTATTCCATGCCTTGCTCTTCTATAGCAAATTTAAATAAAGTTTTATGCATGCTCATAACAAGTTCATGAGAAAGTTGCTTTAGTGTCTAAAAAGCACTGAGTTAATCTAAAACAGTGGTTTTCTGGGGGCGCCTGGGTGGCTCAGTCGGTTGAGCATCCGGCCCTTGATTTTGGCTCAGGTCATGATCTCACGGTTCACGAGATGGAGCCCTGTGCAGGGCAGCACTGACAATGCAGAGCCTGCTTGAGATTCTCTCCCTCTCTCTATGCCCCACCCCCTGCCTATGTGTGTGCGCGTGCGCTCTCTCTCTCTCTCTCAAAATAAATAAACACTAAAAAAATCAAATCAAATCAAATTGGTAAAAAAAAAAAATAAATAAAGCAGTGGTTTTCAAAAGTGTGCTCTCTGGGACAACCAGCATTACCTGAGAATACACTAAATGTAAATTCTCTAGCTACACCCAGGTCTAATGGATCATAAACACAGGGAGAGGAAGGTGACTTCTGGCTATGGCCAAGTGAAAAGGTCAGCAAATCCTCTCCCCAGAATGCAACTATAAAGCGAGACAAAATTGACAAGAATGACAATTTCAGTGCTCCGGAAATGGGCCAGAGGCATACGACCATCTGAGAAGTGTTTATGCTTGAAAACTGTTGACCTGTGGGTCAGAACAGAGGATGTCCAAGGCATTCTGGCCTGGGACTGCTTCTATGCCCGCCAGCCCAGTGGGTGTGAAGGCTCTGCCGGGGCGGGACAGGCCGTGACGGCTGGCAGCCATGCTGCTGTGGTTGAGGGGGGCCCAGGGGAGTTAGTGTAGGGGACATGATGCCCACGTCCAGTGACACTGTCAGTGGAAGAGACGGCAGCCTTGCCTTTCAGGAAGTATTACAGGAAGTCTTTCAGACTGAAAGGAAGTGACATCAGATGGCAATTAGATGCACAGGGAAAAATAAAAAGCACTGGAAATGGTAAATATGTGGGTTAATATAAAAGACTTTTTAAACATTATTTCCTCATTTCTCCTCTTCATTTCTTTACAAGGTATAAGATTACGTAAAGCAACACTCATAGCACTGTATTGTTGGGTTCATACCACGTATAAATGTAATACATACAACAATAGTAATACATGAGAAGGGGAAGAGAACTGAGCTATACTGCGGTAAAGTTTCTATATTTTGCCAGAAGTAAATTTGTGTTAATCTCAACTAGATTTGGTAAGTTTAGATGCTGTAATCTGTAGAGCAACTACTAAGAAAATTCATTTTAAAATAGTAAAAAAAAGTTAAGAGGAATTTCAATGCTATACCAAAAAATATTTAGCACAAAAGAAAGCAATAAAAGAGGAACAGAGAAGCAAAGAAGAAGACATATAGAAGACAAATAGCAAAATAGCAAATGTAAATCCAAACATATTATTAATTATATTAAATGTGAATGGCCTAGGGGTGCCTGGATGGCTCAGTCGGTTGGATGTCCGACTTCAGCTCAGGTCATGATCTCCCCCTTCATGAGTTTGAGTCCCATGTTGAGCTCTATGTTGACAGCTCAGAGTCTGGAGACTGCTTCGGATTCTGTGTCTCCCTCTGTCTCTGCCCCTCTCCTGCTCATGCTTTATCTCTCTCTCTCTCTCTCTCTCAAAAATAAATAAACATTAAAAAATAATAAAAATTTTAAAAATGTGAATGGCCTAAACATCCCAATCGAAAAGTGGAGATATTCAGATTGGATAAAAAAAAGCAAGATCCAAATACATGCTCTCTGCAAGAGACACATTTAGATTCAGAGACACAAATAGTCTGAAAGTAAAAAAATGAAAAAAGATATATCATGAAAATAATAATGATAAGAAAGTTGAAGCGGCTATTATATGGACATCAGCTAAATAAGATGTTAGAGGGATATTTCATAGTGATTAAAGAGTCACTAGATCAGCAATCTACAAAACCCTATTTCCAAATAAGATCACATTCCAATGTAAGGGAGGTTAGACTTCAATGTATGAATTTTGGAGGGGTCACAATTCAACCCACAACAAATCCAATGTCCATCAACTTGTGAGTGGAAAAACAATTTGTAGTATATACATATAATAAAATACCATTTAGACATAAAAAGGAATGAACTACTGATACATGCTACAACACAGATTAAGCTCTAAAACATTATACTAAGTGAAAACACTCGGGCACCTGGGTGGTTTAGTTCGTTAAGCATCTGACTTTGGCTCAGGTCACGATCTCACGGTTAGCAGGTTCGAGCCCTGCATTGGGCTCTGTGCTAAAAGCTCAGAGCCTGGATGGAGCCTGCTTCAGATCTGTGTCTCCCTCTCTCTCTGTCCCTCTCCTGCTTGTGCTCTCTCTCTTTCTCTCTCAAAAGTAAACAAACATTAAAAAAAATTAAAAAAAAAAAAAAGAAAGAAGTCAGATGCAGAAGACTACATGTTGTATGGTTCCATTTACAAAAAATGTCCAGAAAAGGCAAATTTATAGAGAAAAAGGCAGATCAGCGGTTGCCTAGGGCTTGGGATGGGAGAAGGGATTAAGCAAAAACCAGCAGGAGGAAACTTATTGGGCTGACAGAGAAGTTTTAAAACTGAATTTTGGTAATGATTGCCAACTATGCAAATTTACTTTAAAAAAAAGAAAGAAATCACTGAAGTGTACACTTATAATGGGTGATTTTTTTATAGTATATAAATTATATTTTAATCAAGGTATTTCTTTTTAAAAAGTTTCGGGGCGGGGGGGTGGCGCCTGGGTGGCTCAGTCGGTAAGCATCCAACTTCAGCTTGGGTCATGATCTCGCGGTTTGTGAGTTCGAACCCCGCATCGGGCTCTGTGCTGACCGCTCAGGGCCTGGAGCCTGCTTCGGATTCTGTGTCTCCCTCTCTCTCTGCTCCTCCCCCACTCACACTCTGTCTCTCTCTCAAAAATAAACATTTAGAAAAATAATTAAAAAATAAAAATAAATAAAAACTTTCGGGGGTGGGGACCTACAACCTGGGTATTAAAAAGCCTTCTAGCTAATTCTTATACTAAGGTGTGCAAATCACTGCTCTAAACTGATTAAACTAGATGAACTTGACATAACATCACTGGCACATCCAAGTCTCACCCAGTTCTTACCCACCTAAAGTGGTAGAGGATCATGAAGACAATTACATCCGCCTAAAGGGAACAAATTACTATATTTTCTTTATAAATCTGAATAGCATGTGTGTTAAATTTGATATAGAGCCTGGACTTAGAAGTGACCCTGAGGTTCAGACCCACATCCAGGTGGACAATGCCAGCTTGGCACTTCCAAGGTTCCTCAGGCACCCCAGATGCATCCTGTCCTGAATGAGGCTCTTTATCCTTCCACTTGCTTTCCTTGGTAAATAGCACCACCATCCACACCCTGTGCCCCAAGCCTGAACCCAGAAACTACATTTGCCACCCCCCCCACCCCCCATCCTGACCGTTGATAGTCAATGAGGCTAGCAGTTGCATTTCCATTATCTCTCCCCTTTTTTTCCAGTAATGGCCTTAGGCCAGGACCTTATCACGGCTCCCAAATGGCCTCTCTGCCTTCAGTCCACCCAACCCTTGGTCAGTCCCCACACTCAGATATCCTAGGAATCACCCTCACATATGAACACAATCGTGCTGCTTCCTGCTAAAACTCCTTGGGTGGCTTCTCCTCTTTATCAGTTAGAAACTGCTTTTGACTGCACATAACAGAAACCTGGTTATGCTTGTTTCACCAAATAAAGGTGTTATTTTTCTCATGTGATGAAACAATACCCATTCTCAAAGAAAACCATTGTTAGTTTCTTAAAAAAAAAATTTTTTTTTTTAATATTTACTTATTTTTGACAGAGAGAGACAGAGCGCGAGCAGGGGAGGGGCAGTGAGAGAGGGAGACCCAGAACCCAAAGCAAGCTCCAGGCTCTGAGCTGTCAGCACAGAGCACGACATGGGGCTCGAACCCATGAACTGTGAGATCATGACCTGAGCTGAAGCTGGACACTTAACCGACTGAGCCACCCAGGTGCCCCAGAAGGAATGTCTTTTTTCTTTTCAAGTTTATTTATTTTTGAGAGTGAGCTAGCATAAGCGGGGGAGGGGCAGAGAGAGAGGGAGGGAGAATCTGAACCAGGCTCTGCCAGTGCAGGGCTCAAACCCACGAACCATGATATCACGACCTGAGCTGAAACCGAGTTGGATGTTGAACCCACTCAGCCACCCAGCTACCCAGAGATCATGACCTGAGCTGAGGTCAGACGTTCAACCAACTGAGCCACCCAGTTGCCCCCCACAAGCCCAGTGTCTAAAAAAAACCCAAAAAACTCCCAGGTGGTTCTAATGTGGGGCCCAGGTAGCTTCGATTTACAGCCGAGATCTAGACAGAATTATCCAAGAAGACACTGTGGGCCAGACTGAGCCAGAGACCAGCTTGGAACTGCTGAAAATAAAGCATATGACATATGTTATTGATGAGATTATTAAATATCCAGCTAACTGGCAATCACAGTTTGCAAACTTCTAATTGCAGACTGTTCACTCCTGCTTACTAACGTAACAATCTACATTAACTCTTACGCTATTCACTTTCCAACTTTTAAAAATGCCTCCAATACTTCATGATTCTGTGATATAATCTTCTTACAGGGTTTATTGGGAATAGGTTTCAGGTTGGGGGATTTACTATCATCTGCATTTTAACAGCTGCAGAAAAACTAGCTAATACCACTTTTAACGGTTTCTCGTGGGCTTCCTAGTTGTTGGTGCATTTGTTTCTTAGCATTAAAAAAACCCTCTCTCTTTCTACTTTGCTTCTTTTGGATTATCCCTAGCTCGGACGTTTTCCTACAATTCATATAAAAATATGTTTTCATTAGCAAAGGCCTTGGTGATAATCCCTTTGTGATGTGTGATATGAAGGAGATTAATAGAAAACTAAATATTTACCGAGAATGATGAAGATATAAGGGGGAAATTACTTGCAGTCACAGAAATACAAATGATTCAGGGAAAGAGAAAGATGAGATAAAAGAGAAAAGTAGAAAAATGAGCCCTAGGAAAGGAAGAAGAGGAAGGGGAAAATGGAAACGCAAGACTGAATTTCTAGTCTACCTTCTCACTCACCTCTCTACGACAGAGGTCCCCAAAACACTGATTTTCATTCTCAGGAATGCCAGAATGACACATCACAAGGTGCTTAGTCATCTACACAGGCTGCAGTAATATCGGAGACATCTATCCCCCTTCATCATTCCCTATAAAATCAAAGTCTCTCTGGTTTACCTGTGCTTTATTCTGACTGTCAAATTCCAGCCACATTCTGGGGCTCAAGACAACCCCAGCTACTTTAGGACTCTTTGGACTTCTTGGAGATAATGATTCTCAATCGGACTGGCCTGATACAACAGTGAACTTTTCAAAATTACCCGTCTGAGTACTCTGGTCACACTCCAGTTTGAAACACATGAACTCTGGGGCTAAATTATGGAATTGAGTCCAAAGCCATCATGGAATCCCAAGGTTCAAACGAATAGGCCTGCCCTAACATTTACAAGACTGGGGCAAGGGCACCATACGCTAAATATTTAAATGATATAAATCAAGATAACAGCTAAATAAAATATACCCTATCCTCTGCCTTAACAAATATACCTTCATAAAGACCCAGAAGGCAGATTCAAATATGGAATTCTTGGACTTCTTGAGTTCTATGTAGGAAGGCGGCAAAAGAATGAACGCCAGTCCTCTGTCCCTGGTCCTTCCTTCCTTCCCCAGCCCCAGGCTTCAAGGTGCACTGAGGGGGCCTATGGTCAAATTCAGACATATACCCATGGTGGCACAATCCATCTTTGGTGTGTCCAAGCCCTGGAAACAGGTCTAGTGTGCCAAGAAATTCCAAGGTCTTACATATTTAATGACAGTTCTGAACAGTGGTTCTCAACTGGGGGCAATTTTGCCCCTCAGGGAACAGTTGGCAATTTGTAGTGGTATTCGGCTTGTCACAGCTTGCGGAGGGGGGGTGTTAGAGCATCTACTGGGTAGAGGCCCGGGGATGCTACTAAACATCCTACAAGGTACAGGACAACAACAACAAGTGTTATCTGACCCAATATTAATAGCGCCAAGACTCAGATACCCTGCTGTAGAAGGACACAATACTGCTCAAGATCACATACAGGCACGCCTTGGAGATATTGTGGGCTTGGTTCCAGACCCCTGCAATAACGTGAATATTGCAATAAAGGAAGTCAGATTAATTTATGGTTTTGTTTACACTATATGAAAGTCCAGTAAGTGTGCAACAGCATCAAGTCTAAAAAAATGTACACACCTTAATTTAAAAATACCTTATTGCTAAAAAATGCTAACCATCATCTGGGCTTTCAGCCAGTCGTAATCACTGATCACAGATCATAACGTAATAATAACAAAGCTTGATATACTGCAAGAATTACCAAAAATGCGACACAGAGAGTGAGCAAAGTGAGCAAAGTGAGCAAAGGCTGTTGGAAAAATGGTGCCAACAGACGTGCTTGATCAGGGTTGCCACAAACCTTCAATCCGTCAAAAAATGCGACATCTGCCAAGCATGATAAAGTGAAGTGCAACAAAATGAGGTATGCCTGTATTTAAATTCCTTAACCCTGTTCTAGAAGGAGGGGTAAGGTTCACCCTCCTGGCTCCACAGACTCTTTCCCCCTCAGGAGAGCTGGCTTGAGGAGGGGCAGAACAGGGCCTTCTAAAGTATGGGGCCCAGGGCCAGGAACTCCCTTGCCCAGGAGGGAGGGCAGTGCTGGGAATGAACCTCCGGGGTCCTCTAAACTGGCAGGACAACAAAGGCCTTCCACTGACCAAAACAGGGGGATGCCCAGGCTTCATCTGAATAGCTCAAGAGAGAACCAAGCCCCTGTCCCAGGCCGTTCTTTGCATCCATGGGCTGGCTGGTTCGGGGGCTGGATCCTTGCCAAGTACTCCCGATGGACTGAAACCTGACTCTCTAACTTCCTGGAACCCAAAGAAACTTAGACCTTGAGCAAAGGCCCTTTGGCTGGCATGCACACATTTATCCAACTCTCTATTGGCATATGCCTGGAGAATAGTAAGTATAAGCAGCAAAATTACAAATATGTGCACTTTCGAGAGGACGATAAAAAATGTGGATTGTGCATCTCTGGTAGAGGAAGCCTTGGAGTCTAAGGATCTAAATAAATAAATAAGGTTTAACACAGATGTGGCTGAAGCACTCCCTGCCCTGGTGTCACTGTGGCCTTGGATTAGGTCTCAGTATTTTGTCATCCTCACCACCGAATCCTGCCGACTGAGGGAAATATGGATCTCATGGTGAAGAGTTCTCAGGAAATGGGGAGGATTTAAAAATCCCACAAAGCAAACAGAACACAAATCCCCAGCAAGCAGAGCTCTTTTTCCCGTATGTCTGTCCCTTCTTGGCCCCTGTCGGGGTCTCCTTGTCTCCACTTTTCTTTTCAGGACACTTTCCCCATCTCCTCTTTGGAGTCAGGTAGGGTCTAGCCCTTTGCCTCAATTTTCCTGCTTTCGTGGGCAAGAACTCCTGCAAGCCACAGCTTCTCAAAGCGAGGTCCCAGGCCAGCAGCACCGGTGCTACCTGGGAACAAGTCAGGAATGAAAGTTCCAGAACCACAGCAACCTGCAGTTTAACGAGCCCTTTGGGTGACTCTAATGCACACTTCCACTTTAAGGTAACTTCATCCCACCTCCAAAAACAGTTTAGTCAACTTTGTAGGTGTTCAGTCAGGCATGCCCTGTCGGGGTGGAAGATGAAGATGCCTACTCTCCTCCATGCCCCCAGCGTGGTTTATTTTAAAAATATCAACTTTTTTTTTTAATTTTTTTTTTTTTAGCATTTATTCATTTTTTGAGGAACAGAGAGACAGCATAAGCGGGGGAGGGGCAGAGAGAGGGGGAGACACAGAATCCAAAGCAGGCTCCAGGCTCTGAGCTGTCAGCACAGAGCCCGATGCGGGGCTTGAACTCATGAAACGCGAGATCACGACCGGAACCAAAGTCGGACACTTAACTGACTGAGCCACCCAGGCGTCCCTCAACTTTTTTTTTTTTTTTTAAGTTTATTATTCTTTTTTTGAGAGAGAGAAGAGAGAGAGAGCAGGGGAAGGGGCAGAGAGAGAGGAGAGAGAGAATCCCAAGCAGGCTCTGCCCTCCCCAGGTGGGGCTTGAACCCAGGAACCATAAGATCATGACCTTAGCCGAAACCAAGAGTCCCATGCTCAACAGACTGAGCCACCCAGGCGCCGCCCCCTTCCCATGGCCTATCAAACTAGCCTCCCTGCAAAAGTGTGTGCGGAGGAAGGTGGATAGGATTCTCAAAGCCGTATCGTTGCAAACAAATTCACATTCACTGTAAAAAAAAAAAAAAATCTACGAGAACCTAGCAGAAGTTAAATTTGCACCCCAAAGGTGCCAGAGTCTCCTGTCCATCTTTCTAGACATTTCGGAGCACACAGTGAATATGTTTATCCTTTAATAACATACACACACAAGTAGTTTGTGTTTTTGCTCATTTCGTAACAAATTTGGGAATATCTTTCTGGAAGACTAAGCAATATTCCGGCGTTTGGAGGTATAAATTGTGTGCCCATTCTGCCCTCCTCCCCGACCGCTGGGGCAGGAGGGCCGGACGAAACACGAGAGACGTGCAGAAGTCAGTCAGCTGACGTTTTGGGATTCTCACCGGTTGTGGCCTTCTCGGTCTAACAGGAAAACTGTGAAGAGAACACAGAGTTCCTCTAGCCAGATTACCAACTCTGTGTGCAAAGGACGAAAACAACCGCAGGGAAGAAAAGGCAAGGGCAGGGATTCAGATGCGCCGACCTTACACACCCTCAGAAACCCAAGAAACAAGACACACATGAAAACCACAAAAAGCAACCAGCTTGACGCATCCCGATTTCCAAGCAAGAGAGGAGACAAGGTCATTATAACCGATGACATTTCCAGACAAAGTGACTTAAGAAATTAAAGGCGTGCCACGTATACCTCATTTCCCCAGGTTCGCGTACTGCAATCCACAGGCTGGAAGGGAATGGCTGATTTTTTCCACAGTTCCATGTTTCTGGGCGTTTTCGAGCCGCGGGGCGGAGGGAGCCGGCGGCGCGGGACGCAAGGTTCCCCACACCGCCCCTTAGTCCCGCCCCCGGTCGTTCCAGGCCACTCGCGTGCCAAAGCCCTGTGGGGCGCGGGCTGAGCGCGGGGGACGATTGGTTCCGGGCCAGGGTGGGCGGAGCCAGAGTTTCGGCCTTTAAGAGCGCGCGGCGCGGCCACCTCGGTTTGCGTCGGCGTCTTCTGCGGCGTCCTCCGGTGTCCTCGGAGCCCTCGAAGCTCGGACCGGACCCCGAGAGTCATGGAGATGAAGGCCGTGTGCGTGCTGAAGGGCCAGGGCCCGGTGGAGGGCACCATCCACTTCGTACAGAAGGCAAGGGCTGGGGCGGAGGCCGGCGGGAAGGCCGCTCCCGCTCACCTGTGCCCCGGAGCGCGGGCCCGCCGGGCCTCGAGCCGCCTTCGTCACGCCCCCGCCGCGCGGAGTCTGCGGGTTCGCGCCGCCCGAGGCCTCTGCCCCGCGGCGGTGCGGCGGCCGAGTGCTGAGTCACCGGGCGGGCCGGGCAGGGGCGGCGGTGCGTGGCTAGGCCTGGGCGGGGGTGCAGGGAAGGAGCCTCGGGCGGCCCCGGGGGTGCTTGGAGAGCGCGGACGGAGGCCGGCTGCCCCGAGGGCCTGGGCCGGCGTCGCCGCGTCGGTAGGCCGGGGCGGAGACGTGACGTTTTTGCAGAGGCTGTGGCCCTTCCTTGCGGGGTCGTTTTCTGGGTCCTGAAGCTCGTGCCGATTCGGAGTTGCGCAGTCCGGGGCCTGGCCGCCCTTGAGGTTCGGGAATGGGGCGGGGGGGGGGGGGGGGTTGGTGGTGGCGAGTGCGGCAGAGCCACCTGGGTATAGTCGCATCCGTTACCCCGCTTTGGGGTTTCCTTTCCGCTCAAGGGGTCTGCAGCTTGCAGCCTGTGGGCACAGCCCGTCCCCATGCGGGTGTTCGTACAGCCCCGGAGCTAAGAGTGGTTTGTATATGGTTAGTTCAGAGGGTCCTAAAAAACAAGAGTCATGCGACTGTACAAAGAAATAAAACCATTGAATCCCTGAAGTACTGATTAGTGGAAGTTTATTGTGCACACACCAAAAGATGGTCGTGAACCGGGAGCACTCAGACCAATTCATGGAACGCGGCTGAGGGGTATATATTGTCATAAAGCATCTTCTGTAGTGAGAAGGCAGTGACTTTATGTTTCGCAGTGATGGGTTATGATTTCAGTTTTCTTAGATGCTAAGAAATTGGTTAGTGGCTACCACATACTGACCTTGGGAAACAGCTTGACTTTTGCTTACCATTTCCACAAGGCATAAATAAGAAATGACCCGTGTCAAGTTAGTCTTGCCAAATAAGCCAATTAAGCTTTTGCTTGTATGACTAACTTGGTTTTGTCTGATCAGGGAATTATCAAGGCTGGTCTCCGTTTGTTTTTGATTTTAAGGGGACAGAAACCTTGGCCCCTTGCAGAAAAGTTTGCTGACCCTTGCTCTGGGTCATGGTCTGGCTGTAAAGTCAAGGAAGATGGCCCTGGGCAAAGCTCCTTTTCCTCCTCCAAAGCTCCAGAAGCCAGAGATCTAACCTACTCCCTTGGGTGTTTTCCAGACCTGCGATGTTTTACCCTGGGTGCACAGTAGACTCATTTGGGGAGCTTTTAAAAAATGTGATACTGATACTAATTCCAGATCAATTATATCAAAATCTGTCAGGGCGCAATATGAGCATGGCTGGTTGGCTTTTTTTTTTTTAATGTTTATTTTCAGAGGGAGAGAACCAGTGTGTGTGGGGGGGGGGGGGGGCAGAGAGAGAGAGAGAAAGAGAATCCCAAGCAGGCCTGGCACTGACATCGCAGCGAGCTTGATGCAGGGCTGGATCTGACGAATTGTGAGATCATGGCCTGAGCTGAGATTGAGAGTCCGAAGCTTAACCCACTAAGATACCCAGGTGCCCCTGAGCATTGCTGGGTTTAGTTTCTACACTAGTACTAATTTGCATCAAGCTTTGAGAACTTTTAGAGGGTAGTGGATGGGATTTTGGAGTTGGAGGTCAGGAGACCTGGAGTGTCACTCAACTTGCTTGTCTGGACATTGATTTAACCAAATTTTCTGTAAAGTGGTTTTGAAATTGCTCTACCAACAAGCCCCCTACTGAGATGGTCAAAAAATAAAGTATACAGAAATACTCATTAATTATATTATGAAACACATGTTTTAGATTTGTCTCCCAAATCTTAGCAAGGTTACGAACTGATGGAAAATTGTACTTTGCTTGATAATCATGATATTCAATATATGAATGAGGTTTAATCTTTAAAGGGGCTTACAGAAATGTGAGAGGACAGGAAAAGTAATCTTTGTAAGTGTCCCTGTTTATGAAATTTATGCAAGGGAGTTTAATTTTATCCTTTGAGTGGTTTGCAAATTTTCTGGAAAAGGCTTTTTGGCAGTTGACTAAATTTTGCTGCTTTCATTTGCCAGACTTTGTTTTGCTCCTCTTCTCTCCTTGTGTAATTTTGCCAAAATACTAGAGAATCTGGGCAGCTCCTGAGGGATCCCTTCCCTCTGGCTATGCAGAAATGGCTTCTGCTTTACATTCAGAAGCCGAGCTGTGAATCCATACGTAACTCAATCTACCCACCTTCCCTGAGCTGCATGTATGACTCCCCTTTTTCAAGTTCCAAACTTCATTTTGGTGGTGCTGTTTGTACCTGATAAAAGATCCTTGTGTAGTTCAGCATTACAGCTCTACGGATATGCAGGTGTGTTAAATTGGAAATAAACCATATTTGTTTGGTTTAGAGAGCGTTTAAAATTCTGGATTAGTGGGGCATCTGGGTGGCTCAGTCAGTTAAGCATGGTTTGTGAGTTCGAGCCCCTCATTTGGCTCTTTGCTGACAGCACAGAGCTTGCTTGGGATTCTGTTTCCCTCTTTGTCTGCCCCTCCCTTGCTTGCTCTCTGTCAAATAAAAATAAACTTAAAATATTTTTGGATTAGTTTCCAGTTTTTAAAAATCTAAAATTTTCACCCAGAAGTCCAGATTCCTGGCTTCTTTTTGAAAAATTTGGAGATCTTTTGAAAAATTTGAGCCTTCGTTAGCTCAGGACAGCACTCTGCGGGACCAGTTGGTTTATATTCCTTTCGCTTCCCTGACCTGTTTTTACTCATTTAAGACAACAGCGCAGCCCCTGTAGGGCTGTAACTAGGCAGCTTACTGCTGAGCTACTCCCGTGTGCTCTGCCTTTACCCAGGACCCGTGTGCAGATGCTGGGAAGACCCTGCCCTTTGTCTCTGTGCTCTCGGTAACGCTGTGTATTCTGGGGGGGGGGGGGGTAACACTCTCGTTTTGGTTTTTACAGAATTAAAGCTTATGCTTAGAAAAATTCTAATGTATCTGTCCTCAAAAAGCAAAGAAGGGCAGCAGTTGCCACACTACTTCCTTTGAGCGGTGCTTTGTATCCAATGGGAAGTCAGATGTTCAAGGCCAACACCTCTTGTAACTGTTGGCCCTGACTATTAAACAAACCAAGCTAAAAACAAAGACGCCATCATGTGTACTTCTGTGTGTGTTTTATTTTAGTTCCTAAGATCTCTTTGTAGCTATACTAGTTAACTTTCTTTCTGTATGTAGCTGTATAGTACTGTTACCTGTTATTGTTGCCTGCGTGGTGATCCCTATGTGTTTTTCTGCCTTTGTGTTTTCATTGCCCTTTCTCTGTGCTGTCAGAGTGGAAAGGTTATCTGGGTTTGAATGCCTAAAATGACTTTAGAAGACAGTACCTTTGGTTAGAGCAGAATCAGTCCCCCGGGGACAGTGGGACAGGATATTTTCTGGCTATTAATAAAAAATCTCTCTGGTGGAAACTGATAAATACCCACCTAGGGGGAGAGTGGAGAACCAGGGATCCTAGGTTAGTTGTATATGATTAGTGTCGTTTCGTTTTGTTTCTTTTTTTTTCTTTCCTTTTTTTTTTTTTTTTTTGAAGGCAAATTTGCATGTTTGCTTTATGGAAGAGGGTCTGCATGAATAAAAAAAGGTGCTATGATGTGTTGACATTTGGGTTAAAAAGTTTGATATATACACCTATTCAGCATGTGCAGATATAGCATATTCAAAAGTATTTACAAAATAAATAACTTATTCATGTTACATATTCACTGTAAGGGAGTCAATCCCTACAAAGTCTATAATCTACCATTTAAGTGCTCACTCTACTTGCCACTCTGATTAGGTGCTTTTTCTGGGCTATTTTATTTATTTTAATGTTTATTTTTGAGAGAGAACAAGCAGGGGAGGGACAGAGAGAGAGGGGGACAGAGGATCCGAAGCAGGGTCCTAGCTGACACCAGCGAGCATGATGTGGGGCTTGAACCCAAGAACCATAAGATCATGACCTGAGCGGAAGTCAGATATTCATCCTCAACCCACTGAGCCACCCAGGCGCCACTGGGCGCTTTTATTTAATTGTGATGCTGGCTTCAGGGCTCCTGGGCTGTCTTAGAACAAGGTCACATCTCCCTAGTGTTGGGTCCCTGGCCTGGAACAGTTAAATAGCTCGCTAGAAAGGGGTGGGCCTGGGATTTGGACACAGATCTTTCAACTCCCGTGTTCTTTTCCTGTGACTGGTAAAGATAATTCACCTGTTTTCTTTGTTTAGCAGCACTTGCTCTCTCAAACTTCTTGCACTTTTCTTTGACTAAAGGGCAATGGGCCTGTTGTGGTATCAGGAACCATTAGAGGATTGACTGAAGGCGAGCATGGATTCCACGTCCATCAGTTTGGAGATAATACACAAGGTGGGTGTTGTGTTGGTCCAGGGACTCCTACCTGTTTCACACAATAAGATAAATGTACTGAGTAGAGCTACCCCTTAACATGGAAAAAAAAAAAAAAGTCAAGATAATATGATTACTAAGGTCGACCTTAGGGAAATGAGCCATAGCACTGGCTTTGGACTCTTGAAGTGTGGAAAGGAAGAGGAAGAAGTTGATGTGGTTTTTGTTTCTCTTTACGATCATATCTTGATTATAAAAGATTCTCAAGTATTTTTTTAGAAAACAAAAAAGCTACTTTCTTACTGCCATAGTGATCGCGGGTGTTTGTGAGCTGGGGTTGAGGGTGGGTGCTTCAAGCACAGGGTCTGCATTTATTTGCATCATCCTGTAAGAATAGCTCCTGCTGCCGACGCAGGGGTCTTAGTGGGACAGAAGTAAAGTCAAATATGAAAAAAGAATGTAAACTCTTGATGCTTTGGATTGAGTTCCATTAATTAGAAGCAAGTTAACAAAAGTTTATGGGTTAAAATGCATTTAATCCTCTTCTACCATATTTGAGTAATCTGAACTGGGTGTTGAGACTTTTTATGGTGAAAACTTGATTCATCTTGCTGGAATTTGTTTTTACTGTTCTGTAATTTAGTTGCTGTAAAAATTGTGATTTAATGACACGCTTTGATCTATTTCAACAATTACTAAAACTCCTCAGGTTGCTCTTTACTTTTTTCCTGGCTCTGCTTTGGGAGGTGTGTGCCCGGCCGCTTGGACTTACTGTGCTGCTTCCTGTAACCTGTGTGTCTTCTCCCTGGGGGAGCTGGGTAGTAGCTGTAAACAATGGAGACTTTCCGTCACCTGCTGAGGGAAGAGAGCCATGTCACAAAAGCACTTTCTGCATTGTTGTGTTCTGTGAGAAAGGCCTTCCCTGAAGCACAAGAGTGCCATTTTTACAGAATATATTCTGAATGCCAACTCCTGGAGTTCTGTGAGGCAACAGCCTTGGCCCTTAGACAGAAGGTGCCATTTTATATTCTGCGGGTACCAAGTAAAGGCCACAGTAGGGCTCCTTGGTAGTGTGTTGCTGGGGAGGTGAGTTTTTGTAGTTAAGGTATGCTACCTTATAAACTACAGTCATAATCCTGGGGTTTTAATGATAGAAGAACCATGAAGATCAAGTCTTGGCCCTCTTGTTTTACGGGGCAGTGAAGAAATCAAAGCCCAGAGAAGGGTATTACCTTTACCGCTGTCACACACACTAGTTAGAACTTGTCCCTACTGCTTGCCTATTTTATTTTGTCTTAAGGTGTTGCTTCCTGTTTTTATGAACCTAGAAGTTATGATGTAGGTCAGTATTTTCTCTGTTTGAGGTTTTAGTAATGACCAGTTTGTTTTAAGAATTTATTTTGGAATTCGGATTCATAATTTAGCTACCTTTTTGTTTTTGCTTTTGGCAAATAGGCTGTACCAGTGCAGGCCCTCACTTTAATCCTCTATCCAAAAAACACGGTGGGCCAAAAGATGAAGAGAGGTGAGTGACAAAGTGCTTAACTCTTCTCAAAAGTATGGCACTGGCTTGTCGGGTCAGAGCGGGTATAGTACTTGTAGATTGCACGCTGACATAACTGAGTGGTCTTCCCCACCTCTGCTCTTGAATTCACTGCCTTCTAGGTAGGCCCTCTATGTATGTATGCCTCCCACCCCGCCCCAAGTAACCCTGTATCCCCAAGTGCTGGAGCGGCTTATTCCCTGGGCTGGTAACTGACAAATGGGGACACTTAAGACGATTTGGTTTTGTAGCATTTATTGAATATAGAACTAATACAAGTGCCAAAGGGAACTAATACAGGAAATGTCATGAATAACAGTACTGTCAACCACTAGCAACATAAACCATCATTGTGAAACATAGGTAGCCTTGTAGATAAAATTGTTACTGAAAATTCAGTGAGTCCATTTGTATGTGTGTTTCCTGAGAGAGCCTTTCAGGAAAATACTAAATTTAAGGACTGGGAGTAATTTATTTTTATAACAGGCCTGGGGCATAGCTTTCTTAGCCATGCCAAGAAGTAACAGGCATAACTCAGAATTTACCCTTTGGTACTTTACCTCTGAAATTCTAGATGTGCCCCCATCCCACGATTCTTCCCAGAGTATTACTTTGTAGATTTGAAGCTTTGAAGAGCAATGGGTCTAGAATGTCAAGTTGTTTCTGGTTTGTATGTTCCAAAATTCTGTCATTCTGAAAAAGTGGGTCCTATTTGATACATATTGTATCCACCTCTTTGTCCATCCTTATGTATCCGACTCAGTTTTTAATTCAGCTCACAAACTAGCCTGATGGTAAGGTAAATGGAAATTAGTCCTAATCCCTGACGCTTTTTCAATGTTAGGCATGTTGGAGACCTTGGCAACGTAACTGCTGGCAAGGACGGTGTGGCCAACGTGTCTATGGAAGATTCTCTGATTGCACTCTCAGGAGACCATTCCATCATTGGCCGCACGATGGTGGTGAGTTTTCATATAATAGGATATGCGTACAGTTTTTCCTAACAGTCCTGTATCTTCTCACAATTTCATGATTATCGATCCTGATCCATATACATTGTACTTTTAGTTCAGATTAGGAAAAGCAGTTAACCTATCGATGACAGTGACGATGAATTAATGATCTAGGTTGGTTACGAACACTGTTCTGCTAAGATGCAGTAGTAAAGTAGGTTACGTTTGATCATATTAGATCCGTATTGTGGAAGCAGAAGTCGTCTTTGTCTGGTTTTTAAATGGCCGTATTTTCTTGCCACGATTGAATGTCCCCCTCCGCCCCCCGTAGTTAAACAGAACATTTTGTTAGGTCTAAAATCTGAGACAGGCCTCAGTATTCCTTATTCGCATCTGCAGGTTATGGTCACTTGTCTAACACGTGGAAGGGACTGCCTGGGAGCTGCATCTGGTTCTCACAAACACCAAGTAGTCTAGGCTCTCTGTTGCCTGTAGTCCTTTCTTTACAGCTGACCCTTGACTTTTTTTCAGTTGTAGTTGTGAGGCAGAAAAATCATCGATCAGTGTTAGATGAGCCAAATTGAAAATGCTGTTATTTAAATAGTCCCGAGATATTTTTAAGATCATTTCGACTTCTAGTTCATTAGGCACAATTTTGAGTTTTTAAAATTCACTTTCCTTTTCTTTTCTCTCCAAAACAATGTTTATTGTAAGAGAATACGTGTAATTGAGGCCATGAACATTTCTCCCGGAGGGTTAACATTGGCACGTGGTGGCCTAGAAGAGTTGTTGGGGTTTTAGCGATAGCAGCTCAAACCTAGCATGGACAGTTAACTTCCATCTGAATCATCAAGTGAAAGCTTTGAGTAGTAGTTGTTGCTGTTTTTTACTACTAGATTAAATATTAGCGTATTTCCCTGCTAGGAATTATTTTAACATGGTGTTTTCTAACATTAAGTGGTTCTTAAAAGTCTTTTGGGTATTGTTGGGAAGAGGTGGTAATTACTTGCTAGCACTAAGTATGTTAATGTTCTTAAAACTTTTTAAAGGTCCACGAGAAACGAGATGACTTGGGCAAAGGTGGAAATGAAGAAAGTACGCAAACGGGAAACGCTGGGAGTCGTTTGGCTTGTGGTGTCATTGGGATCGCCAAGTAAATATTCCCTAGGATGCGATCTGAGTCCTAGTAACTCCTATGTTATCTTGCTAGTTGTAGAAATTTAACTTGATAAACATTAAACACTGTAACTTTAAAAGTGTAATTTGTGTGACTTTTTAATTGCTTTAAGTACCTGTAATGAGAACTGATTTATGATCACTTGGAAGATTTGTATAATTTTATAAAACTCCTATTCAGTTAAAATGTCTGTTTCAATGATCTCTGTATTTTGCCAGGCTTAATAATCATATGGGTATTAAACTTCATTGTCTGAATTTCTTCAATTCTCATTCAAGCCCGCAATAAGCAAATATACCATATGGCACTGAATTTTGAACCTAGTGAAGTATCCAGATTGAAACTCAAAATTAGCTCTTGATACCCTACATAGAGTTTGAACAGAACAGATTTAGTAGTAGGTTGACAGGTATTACGTTTCATAGAGGTCACTTTTCAAAGTGTTTTAAATGATGTTTAAATTTTTAGCAGCCGGTCTTTTAGCTAAGACTAACCTCAGTTTCAATCTTGGACAAATATCTTTTGTCAGCCTCAGGGAAATTAAGATGGTTTCTCTGATTAGCTCCTTAGCATTTCGACTCAGTAAGATTAAATTACCTACCTGCCACAGTGGCACATGTTCCTCTCCATACACACATGAACAGCTGCTCCATCTGTGCCAGTCTGCTTCCACATTAGCCATTTAAAGAAATCTACCATAGCATTTTAAGATGGAACCAAGGAAATGTTTAAACGTGGGTTATGTCTAAGGATTTCTGCATCAAATTAGTAAATTTAAGGCTAGTTCTCCTATCGTAAGTACTTGCTATGTACCTATGAGAAACTGCTTTTAAATGAATGTTAACCTATTTCAGATTTGACTCTGGAGCACAGTCGTTTATTGAGAGTTGCAGAACATTATTTCTAATAGAGAAACCAGAAAGAAGCTACAGTTCTGATTGATCATAAATATATGATATACTTAATCGAATGTAGGATATCGCTTGGGAGGGGAAAAGCAAATTTGGAAAAGGACAATTTGTAATGCTTTCAGAGTTTTAAAATTGGTGATAAAGAATATGCTCAGAATAAGTGGTTAAAATCAGTCGGGATTTAAAAATATGAACAGATTTCACTAATGTGCGATTTGGAGTACATATGTGGGATAGGACTCAAATATAGGGACCTGCTTGTGACCTTTCAAGTCTCAAGTGTAATCACTACCACTTGGTATTTGGCCGGGGGGGGGGGGGGGCTTGTCATGTGCAAATTGGATGATCCCAATACTTACAACTGGAAACACGGGTTTCTTAAATCCCTGAAATCTGACCACTAAATGATCACATGTATGTTTCTTTCCAGAAGCAGTTTCAGTTAGGACTTTTTAAAACCTCTCCGTGGGCCAACATCAAACAAAGGACAAGTTTTATCATTTAAGTGCAGATACGAACCTGGATTTTTCTCATTTTCTAAAGTCGGGAACACAAGAACATTGTCCTAGATACATTCTCCCTGTCAAAACAAAGATCTTGCTGCAGAGTACTATTTAAGAACCAAAGTAATAAAGCAGCTTCGCCTGGGGATGAGGGCAAAGAAAAAGTTACTGCTCAACACACTGAATGAAACGAGGACAGTTTAAAAATGTAATTTATGGGGGGAAAAAAGCTTCAACAAGGCCATAAATACTTGGATTGTGTGGTCTTTTCCTTGGCACTGAGTAAAGCAGTTTTATGGAACTGCTGTTCTGAACTATTTCAGACACAGGTTTGATTTGGCTTTGGATGACTTCATGTAATAGTTCTTGGATAACCTACATCTATTTTTCCTAGTAAACCCAACAATTTTAAGCAAAAGAGAAAATACTTTATATGTTCTCATATGTGACAAAAAGTTCAGTCTACCTCTGCCCAGCAGGGGAGTTTAAAAAATGGTAAAGAAAGGCAACAGGCAAAGCCTATATTATAGGAAACAATAGGTTGCTTTTAAGTCCTTAAAACATGTAAGACAAAAAGCTTTTAGGTTGCAAATCTAACCTTGATTTCTCTCACCCTTTTGAAAAATTTAATGGGATGGTAAGAAAACATTCAACCTTCTAAATAAGTAATACCCAGGCAATTGGATAATTTTATAGTACAAACGGGTACTCTGGGATCCAGTTTCCTCCCCCCAGCAAAATTTCTCTTTACAAATTAATTAGGGCAACATTTACCACAAAGCCAATGGCAAAAAAGAAATCCTTGATTGAACTGCGAAACTAACAAGCTTTTCCATTAACATTAAAACCATGAACCTTTACACCTTGTGATTGAAATGCTAAAAATAAAAAGTATTACAAATGAAGTGTTTGAGAGTAACTACATAAAGATGTCTATTTCCATCAAGTAAACAAGTCTAATTTAGACTCCAATACAGTATTAACAGCTCAAACTTTGATGGTGAACAATCCTTTTCCACCTTAATGCAGTGTAGGAAGAATAGCACACATTAAAGTTTGTTATGAAAATAGAGTTTATTAAAAACATCCCTATTGTTTTGAGGAGCTTTCACCGTTACCTTGTCTTAAATTAAAAAAAAAAAAAAATAGAGAGCACTTCTAATTACGATTTGTAAACTTTTTAAAGTCAAAACTTTTAAAAAGTTACAGCAAAAAGGGTAATATTTATTCATATTTTCAGTATTTTTTGTTATTTTGTGGCTATTTTTAAATAGAAGGGAAGCAATCAAATTGCTTACAATTCCCCACCAACTACTGCGGGGCTGTGATATAGCAGGAGCAAATATAATACAGCATCTGTACACCTCAAGCTCTACACTCCAGAAGCGTCACTGTCACATTTTGACAAATTCCAGTCTCTAACGAGGAGCCTCTGCTGCTGAGCCAGAATCCTTTTCGGGTTCAACGGATGAGGTAGCCTCAGCAGGTAACTCTTCAGAAGATTTTACAACTGCAGACTCAGACTCCCCCTTATCAAGTTCTGAAACAGTGTCTACGTCTCCCACTTGGCTACTGGGAGGTTCAACGGTTTTGTTACCACCTGCCCTGTCTGTCACCTCAGGCTTCTCCTTTCCTCGGTTTTCTTCCTTCTCTCTACGAGACTCTCTATCTCTAGAATCTCTCTCTCTGTCTCGATGCCCACTAGAGCGTCTATTTCTCTCTTCCAAGTCTCTGTGCCTGTCCCGGTCAGGGCTCCTTCTTCCCCACTCTCTCCTTTCACGATTGCTATTATCTCTATCATCATTACGGTTCCCATACCGTTCCCGGTCATTTTCCACCCTATTTCCAAAAGATCTTCTTCCAAACCTCTCTTGGTCTCTACCTGAATTGAACTGCTGCCTGTTATCGTTTCTAAACGGTTGTGGTTGCTGCTGAGCCGGTGGCGGCTGCTGAGCTGGTGGCGGCTGCTGTGGCTGTGGCTGTGGCTGTGGCGGTGGCGGCTGCTGTGGCTGTTGCTGCCTCCCGTCTCTGTCTTCGGGACCCCCTGGGCCTGGCCCCTGGCCCCCAAGCCCTGGCATTCCCCCAGGCCTAACAAAGGGGCCATGCGGTGGAAAGGGGCCTTTCATTCCATGAGGTGGAGGCATTCCAAAGCCCCCGGGGCCTGGCGGTGGACCTCTATGCATCATGTGCGGTGGCATGGGACGAGGTGGCATCAAAGGAAATCGCTGTAAATGAGGTGGAGGCATTCCTGGAGGGCGCTGAAGTGGGATTAGGCCAGGTCGGGCACCAAGGAGACCAGTGGATGGTGCTTGGAGCCCAATTACAGGACCAGGTGCAACTCCTTGAGTACCTATAAAAGAGAGTAATAAAAATGTATATAAAATAATGCAGAAGATGGCATTCTGGTTTCAGCTGTTTCCTGTGGAGCCTGAATCAAAATGAAGTTCAACCCGGAATCTTCAAAGTTGTCTGCCAGTCTACCTGCACAAAACTCAACGTGAGGCCAATAACCCATAGCATGTAGTCTTAAAGATAGATTACATACTATATAAAGACATGTATTAGTGTGTAGATGATGAGGATCTAATAATGGTAGAGGTCAAAGTAAGATGGAAAAGGAAACTGCAATATACCAATTTTTGGAAAGAGTATGTCCATCACTAGTGGTTGGTAAAAATACTTAAAACACTCAAGACATTTGAGAAAGACAATGTACGGGTCCTCATGACACAAAGAGCTGAACTGTGCTATGTGAGCCAACTGAAGGCCATCTCAGGTGTACTCTTAGGAAATTTTACACTTTTAAGTCTTAACTTACTGGAAAAAAAATAGGGTCACTAACCCAGAAAATCCACTGCAGAGGGAGGTCTCCGATTCCATGTCATTAAAATGCCTTATTAAACGGTAAACATCACTTGAACAGTAAAGCTTATAAAATAAAGATCAACACACCAGTGGGGAGTTTATTTTTACAGGTCCTTTTTCAAAGCACACCCTAAGGCATAAACCTGCTAGGCCGAAATGATGGAATTATGCTGAAAAGTCCGGCCATTCACTTTCTATTCATTCCTCCTAAGGTGGCGATACCAATGAAGTCGGTGCTGTTGAAGGTGACAAGGACTTCACTGGTTTTATTTCCTGTTTTCATGAGGGTTGGCTCAGGTTTTGTGTTAAGTCCTACAAATAAAACCACCCATCGTTTAAAACGATATGGCAAAATAGTACAGATTCGGTTTTGGTTCACCACTTCAGTAACAGAACGACATCATCCCCCTCTCTATTTCTTTGCAAATATCAACACCACAAGGCAAACACTATGACCAATACGAGTTACTCTAACAATGGAAAATGTTCCAGATATTGTCAGAATATATTATTTACCCATCTACTGCATGCAGAAAGGCCTTTGAGCAAGTTAGGGGCTATGACGCTCAACCACCGATGGTTAAGAGAAATGCTTTTGGGACACTGCTACCCAATACTTTAATAGGAAGTTTTCTTCCCCCTCCCCCGACAGCAGGTTATTTTATGTTGACAGAACCACTTCTTCATGTGTGCTTTAGCATACATTAAACAAGTCCTGCTTGCTCCTAAATTTTCTGTATCAGCAATACTAAACCTAAACAAGAGTTTCTACTTCAGTTTCGGATCCTCACAACATGTGGTCCAATCCTATTCTGTCCGATTTAAGGACTAACTAGAGTGGACCTGAAAATCTACGTATACCAGTTTACAACTCACCAGCTGTGGTATTTACTTAAAACACAATACCTTCTTTCAAATGCTTACAATGAAGTCTATTATGTCTGGTGAAATACAATCTCACTTAGGAATGACCTTGGACGTGTGCCTCAGAAACAGTACCTGCCTCTTGTGGAGATTAAGTGGGATAAAATACATAAGACCGAGCTCAGAGCCTTGTCCACAGTTAAATGCTGAAATTTTCACATCTATCTTGACAGATGATAAATATCCTAACATTAAATATCTGACTTTGCAAAACTGATTGCATTTTTCATTTATGATAGGATCTTATTAACCTCTTGTGGTCGGTCCCCCAATACCCACCACAGTTTAAAGTCCAGCACTTGACAGTTGGGAAAAATGTGAATACACCGAGCTTCTACGTGTCAGGTCTTAATTTTAAAAATGCAAATGACTTCAGTAAGAAGCTAGAAATTATGAAGTGGATAAATGAAGCAAAGACCTAGTTGCTTCACACACTCTTCAGACATTCCTTAGGAAAACCCCAATGAACATATACAGAACCACCACCTATATACTGTATTTCAGATTGAATAAATCCAATGGCAAACTTATTCCTAGTGTTTAGTAAACATTTACGGAGTGCATACCATACAGTGGGACAGCAAAAGCCCCTAAGATATGTCCTTGCTCTCACTTTTAAAAAGCATCAATACTGGGGCGCCTGGATGGCTCACTCAGTTGAGCATCCAACTCTTGATTTCGTCTCAGGTCACGATCTCACAGTTCGTGAGTTCAAGCCCCAAGTTGGGCTCTGTGCTGACAATGTGGAGCCTGCTTGGATTCTCTCTCTAACCCATCCCCACTCACTAGCTCTCTCAAAATAAGCAAAGATTAAAAAAAAGTTAAAATAAAAGGAATCCGTGCCAACATTTCCAGACTATACCTCAAAACAACATAAAATGTATGTACCCCATTACTGCCCTTTAAACAAAGAAATCCTGCACAGATGCACTTAAACAAATTGAACTTTACTTTCCCACCAGTCCTTAAGGAGTAAAATGACCACTGAGGTGGGATTAGGCCTTTTTCAGAGATTTGAGTACTTGTTTATAGGGTGAAGAGACCAATGCCAAATTTTTAAGTAACACTAGAAAAATGTGGAAGAGGTTCAAAGCATCTTATTGTTGTTAAAGAATTAAGTTCAGATGAACCTTTAAGAGGAAACGATGACTCTTACAGGACAATGGAAAGGTCCTGTTTCTTGATTTACCCAGTTAGACTGGCTTCCTCAGCTACCAATCTGACAGTGGCCAAAGGATGTATGGCCACCTCACCCTTGTGCCAATCAGACAAAATGGGCAATCATTCTCCATAAAATATAAGCCTGTCTCTAGGAACGCAGCTCTTAAGTCCTTCATAACAGGCATCTGAGAGTGCACGAACATCAATTTGATAGGGTTAACATTTACAGTCATGTATTTAAACTACCTACAAAGCAGTATTTTTATACAGCAAAATTATTGCCTAATTTGATTCTGTATGTGTGGATATTTGTATTCGCCTAATACTATACACTCAAATCCCTTCCCTCATTTGTAAATAAGTGGATTTCCTTTTAATCCTTCATGAACCAACATTTACAGATTCCCCTGACAGAATATCCAACCCCATAGTCCTAAACGTTGGCTTTCAGGCCACAAAAGTGATAAAAGTGTGGATTACAATTTTTTTTTTTCTGTAGTGGACAAGTATTGCTTTAATAAGTTATATTTAACTAAAAATATACCAGGTGGCATAAAGCCCTAGATAGGCATGCTAGCTGAATTTCATTTTTAATTAGAAAGCAGACGTTATGCATATTCAATGGACTGTATAGTGAGTTACCCAGGTCTAAAGGGCATTCAAAGCAATTATTCATTTTATCTGGAAGTATGACGTGCAATGTCACTGCCAAGTTTTCTAGAGTTGCAAGTTAAAAAGAATTCACACATATTGAACATCTGAACTTTATTAACTCATTTCATGTGCTGAAGATAAAACAAGGCCCTCTCCTTTAAACAGGACATAGCCTAAGTAGAAAGAAACTGCTGGAAGAGATGGCACGAGCTAGTATTGGTGACAGAGGTGGAAGTGATTAAGCTGGTGGGCATGAGTCTGAGTGCAAGTCCTAGAGCGTTTGAATAGGGTCTTGAAAGAAAGGGCGGAAAGACATCACTGGTCAAGAGAACTGCAACAGAATGCCTTTTGCCAAGAAAGAAACAAATACAGAAGATGAGGTTTGTTACTGAAGTAGCAGGAAAGAATTTGTGTAAATACAAATTACTATCAATTAAAGAAAAAAAGAGGTTCATAAGGCTGAGCAGGCAGGCCAGGGCAATTCAGAAGTGTTACATGCCACAAGAAGAAACCTGGGACTTACCAAGAAATTTTTTGCAGGGATGATCCCGTGTTCATTTTTGAAAGACCTTTCTAGCAAGCAGTGTACAGGAAAGGAAGGTAAAGACACTGGAGAGCAGGTTGACTCTCACTCTCAGAATCTAGGGTACAGAAATGAGAGACTGAACAGAAACAGAGGTGACAGAGAGGAGGTACACAGCTCTCTGCTCTGAATAAGTGGATGGAAGCATCAATACAACGCAGGAATTTAAGAAAAGAAGCTATTTTGGGAGACAGATGACAAATTTCATTCCCTCCACCCCCCCCACCCCACCCCCCCTCCCCCCCCACCAAATTTCTGAAAGTTAGAGGGGCCTGGCTTAGATCTGGTGGAAATGTGAAGAAACTGGCATGTATACCTAGAGTTCACAAGAGTCACAGTGTTACCCACAGCACAGGCAGGAAAAAGGGAATTCAGACCTGGGAAACACCACCTTAGAGACTCTGAGATTCCTAACACAGTAAGATTTTAATGCAGAAAAAGGTGACAGCCGCAAATATCTGTATTCAAATTTGAAGACGAATGAGAAATACACTGCACTTTAACTCAAAATAACCAAGACTTAACTGTGGATATTCCAATGATGAGCCCCAAACCAGTCATTTCACCATTAAAAAACAAAAGATTAAAGGGGAGGTGACTGCTATCTAGAGCAAAGACGTTCAGAATTGTGTGAAATAAAGAACAAGTGTGTTAAAAGGCTGAAGGGGCAGTGAGGGGGCGGGGGGTGACTGGGATCATGGTTGGAGTCCAATGTGGACCTTGAAATCTCAGGAGAACATAAATAAGGGCTGCAAATAGGATCTTTCTGCCAAGTACCACAGTGCGTGGGGACAGGGAGACACACAAAGGTTACAACTAAATACTGTGGGTGTGACCAACTGCCTCAGTCATAGTTGGACGCTCTTCAAGAGGATATAGGGGCACCTGGGTGGCTCAGTCGGCTAAGCATCCCAACTCTTTGTTTCAGCTCAGATCTCATGATTGGTTGAGTTCGAGCCCCATGTTGGGCTCTGCGTTGGCAGCACAGAGCCTGTTTGGGATTCTCTCTCCCTCTGCCCCTCCTGCATGTTTTCTTTCAAAATAATAAACAAACTTAAAAAAAAAAAAAAAAGAGGATGTAAAGTGGAATCTTTTAAGGAGAGCAAGGACTTGCTAGGTGAAAAGGGGAGGGAAGAGAGGAGGAGGAGAAAAGGTGGACGGGACATCTAAATACCTCTTCTACAATCTTGTCCTCCAATCTACCAAAGTCGCTGCCTCTAGGAAGTCCTGCACCTTTCATTACCAACATGTCCTCAACTGCAAGCACCCTAACTCTCCAACCTCCTTCCTAGAATCATTTTTGATCCCGTGAGAGTCAGGCCCCCACAGTACCCTTCAATGTCTTTACTTTCCTCCTTACCTGCCTCAGAGTCCGCGGTTCCCCCTCACCACAGTTGTCTGGTAAAACCTCAATGGTTTTGAATGCAACTCTTCTACCCAATCTGTACACAGACAGGGCTGGGGGTCACCCCACCCCCAACACATCGACTGGCCTCATTTTGAGTTTATAACCTCAACCACAAGTGCTTCCTTAATTCTGGTTAGTGATCCTAATTTTCCTAGGCAGCTCACATTCTCATTTCCCTAGACGTCTACTTCACGTGCTCATGTTTCTCCTCAATCCTGTCTACCCTTAGGGGGTTTTAGAACAAATCCAGGGAGATAAAATTTACGTAGTTTACAATTCACCCATATAAAGTGCCTAATTCAATGGGTTATAGTGTCTTCAGAGTTGGGCAACCATCACAATGTTTAGGATATTTTCATTACCTCAAAAAACCAAGTTCTGTATCACCCCCCATTTCCCTGTGATCGCCCCACGCCTCCCTCCAGGCAACCACATATCCTGGTTTCTGTGTCTCTACATCTGCCTATGCTGTACGTTTCATATGGATGGAGTCATACGATATGTGATGCTCTGTGACTGGCTTCTTTCACTTAGTGTATGTTTTCAAGGTTCATCCATGTTGCAGCGTGTACAAGTGCTTCCGTTTTTTAAATTACCAAGTACTACTATTCCATCATAGGGATATACCGCAATTTTATTTATCCTGTCCGGTTTACCATGAAAAAAAAAAAAAGGTTTTTGGAAAAAAGACTTTTTCATTCACTTACCCACCACCCCACCTACCAATTTACCTGTACCTGTATCCATATGACTCCTTCTGTCTGAGAACAGCTATGCTCCAAGGATTAAGTCCTTTATTCAAACCCTGAACCGATGCCCTCTTACCTACATAAGGGTTATCAGCTTAGCCAACACCTCTTCTTTCCTGCAGCAAAAATTTCCCCTCTGATTTTCCAGTAATAAAGATGCTGTAGTTTCACCCATCTTTTAGAAATAAAAACAAAAACTCCCTTACCTTGCCATCTCTTTCCAACTTTCACCTCATTTTGCTGTTCCTCTATATAACAAATCTCCTCAAAGAAATGCCCAAAATCACTGTATCCATTTCCTCACCTTCCATTCTCTCCTGCCCCTGTGTAACTGGGCTTTTGGATCCATTATTCTGAGGAAATCACATTTCTAAGGTTACCCAAGAGGCTTCATTCTGCTAAACCCAGGCAGCAAGTTCCAGTGCTCTCCCCAAGCCACCCATGTGACTGATGGTTGATCGCTCCCCCTCCTTCCTAGGAACTCTTATTTGGCTGCCAGAAAAGCCTCTCTACTTTCGCTGCGCCTTCCAGTATCCTCTGCTGAACAGAGCAGTGGTTAAAACCACCGGTGTCGGAGCAATGCTGGCTGACATTCCGACTTCACCACTTGTAGCTGTTCACCTGGGCAGGCTACTCAGCTTGGTGCTTCAGCCTCCCCATCTAGAAAACGGGGTAACTGTACTTACCTCTTAGGGCTGTTAACGTTCAAATGACTCACACATACAAACTCTTCGCCAGAGTTCCTGGCATCTGGAACTATGTCTGTCTTAGTTCTCAGTATTGTATTCTCAACGGCTAAGTTGCTGAAGTTTTCCTAGGCTCATCCCGCTCACTGTATTTACGTTCCCTTCTTAAGTAATCACTGGCTCCTGTGGCTTTGCTGATCGTTTGCGGAGGATATCTGGAATTATTTATTTATTTATTTTTCAACGTTTTTTATTTATTTTTGGGACAGAGAGAGACAGAGCATGAACGGGGGAGGGGCAGAGAGAGAGAGGGAGACACAGAATCGGAAACAGGCTCCAGGCTCCGAGCCATCAGCCCAGAGCCTGACGCGGGGCTCGAACTCACGGACCGCGAGATCGTGACCTGGCTGAAGTCGGACGCTTAACCGACTGCGCCACCCAGGCGCCCCTGGAATTATTATCTCAACTGTATTCAAGTTGTTTACTTATCATCTGCACCTGAATTTCAAAGTTAAAATAGCCAACCTTTTAACTCGATATCCCCTCTGCAGATCCAGTCCTCCTTGACATTTGCCCATCTCAGAAATGGAGATTACATCCTATCAACTGCTCACATCAAATACTGAGCTCAATTGTGACTCCTTTCTCTCATACCCCACACTTAAGTAGTCAGCCAATTAGGAAGGCCCTATCTTTAAAATAAATTCGACGTCCAACCACTTCATTTCCTCCACTGCGCCACCCCAATGCAAGCAGTTAGCCTGCACCTCTTCTACTGCGACGGCATCCGAACTAGGTCCTCTTTCCACTCTTAACCAACTCCTAGAGTCTGGTGTCTACGTAATAGCCATTACCCTTTATAAAGTATACATAAGACTGAAACTACAACATTCCCCACTGCACACTCAACCTGGCCCTTGCCAACCTTCTCTAAACTCATAGCCTGCAACTCTTTTCTTTGTTCATCCTGCTCCAGCCACACTGGCACCCTGTGGTCCCTCAAACAAGCCAAGTTCACTCCCAATTCAGGCCTCCTTTTGTTCTTCTACCTCAACTATCTTTTCTCTGTATTTCCATGGCTTTCCCCCATCATTTCTCTCCATACTACCTCCTTAGATGCCCTCCTGGGCCATACATATACCATTTAAAATAGTACATCCCATGTGACACTCCTCCAATTCCCTAAGTGTTCTCTGCTTTACTCTTCATCATAGGATTATCTCCATGTGAAGTTATTAGTTTATTATCTAAGTCCCTACTAGAATATAAGCTCTAGGAAGACAGGCTTTGTCTTGTTCATTCAGGTATCTCTAGTACCCAGAAGGATACCTGGCACACAGTGGCTACTGAATAAAATACACGTAGAATGTATGAATGGCAGTGGCAGAAGTGATGACCAAATTCTTCAAGGAGAAAATATCTCTCAGGCTGCAAGAGCAGAGGCTAGAAGGTCCAGGTCTCTCCCCTAGGGCGGTGGCTTTCCATTGTTAACCTACAAAGATCTGAAATTTATTTTGAGAAATTCTGCAATTTTCTTTAACTACCTCCTTTTCTGTTTCTAGTTGGCAGCTTGACATTTTTTGATCTGATCCAAATAAAATGTCACTGTGGCATTTGCATGAGCCTAAAATGAAATCCCACACAAGGAAAAAATATATCAACCACTCTTATCTCTCCCACCAATGCCCTAAGATCCCTAAGCATGCATATATATGTGTGTGTATATATATATGCATATAATGTATATATATATGCATATAATTTTTAAAAACCATTGCTTTTCTTCATCCGAGACATTCAGAAAATTGCAGTAACAGTGCAACCCATACATGTATTTCCTTTGCCTAGATTTCATTGTTTATTAACATCTGGAGCATAACTATTTTGAAAAGGCTCCCAGGCAATTCTTGCAGTAGGCACTATGTTGGGAGCTGAAGAGAACAAGAGTAAGGAGCTAGTTTTCAAAGAATGAGAAAGCACATTTTAGATAGTATTATACATTAAGATTACACCAAAAAAATTGGTGCTTAGGAGGTTAATGAGAAATCTTTAACAGAAATTTGAGTTTTTAATAATATATAATGCAAATATATGGGAGAGGTGTATCTATTTTTAGCAGAGGGGTACATTATGTTTTGCTGAAATCCAATACACGAAAACCAGAATTTCAGATAAAGAGAAATCAGAGACAGATTATTTTAAAATGACTCCTTGGCTTTTTGCAAAATTATGCACAATAGGTTTTGTCTGGTCAACTTCCCTACAGTTCATTTGTAGTGACTTTTTAGAATTTGTATACCAATTGCTATGTTACCGTAACTGGCAAAATGGAACAACTCTAAAAGAGTTGCACTATTTGAGTCAAGAAGTTTCGAATAAACAATTAACCTATCACTGAATGAGATTTTCGACAGGGAATGTTACTTTCAATGTTAGCTGGAAAAAATCTTACCTGAAATTCTTCACAGCCACATTTTTGTCTACCAAAATCAATCTAGAGCCCAGAGTCCCTGCCCCTCCCACCTTCCTCAGGCCCAAAGTGATGTATGTCGGAGAGATTTAAATTTAAGAGAGACTCCAGGCTGGAGTTCTATAGCCCAGGAAGCACAGAGGGACATGGAGACAACGTGATAAGCAGTTTTCAAGTTTCTGTATAAGACCTTCCCTGTAGGTTTCATCTGAAGTACCTCACCTTCTGAGAAAATATAGGGTATTCGTCCATAAATTTAAATCCAAGGCAAGTATCTGTTGTGGATTAATAGTTATTAATTACCCACTGTATCCACTGAACAATGTTATATACTATATTGAAGGTACTGTGATGACTATTTGGGAACCATTTCTACTATATAACACTAGTGGAATAATTACCAGTGTAATATTTAGAGTGCCAATTTGAGTATTTTAGAGCTTTGAAAGAACATCTTATAGGATAAATAAAATCAATTTTTGGGGGGGGGGGTACCAAAACAAATACCTAGTAGACCCCTCTAGACTATAATTTAAAATAACCAAACATTATAGCAAAGTTCACAATAAGAAAAAATACTAACATGTAGCAGTTGTATTAAAAGTTAGGTATTATCATTAAAAAAACACTTTCCAAAGGATTTTCTTCAGGTTTTCTTTGAATGTTATTCACACTAGATTGGTGCTCTAATGTTCTAATTTAAATGTTGTTAAAAAGTACTAACTATAAAAAAAAAAAAGGCAAAATTCTGGCAGAGAAATCCAAGCTAAGTGAAATCACCACAAATCAAGTATCAATTTTAAAGTAATTATAGAACGTGATGGTAAAACTATTCACCTTCTAGGCAGTTGTAAGGATCATAACTATTACAATAAAGCAAACATGCCTGTTTGATAATTCCAAACCAATTCTGTGCACATAATTTCTTGAAGTGTCCAAATTTGGGAACACTGACTCAAATGCCTACTGAGTTCATGCAGGGATGTGTAGAATCAAGCCTGAAGGGCATCACACCACTGTCTAACAATTCAGCCTGGAGGCCACCAATTTGTGACTTCTGCTTTAGATCTTTGGCAACAAAAAATACCAGTAAGTAGGAGGCAATCTTAGAACTACCCAATTCTTAACAAATTTCACCATCATCTATAGCAGTGTGACAAAATTAGGAAGAATCTGCATATTAATAATTAATGAATACATATATCTGACAAGAGAAAAGGCTTTAATTTTCCACAAAAGGAATGAGTCCAAGTTACCATAATTTTTCCTTGAAAAGATATTCTGGATATACTGGTAACAGAGTAGAGATATGTAACACAAACAAACATTTTTTTGTGTATTTCTTTTTTATTGTCTGGAACACCAAAGTAATAACCCAAATTTCACATTTACAATGCACTTTTTTTTTTTAATAAAAATGCTATACATATTAGAGATACACGTTATACAAAAGTTTTTGAAAAGTAAACACATACACTTATACAGTAAAGAGAATAAACCGAATTGCTATTATCATTAATATTCCTTCTCTCCTAAATGATCAACCACTGTAGACAGTTACCGACAGCTTTTATGAAACCATCACTATTCTAACTAGCTATCTTGGTGTGTGAGGGACTAAGAATGGATTTCTTTAAAATGACGTGATAATGAATTATTACCGTGCATCATATAACTTCATATGTTCAGATTATCAGTTACTAAAATAATCAGAATCCCTACAACATGGAGGTTTAGTTCTCTACAAACACGGTAGCATGGGCTACCTCGGCCCAACTCCAGAAACAGGTAGTCCTCACTTCCAGACCAACACCCCACACTTACATCTGATCACTCGGAAAATTCCTTAAGCCAAAGCATCCTTGCAGCACTCATTGCCTCCTCCCAGTATAATCAGCCTTACTACTAAGTTTTGGGAGATCTGTTGAACATTTGTTTGGTCCCCGCTACTTTAAAAGTATCACTATTACCATGTTTCAATAATTAAATCCAAGAACTCAGTTAAGTCTCAAGGATAGGTTCACCTCCCCTTACAAGAAAATTATCTGAATACTGTTAATAAGAAGAATATAGATATCATATTGTGCTAGTTCAGTGAAATACCACTATGACTAGCATATATTTTCTCAGTACAACTGCTGGAACTTTAAGATGTGTGAATTTCTGACCTGGTCTAATCTACCATGAAAAGATCTAAGGCAACTATGTCAAGATGCATTTTTTCCTAAAAAGCTTGCTTCCTCTGCCAACAAACAAAACAATTTAAAACGAATCATAGCTAAAGTGATATAATTTTAGAATTTCAAAGTATAGATATTCTTCTCTAGGTATTCTAAGTATCACTTAGAACACTCCTTACCTGTAATAAGCACCCACCATTCATGAACAGCCTACCCTGTGGCAGGCTCCGTGTGTCAGTTGTTTTATATACACAGGCCCAGTCAATCACCACAACACCCTGGTGTGTCATTTTTATTCCTTTTTTTTTTTTTTTTAAACAGATGAAGAAACTGGAGTTTCATATCCCCTTCTAGGCTTAAAGGTTTCTGGTACAGCATAGCATTTCTTTTTATTATCATAAGAGAAAACATTAGAGCACCAAGAGGAAACTTGAAACCATCTTAGTTCTAATATTCTGTGAATCTGGTTAACAGCAACAACATCCCACCCTGATCAGCCATCCTTCTGTGCTGCAATACTGCCATGTGATTATTGCATTCCTTTATCAAAATGATGCAACTATGATTACTCTTTTGGATAAATCCTCCTTTATTTGCCCATGCATTAAGGTCTCCTTTCTCTAAAAGGTCAAAATCTACGGGATATTCTTTTCAAGATTTCTAGTTGAAGGGACACAAAAGACTTTCTTTCTTGACTGGAACTAAACAACTGCATTTTACTTGAAAGTACTCATTGTAACAAAAGTTTTCACTTTTATGTTATGTCACATTTTAGTCTTTCCAGATTTGGAACAGCCTTTAATTTCTAAGTTTTGTTATGAAAGTTATAGACAAAGAAGTGAAGTATAAACAGCCCTGCATTGAAAACCATCTATCTATCTACTTATTCAAGTAACAAATGTCCCTCTCTCATGGAGTTTTCATTCTAGTATGTATCTGGGAGAGGGAAGGAGGGAAAGACACACACAGAGTTATGCCAGGTAATGATAAATGCTAAGTGCTTAGCTTACTAAGTTTGCTTTTCAAGCTCACCAACTTTTGATCTGTGCTTTATTTTGTTTCACATGTTGGATGCAGAGTTTAAATTATGCACTTCGGTTATAATATAAAGGGCAGAGCCGTCAAGACCTAAATGTTAAATCAGAAGCAGGCTATTTACTCTTTAAGTTTGTTTGAAAGTAGTGGTTATTAAACTCTTAGGGATGAAGAAATCGTTCATTCAGTGAGTTTACTAAGACCAGAAAAAAAAAAGCACAAATGCATGCCATTTTGTAGATACTCTCAAGGTGGCCTAATATCCATGGGATGCTAGACTAGGAATTTTCACTACAAAGAGAATTTATAATCACGGGTGTTGGTGTGACGTGGAGAAAAGGGTTTGATCAGAAAAGTCTAGCCAACTCAGATTCTGTGATTCTTATGTAACCATCTTACTGCAAATATGAAAAAACAAAATGCGTAACAAAACTGATATCCAAAGACGTTAAGGTCTCCTGGATCCTAGAACAATGTTCCTCTACTACATGATTTTCATTATAGTGTAGACCCCTTAAGCAACTTCCTCATTAAACAAACTATTTTCCATCATTATGATAACTATTGCTACATTACTGGTGACAAATTTTAATCCCTAATCCTCTTTCACCATTACCCAGTCTGCGTACTAAAGGAAATAAAAATCAAGTTTATTATCGGACTAAGCTCAGTCTCAGAGAGGGCAGAAGACAGCATGCCATTTAAAAACAAATTGATTTTTATTATAAATATAGTATATGCACAAAGTAAAAATTTCCAACAGCACTGAAAGGTTTAAGTGAAAAGTAGAAGTCCTACATCACAAACTAATGTCCTATAGTCCTAATGTCCCATAGTCCTACATCTCAGAGGCAACTATGTGCTCTCTCCTAAAAAAAAAAAATCTAAGATTATGAAAGCACATATGTACATATACATATACCTCTGAAAAATACAATGGGCTCACAGGACTAGAATGTTATAATACTAAGGATTATACCTTAGTATAATCTAACTACCCATTAAGAGAATCAAGTGTTAATTATACTTGGCAAAACCACTTCAAAATACAGTAATTTATTAATGTAATAGATTAATAACTATAACAAGTGTATAAAATATAACAAGTGTATATAAAATAATCATTTATAATTCAAGCAAAGGTAAAGCCTCTTAAAGACGTAAATAACCTAAATCACACTTCCCTTGATCGTGGCAGTAAAATTGTGGGTAAAAAGTCCAACAGATAAAACTAGCAGGAGAAAACTGAGGGGTCAATGAGAAAGCATTACCCTAGGCTGTACAAATGTCATTCAGACAATAAAGCCATTTTATTCCATGTACCTAAGAGAAGTTCTCTGCTAGCCAACAGAGAATGCTACCACAGCCCAGGGTTTTAGAAAAATTGGTCCAGACAGGGAAAAATTCTATGTTGTCAAAGAAATCCTATCTCTTTATAAAGCTGAATGTCTGGGGTTGTATCAGTCGTGGACTTTGCACCAATTCCTTCTCTCAGAGATTAATCACTTTCCTATACCAAATTAAGATGTACAAATCCCCACTTTTATTCAGGACGAACATGATTTCATCTTTGAGGCTGTCTCTGGGGCTACTCTTGGTAAAGACCAAGTGCACATATTTAAGAGGAAGATCTTCCTCAAAGAAATTAGCATTGTTCTTTAAAAAAACCTAACTTGGGTGGGGGAAAAAAAAACTAATGATAAAAAAATCAACTTACCAAGAAGTGAAACAGGCTGCGTTACAGGAGGGGTGGGCAGATTCGTGGGTGCAGCAGGTGGCACAGCAGAGCCATACATTTTCACACTGTCACCAGACTCGGCGTTTCCTCTAGCCCCAGACACCACTGTTGGAATGGGATTTCCAATAGATAAGTCTTTTGTAGTGTCTTCATTTATACCAGCGATAGTAGCTAAGGAATATAATTACATCAACATGTGAAGCTGAATAATTATCTCCCCAATCAACATTCTTTTGCCACACTCTAGACCCTGTTACTGGTCCACTCTCCCCTCCTACTCCCAACTCCAAGAGGACTAGTGAACACAAAAGAAAAACATGCTTACAGTTTGGGATGCTTATTGGTGGAGTGTGAGGAGGAGGAATGGATACTGGTGGAGTTATAGGAGGTGGGGGTCCAGGAGGAAGAAAACCTACAATAAGAAAAATAATGTCAACTTATGTTGTGCCACCTAATCTTGGGCTCTGAAAAGAATGTCTTCTTGAACAACTCACGGTACCTGGTGGCAGATGCATCGGATTAAATCCTGGGCGCAAAAATGGTGGAGGAGGAGGTGGAGGAGGAACACCAGGACCAAAACCCGGAGGAGGAATGCCCAAGGGAGGCGTGAAAGTGGGTGGCTGGAGAGCACCAACTACAGGAGGACCCGGCTGATGTGGTGGGACCTAAAGACAAAGGAAGAATAATGAAGCCACATATCTAGCCACCCTCCCATCCATACAGTGAGTTGAGATGAAGCTCTTGTTGAAAAAGATATTTCGAAATTTGTGATTATGTGAGTAAATTTATCTAGTAACAGGTGGTAATTAGTACCTACTCTAAATGACAGTCATCAAATTTCTGTTCTCTATGACAGCAAATTCACATTGCATCTCACAAGCATCTACTGGTGTTCTGACAGAATATCCTATATGTTAAAAAATGTTCCGTGGTCAGGTTAGTAAATTGATAACTACAACTCTAAGAAAAGCTACCTGGCAATTTACAGTGATTAAAATCACAGGTCCTGGGGTGAAACTGCCTGCCCCCTTCCCATTTTTAACTAGCTTTGTGACCTTGAGTAAGCTATTTACAATCTCTAGACCTCAGTTTACTCATCTGTAAAATGAAAAAATGTCAACCTCACATAGTAATAGGGATTAAAGAGGGAATACATGTTAAGTGCTAGTGTCTGTCACTTAATAAACACCCTACAAATGTTAGCTATTTAAAAAAAAGTATGAAAAATTTTAACAGATTAGTCAGGTTTCTTTAAAGTGAGTGGTGATACATACATTGAATCTTATTTAGAACTTGTGCTGGAAGGGCCTGTCCAAAAGATCAAATAACGAGTTTGTCAATGTAGGGAATCTATTTATAAAATGTCACCACTAAGTATGTATCAGAGCATGTAATTTTCTCCTTACACTGGGAAAATCAAGAGGCTAGGTAACCCACTTTTGTGACAGCTCAGATTTATCTGATTCAGATTTAATGTGAGAAACTGAAAAAGGTACTGAAAACAAGAAAAACCTAACAGATCACATAGCACTGTGGGTCAAGGACTTAAAATTTTTACCAAACGGTTGTTCATTATTGAGCTCTTATTATGGAACAGGAAACGTGCTGAGTATTTAACATTCACGATCTCATTTAATCCTCAAAACAACTCTGACCTAGGAAGTACACCAGAGCCAAAGCCAGGAAAGGGAACTTGTGTTTATAGATAGGAAACTGAAGCTTAGATTAGGTAGGTGATCTGCCCAATGTCACATTGCTGTGACTAAACAATTGAGCTGAGATTCAAACTACATTCTGTCAGAATCCAGTCTGTCTCCTCCTACGTCATAAATGCACTCACTGACCACACAGCAGAGGTTTATGAATATACCTTTGTGTTAAACAGCACTCAATTTATTAAATAGCTCTCACTCATCCATTAAAAAACTTCATTTTAGCACCGCCCAAACTGAAGATTAAGAGACTCTCTTTCTCTCAAAACAGCTGCTTGTTGGGTGGATATCCAGGTTCTCTCAGAACGTAAACCCCCACCAAAGAATAAGATTCAATAAAAGAAAACAAGGGGAAGCGGAATACAAGAAATGCCATCAGGTTTGCATCTCAAGTCTGAAACATTATAAAGACACTAAATAACCTAGACAGATGTAAGGCGATATGAATGGATTTTACTGATGTTTATGAAAAAATGTGTTAGTTTATAAACAGTAGGTCTGACATACCAAAATACTATTAATATGCACATTTATGTGTTCACGTCTTTGAACACTGACCTAGACATACATCTATAAAAAGATTTAGAAAAGTTTACCTTTCAGACACTTACAAGTTTAAATAACGCCCCAAATGTTCTTACCTGTGGAGGTGGCACTGTTATAGGTGCGGGCACAGGAATAGGAGGGACAGGCACTGGTAAAGGTTTAGGTATAGGTGATACTGGTTCTGTATGTGAGGTTTCTGCCCCTCCATTTTGAGCAACTTCATTTTCATGCTTCTTGGGGATTCCTTTCCAATCTATGAGTTAAAGAAATTTAACAATAAAAATTGACAATTTTTTATAACTTTAAATCTAGAATTATTTTTAAATGATTATATAAAAAAAATCAGCGGTCTGATTTACTAAAGAAATGCTTATGCTAATCTTGTATTATTTAAATGAATGAACAACACGCAAAAGAATGCTTACTGTGTGTCAGACACAGTTTGAAGCATTTTATATATATATTAATCCAATGAATTCTCATAACCATCTAGAAGTAGGTCCCATGATCATTCCCATTTTATAAGTGAGGAAAAGAATTTGGAAACTGTGGAAAACAAGGTCACATACTAACAAGTGGCAGACATGGGACTCAACATACACACATCTGGCTCCAAGGTCTATGTTCTTAACCATGATGGTGTGTTGTCTGGATTAAAGATCCCTGGAGGGAGGAGCAAGACTCTCTGCACCCTGACCAGAGCCTGTGCCAAAATGTATGGCACACAGTAGACCCCTAATACCTATTGCGTGAACGGAAACCTAGCTCTACCTGCCCTTTTTAAAAGAAGTTTATTTGAGAGAGACAGAAAGAGAGAGCAAGACAGAGAGCAAGCAGGGGAGGGGCAGAAAGAGAATCTCAAGCAGGCTCCGCACTGTCATCACAGAAACCAGACTCGGGGGGCTGGAACTCACAAAAACCATAAGATCATGACCTGAGCCGAAGACAAGAGTCGGACACTTAACTGACTGTGCCACCCAGGAGTTCCAACCTAGCTCTCCCCTTAAGTGAAGGCATCACGCACTATGGGGAAAGAAGTCAAGGTATGGGAATGGCTCAACATCGTTCCACCTGTTTTTGGTTCTCAAACCAACTCTGCTTGCTTGAAACTCCTTTAGTCGCTTATTTTATTTTGGCACACCACCCTGCACTCCTTGTCCCGCTATCTATCAGTCTCCAGGTCATGCCCACACATGCTGCTATTTTCCCCACTGTAATCCTACTGTCAATCTGGATTTTTAATATTCATGCCACAGGTAACTACCTTCTTGCCTTACATGTTTACTTTCAATTGCTTCTCTGGACATTTAAATGCTTTCAAAGAAATTATTATGAAACACTGGATGAAAACAATACCAGTAATGTTCAGTTTAAGACTCATTTGGATCTGTTAGGTTTTTCACAGCGAAAAATTCTATTTAAGATCTACTTAATACTGAAATTAATGATTAACTCCACAATCAGTATTATTTCACTTATGTCTGAATCTATCCCACTAAATATAAGTTGCATTAAGGGCAAAGACCACATCTGTCTTATTCACCATGGTTTCCTCAGTTTTTAATGGAGAGAATGGCACATAGTGGGTACTTGGAAAATCTCAAAAATCCCTACAGCAAAGAATAAACATTTTTCACATGCATTATCAAGAAAACAGATGAATTTTAAAAGAAATTAAATACTGCTTTACCTGGATTAAGTGTATCACTGTCCAACATTCCTCCTTCACAAAAACTCTCCAGTTCTTCAGGCTTGACTTTGTCCCATGGAATATAAGTAACACCCAGTTCTACATCCCAATACTGCTTATAATCTGCCTTTATTCCTTTGTTTAAAGCCCAGGCAATCTATATCACCATTAGTTAAAATACAAAAAGAAAGGACAGGAAAAAAACGTCAGTTTTGAGAGTTAAGCATTTCTCACATTTCTAATCACTCAGATTTGGGCAACAAGGGAGCAATCTGACCTATCCCTGGATCTCCCTTCGATCCTAGTTAATTGGTTAACCTTTTCTCCTACTTTGTCCTGGTGGAAATTTAACTGGCATCACCTCCTTATCCACTCCTCCAACCATTCACTCCCCAATCTACTGACATAAAACATAAAAGAGAAAAGGAAAATAATGTTTATTGGGGAAAGGCTGAGGTTTCCTGCATAGCCCAGCATACTGGGGACCACTTTCCAAAGTCTTGGGTACTTTGAAATTATTTAAGGTTAGACAAAATCCTTTTGCAGCACAATCATCCAAGGGTACATGACTGAAGAAATGCTGACTCTGGCCCCTTAGGGGAAGAATATCAATGTACCTATTATCTTTAGCTCTGTTGAATATTTTCGTTTATTCTAAGAATGAGATGGCAAACTTTAAAAATAAAATGTGTAAAATCCTAAAAAATCTCGCAAATAAACATTTAACATTTTAAATTAAATTAAGTTAAATTAAAGATTTTAAACTTTATGTTAACTTCTAGGAGATACAACCTCTTAAATAGATATACATGAAATGCCTTAGTGTCCAAAATAAGTTTTTAAAAAGCCAAGTAATATTCTGTGTTAAATTTTTAAAAAATGAATTATCAGGGATAAAAATGTACCTTTATGGATTTCTGGTTCACTTTATAGTTTCCGCGGCTCAGTTTCTGCAGGGCGCGATAAGCATCTTGCCTATGAACCATAACAATATAGGCACAACCTCTGGGAGGTATCATCTGCTCCAAAACATTTTAATATTATAAAATATAATAAAATCAAAGAGCAACAAGAGAAAATAAATACTAAATAACCAGTTCCAACAACCCCAACTCCCCTGCCCGTTACCTACCCACAAAGCCAGGATTCTATAATCTGAGATTAACTTGTTATAAATTGGCAAATTCAAGTTTGGCCTCAACTATCGACTTTTAATAAACCTATGGTTGTCCACGGTTTATTAACACAGATTTTTCTAGAGAAAGGTGTTAAATTAAACTTGGTTGTCCAAGAAATGTGGTTAAATAAATGGGAGGATGCTAAACATGGACTCAACACTTATACTCTAGCCACATCTACTACAAAGCTGGGCAAATTTTAACTTGGGCCTCAAGTCCTTAATTTTATAAAATGGCATTAGTCACACCCATCCACTGTCACTACATTAAACATAAACACTCACATTAATTGATTCAATTGGACCAAACTCTTCTAAGAGACTTGCAACATCTTGCTGAGTAGTCCGTTTGTCCAGCTGTCCCACCCAGAGTGTAGTGCTACAAACTTAAAATAAAATTATAATCATAAAAATATACACATTTGGTAATGTGCAGCACTGTACTTTTCTACAGTGAAAAAAATCATTATAGAAAAAATGCACAAGTTACAGGATACCATAAGGCTAAGTAGCAAATCCTATATACATCTAAAAAAACTCTAGAAAATTGTGGTAGTACTTCCAGAAATGGGAGTAGGATGGTGAATAACATAAGAGTTGAAAAATTCTGTCCCTTTTGTGGACAGATCTAAAGATTTCATCTATGAAAACAGGCCAGAGACACAATAACCTGCCCAAGGCCACGAGAAGACCCGATCCCAGCTCTCTTGATCAACAACCAGTCTAGTGCTTCTGTCCACTGCTACAGTTGTCCCTTTCTGACTATCGAGTGTACACGATAGTTTTTCTTATGCTGTGTTCTACGTAATAAATCTTATAGAATCAGAAGTTTTACATATGCCCTATTTGTATTATAAATTAAAATTTCAATAATAACTGCAAACTTGTATCAAGAACGTGTCTAGGGGTGCCCAGGTGGCTCAGTCGGTTGAGCATCCGACTTTGACTCAGGTCATGATCTCACAGTTTCTGAGTTCAGGCCCCACGTCGGGTTCTGTGCTGATAGCTTGGAGCCTGGAGCCTGTTTTGAATTCTGTGTCTCCCTCCCTCTGCCCCTCCCATGCTCATGCTCTGTCCCTCCCTCTCTCTCTCAAAAATAAAGAAACATTAAAAAAATTAAAAAAAAAAATGTGTCTAGCATACCACATTAAACATATTCTAAATACATAATGAAATTCAGGAGATAATAGTCTATAAAACTGTATCTTTATAAAAGAGGTTATTAGTTAATCTGGAAAAAAAGGAGAACCTTGCCATTATGAATAGGAGAGCTAGTTAACTGCTTTCTATTCCATACATTAAAAACATGCTATTATTTTATTCCTCATCACTATTAGTTTGGTTCACTCCCTATTTGCTGCTTTACAGCTGGCTTAACATATCAAAGCAAACTCAAGGGTATACACCAAAGCACAAACAAGATACGATAAAATAGTATTTTGCTATCAGTTAGAAAACATTTTAAACCCAGGACACACAAAAAATAATGCAAGAAGTTTAATTTACCACTTGCAGTTTCTGGTTTGATTTGAGGAAGGCCTTTTTGTCGACGTTCTCTTTCTTTTTCTCGATCTCGCCTTTCTTGGGACCGAGATCTAGGCGAATGTCGGCGTCGATCTCTGGACCGAGAACGAGAACGTCGATGACGGGACCTTCGCGATCTAGAGCCAGATCGAGATCGCCTTCTTTTTGGTGACCTAACATTTTCATGAGGGAGAGAATGAGTAAAACATGAAAAAAAAAAAAAAACAAAAAAAGGTAACAGGGGGTAATTCTGAAGAATAAAAAAAAAAAGAAATATATATATATATATATAACTAGATAGTTTAATGTTTGATATGTAATAATTCAGTATCAGGGAATTCATTTTAAATATTTTTAATATGTTGAAAGTTAGAAAGCATGCATATACTTAAAATGAGATAAATAAGGTTACTAGCATATAAAAGTATCTCTCATCTTCGATAATTCGGTACTAGACTGAATTGCATACTGGTAGTGTTAGAAGCTGTCATCATTGGGATACACTTCTACTATTGATATCTATCTTCTCAGTTAACTTCTTTTCTGCAGCAATTAAAAATGTTACCTGATTATAGTATTACTTATTATCTTCCCATTTTTGTCAGCTAATAAACTTGTGAAGGAACTGTGAATACATAATTCTTATCATTCTATGTATAGCTGTATGCAGAGATTACAGCAACTCAAGGAGAAAAGCATGGGTGAGATGACCAACCTTAGTTTTTTTGTTTTTTTTTTATTACTGCTTCTGCCCCCATTCTACACATACAGACATACAAATATACCAAATGTTATTTTATTAACACTGCATATCTAAAAATAATCCAGTTTGATTTTAATCAGTCTCCGAAGACATACAGGATTGGAAAAACATTTTCTATCAATTACCTGGATGCTGACCTAGATCTTGACTTTCTGTTATCAGACATGTGTCGCTTAACCTCTTGGATACAAGGTTGTTCTACTTCCATTTCCTTTAAAAAACCAAAACCAAAAACAACCACCCATCATTAAATGAGAAAAGTGAAAATTGTAAAGGCAAGAAGACAAAATCTAAAAATTGCTAACTTACAAAATTTCTCTTGCCCTGAAATAGATTTATTCTGGTTACTTGACATCACATTACTAGTTTAATAATGACTGTCCATCAGCAGGGAAAAAATTTTATATGGTTTACAAGATTAGAAGAAACACTTCTAAGAAACACTTCCAGACAAACACGTCTGGAAATCTGTATAAGTCATATACTGTTTTAATAAACCATTGACTACAACAATAAACTAGGCAATGATTAAGTATTCTACATTCTATCTCGATCCTCACAGAATCCTATGGAAATTGGTATTACTATGTCCACTTTCCAGATGAAAAACTTTAGGCACAGAGAGGGTTAATATGTGCCCAACAAAGTCTCTCTCCACATTCAAAAATGAAGATAACAAGCAAACAGGCAGGAATCTGCACATAAGCTGAAGCAACCAAAAAGATCATCAATCTGAGAATACAGTTTTACCTGATGTGTCTTCTGTGTAAGTGGTTCATTTTGAGCCTGAAAAGAAGCTTGGAAAGGCTGCTGCACGGGTGGAGTTGGAGGAATCACAGACTGAGCCATGGGAGGAAATGGAGGTGTAGGAAGAAGGCCAAAACCTGGCATCTGTCCATTAGGAGGAAGTGGAACCTTTTGAATTTAAAGAAAGCATATGAGTAGATTTTAAATAACAGCTACCAAAAATAATTAAGAAAGTCCTTAGTTACTTGATATACAACTAAAATATCTTCGGGGTGCTTTGGTGGCTCAATTGGTTGCACGTTCGACTCTTGATGTCGGCTCAGGTCATGATCTCATGGTTCGTGGGTTCATGGTTTCAAGCCCCATGTCTGGCTCTGTGCTGACAATACAAAGCCTGCTTGTGATTCCCTCTCTCTCTGCCTCTCCCCAACTTGTGTGTGCACTCTCAAAATAAATAAACATTTAAAAAAAAAAAACCTAAAACATCTTCAATAAATTTTCATCAAGGGAAAACTGTAGTGAGATGCAATGATTAACAATTTCCATAGGTATAATATTTACCTGAAGAACTGTTACATATCCAAGTATATAGATCAAAAATCCTATAACTCATTTAAAAATTATAAAAAGGTTTGACTTTATAGATTTAAAGACGTGATTTCATTTATATGAGGAACAATAGTGACAGACTAAACTTAAAAATCAGAGAGGTACTGTATTGCAAACTATCTCCCTTCAACCTCAAAGGCAATTAATTAAGTCTTCTGGGAGGGGGAGTGGCTACAGCAATGATGTGTACAGCTTCACTTTTTAAAAATTTACTCCAAGGGATGTTTCAACTAACATGCCTACTTTTTGGGCTTAAAATATCATAATAATAATGCGAATAAGCGACAACGTAACATATTTCTGCATGTGCTGGTCCAATACCAGCAAAATTAAAAGTATAATTATAATTATCACAAAGAAGTATTCCTTCTAATTTAAATTTTCAGTAACTGTTAATTGGAACATTTGGAAATAAGTGCACCAGGTTTTCTTCAGATTTTAAATAGGCTTATAAAGTACTTCTCAAACCTCATTCATCAATAAGTCATCAAAATCATAGTATCATTTTCATATTACCAAATTATAGAATGGACCAAACACAATATACATAATAAAATGAATATCCTCTGAAGAAATTTCTTAGAGCCCTTTCTAAATAAGGCTACGAAGTAGTATACAATTAAAAAAAATATACAGATTCTCTAGATTGGCTTTAGCCTGGATCCCAACACCTATAATTTAGCTGCGTAGTCAAGTTTAGGAAACTCTGAATAGAGCATTTACTAAAATAAACCCAATGAACAAATAAATCTCTACCTAACTTCTTCCAATTCTCCAGTGTGCTATGCTCCTTTGACTGCAGATTTCACACTATACTCCTGAATGTGAGAGCTGAAAACCCTCTAAAGCATCTTATCATTTACCCCAAAAAAGGCTCCTCGCGAGGGAGAAGTGTACAACTAAGCAGGCTAACTCCCTGAAACAGCCATAATCTCGCCCGAAACGATTTTAACAAAAAATACTTACTATTAAAATATATAAGGATGTAATATTTAGCATCCTTGTTTTAATTAAAGTTTTAAAAAAATAACTCAATTACATGCTCATCGGCTTTGACTGCAGCTGCAGTACTACGAAGCCAAACACACAGCTAAAGAGTGGTCTGTGAAACGCAATCCATATGCTCTAATGAACAGATCTTCACTTATTAAAACTCAGCTGTACCTGATGGTGCACTGGATCCTGCTGTATTGTCATCATTCGAGGCTGAAACTGATCCATGTTTTGATGTTGTGTATATGCTGGCTGCTGCATGCCATCTCCAGGAAACCCACTAAAAAAAGATGAGTTATCTTTTATCCGTTCAAAAACACATAAGATTCTTAGCCACATTTATACTACAGAGACATTACGAATGTTGCTCAGGAGTCATCAATAATCAACATCTTACCGAATCAGGTACTTGCCCACATTAATTTATATATTCAGCATTATTCCCAACATAAAAGCCATTTTTAACTGTAAATCTGACAGGATCTCCTCCCAAGAGAAAACCCAAAATATAATTTTAAAAAACTATATGAAAAATGATTTTGTTACTAAAGTTATAGCTGACCCTTGAACAACATCACCTTTAACTGTGTGAGTCCCCTCATTCACAGATTTTTTTGTCGACAGTGCAGTACCGTAAACATATTTTCCTTATGATTTTAACATGGTCTTTTCTTTAGCTTACTTTATTGGAAGAACGCAGTACGTAATACACACAACATACAAAATATGCGTTACTCAACTGTTCATGTTACCGGTTAGGCTTCCGGTCAACAGTAGGCTACATAAGTTTTGGGGGAGGCAAAGTTCTACCATGGACTTTTGACTGTGCGTGGGTCATCACCTCAACACCACGCTGTGCAAGGGCCAACTCTACTTGCATCATGTTTCCCACTGAATCCCCTGTGGAACAGAAAAAAAGACACTTACAAGGGTGCCTGAGGAGGGGAAGCGGCAGGCGTGGCAGCCGGTGTGGCAGCAGCAGGTGCTGGTGCAACAGCCACAGCAGGTGCCGTGGCGGCGGCGGCGGCGGTGGCGGCGGCGGCAGCAGCGGCGGCGGCGGCGGCGGCGGCAGCAGCATCTTCTTTCTTTGATTCTTCCACAGCTTCTGGCTCATCATCATAATCAAATCTATCAAGAAGCTTCTGGAATATGGATGCCAATATTCCATTTTATTTTTTAATATTTTTGCTTATTTTCTAAAAATCAGCTCTATCCTCAACATGGGGCTTGAACTCCCAACCCTAAGATCAAGAGTCGCATGCTCTACTGGCTGAGCCAGCCAGGCGCCCTCCATATTCCGTTTTAAAATTGAGACTGGGATACACCGCACAGAAGACTTTATAAAAACAACAGACGTTTACTATCATCTATGATGCCACTGTGTTGTCACGTACAATCTCACGTTCCCACTGGCCCCTTAGGACCTTGGTTTACAGATAATTTCCATACAAATCCCATCTGAAAAAGACAATTTTTCAGTCTGCTTTTCTTCCTCAACTTAAATGCAGTGTTGTCTTCTGATTATTTTCTATATGCTTATTTTATAGTTAACTTAGCACTATAAATATTTTATTAAAATATTCTCTTTCACAGACCAAAAACTTTGGGAACTTGGCACACATGAAAATGGGTGTACAGGGGCACCTGGGTGGCTCAGTCGGTTAAGTGTCCCCTTGATTTTGGCTCAGGTCATGATATCATCATTCGTGAGATCGAGCCCTGTGTCAGTGCAAAGCCTGCTTGGGATTATCTCTCTCCCTCTCTCTCTCTGCCCCTCCCCAACCTGTATGTGCTCTCTCAATATAAATAAACTTAGAAAAGAAAAAAAAGAAAGAAAGAAAATGGGTGTACGTTTTCAATTAACTGTAAAATGTACTAAGACTGTCTTATCAAATGACTGTAAATGCCTATAAAAAATGTCCATGTACTGCTTGCATAAGAACATACTAATACGACAAAGAAAAAAAGAGAATGGTATAGACAGGGCCATGAAGAACTTACTACCTAGGCACTAGCTTCTTCCTTAAAATTTCACAGCACATGTCAGATTACCAGAAACATTAAAAAAAGAAGAAAGGAAAGAACCCCAGCACTTCACAAGATCATGTCTAGAAGAAGAGGCATTTAAAAATAAGATTACGAGGACATCTGGGTGGCTTAGTCAGTTAAGCATACAACTCTTGATTTCGGCTCAGCACATGATGTCAGGATTCATGAGACTGAGCCAGCATCGGGCTCAGCATTGACAATGCAGAGCCTGCCTGGGTTTCTCTCTTCCTCTTTCAAAACAAATGAATAAACACTAAAAAAAAAAAAAATGATTACATCCGTTCAGAAAGGTAACACCATAAACACCTACTACTAATTCTATTACTATCTACTGTGTCTTACTATCTACATGATACTTCATGACTTCACAAGAAGCCTGCAATGTAGACATAATTTAGGTACAGTTTCTTCTTTTTATAGACAAGGAATCTAAGGTATAGGGGATTAAGAATCATTACTAAGACTGCACAGTCAGTGAATGGAAGAACTGGAATGTAGAACTGTTCTTTTGACTTCAAAGTTCTCAGTCTCTGGCATTCAACAGTCTGTAGACTTTCCCCTCAAGCTGTGTCCATTCTTGTCATGGATTTTCAACTTCAAATTCTTAAATCTGAGTTGTTTCATGCCAGTTCTGCCTAAAAATAATGGTTCTACTTTACTGCACAACAGATTTCTAAATTAGGATGGGAAGTCCCCTTCTTGGACAACACTGTGTTTCTTTGTAATTCTAGGCCATGTCATTAAAAGTTCTTATTATATTGAGCAATCTAATTATGACCAGGACACTATGCTGTTTCACACGCATTAGTATGTTTAACCCCCACAGCAATAGTAAAGCGTAGGTATTACCATCACTATTTTGCAGTGCTGCACACTGAATATTTAAGGGACTAAGTACCAAGACAGAGTCAGTATCAATAATAGGAATCAAAATTAAAACTAAGGTCTAAACTGTCTACGAAAAACAAAACCCATGGTCTTTGCCATTTATCACACACACAGATATGTTCTTTTCAAGTTTATTCAGAGAAAGAGAGAGTGAGCACATATGCTCGAGTGAGCAGGGAGAGGAGCAGAGACAGGGAGAGAAAGTCGCAAGCAGGCTCCTCACTGTCAGCACGGAGCCCAACTCGGGACTTGATCTCACGAACCATGAGATCATGACTTGAGCCAAAACCATGAGCTGGATGCTTAGCACCCCTCACATATAGATATGTTCTTTAAAGTTTTAAGATCTATACCTAATGCTTTGGAAGAAGATTTGAAGCAATTAAATAATTAAACTGAAATCCATCCAAAAAGGCATTTTTTTGTTGCTTTTTAGGAAACTGAAGATCCATGAAGCACCTGAAATAAATTGTTCCCAGTCAAGCTGTTCTACTAGCTTAAAACAGACCTTTTAGTCAAAGGAAAAGCACAGAATTTCTTTTTCTAAACTTCATGCAACTAATAAACACTGACCAACCAACCCACTTGGGGTGAAACACTAGAGGAATTACAATTCAAATTAACAACAAAAAAATAAGGACTCCATTAGCATTACTGTTATTCAACATTTTTTTTGGAAGTCCTAGCCCCCAATACAGTAAGAAAAAGAAACAGGCATAGATATTGACGAGGAAAAGTCAAATTTAGTAACTACCCAGAAATCTCAGAGAACCTATTAGAAAACTAAGTGTTTAATAACACGACCACTTAAAAGAAACAAACATGAAAAAGGACTAAATACCTTAAGAATAAATGAAGCAATAATTGAATAAGACTTAAATGAAAAATGATGTTAATAGAGATGCAGTATAAGAAGCTCTTGGCACTTCTTAAATTAATACATTTTAAAATTTATGCTAAATTTCATCTTTTTTTTTTAAAGATTTAAAAAAAAAATATTTTATTTATTTTTGAGACAGAGAGAGACAGATCATGAGCAGGGGAAGGGCAGAGAGAGAGGGAGACACAGAATCCAAAGCAGGCTCGAGGACCTGAGCTGTCAGCACAGAGCCCAACACGGGGCTCAAACTCACGAACCGTGAGATCATGACCTGAGCTGAAGTCGGACGCTTAACCGACTGAGCCACCCAGGCGCCCCATGTTCATCTTGAAAAAGTATGCTGTAATGGTTAACTGTACCAATTTGACTAGGTTAGGGTGCCTAGTTGTTTGGTCAAATATTCATCTAGATGTTCCTGTGAAGGTCTTTTAAAAATGTGATTAACAATTAATAGCATTTGAATAAAGAAATACCCTCCATAATGTGGGTGGGCCTCAACCACTCAGTTGAAGGCCTTAAGAGTAAGAACTTAGGTTTCTTGAACAAGGAATTCCCAAGACAGCAACATAGAAAACTTGCTCTGTAGAATTCAGACTCAAAACTGTAACATTAACTCTTACCTAATAAATTTCCAGCCTGCCTTCTGCCCTACAAATTTCAAATTTGCCAGCCTCCACAACTGAGTCAAATAATTTCTTAAAAATCAACCAATCTCTCTTTCTCCCCTTTCCCTCTGTGTGTGTGTGTAAGCAGTATTTTCCCCTGGAGAATACAGATTAATACATATGCCAAAGAAAGTCTGAAAAAGAAGCAGAGCGGGGTGCGTGTGTGTGTGCGTGTGTGTGTATGTGTGATACTTGGAAATGAGATACAGAATATAGTATAGAAGTCGCAAGTATTTAAATTGTTATGATACAGAAATAAACATATTAGCTGCGCACAATAGAATCCTAATGTCCACAAACAGACACAGAAACAAATGAGAATTCAGTGTTATGACAAAAATAGTGAGGGAGAATTGGCTATTTCCAAAAAATTTGAGATTTAACTGTCTTGAACCATATTCTAAACTAGGTTCCAGATGGAATGAAGAGACAAACATAGAAAACAAAAATATAAAACTACCAAAATATTTTTTTTTTAATTTTTTTTTTCAACGTTTTTTATTTATTTTTGGGACAGAGAGAGACAGAGCATGAACAGGGGAGGGTCAGAGAGAGAGGGAGACACAGAATCGGAAACAGGCTCCAGGCTCCGAGCCATCAGCCCAGAGCCTGACGCGGGGCTCGAACTCACGGACCGCGAGATCGTGACCTGGCTGAAGTCGGACGCTTAACCGACTGCGCCACCCAGGCGCCCCAAAACTACCAAAATATTAAAAAAAAAAAAAAAAAAAAATCCAAGCGGGGAGAATTTTCCTAAACTCTGAAAGAGCAAACACAAATCTGTTCAAAGCAGAGAATTGCTTCCCTTTTTATTTTAGAGCTTCCTGTTTGCAATTTTTTTCCCTATTAGCATGTATTCCTTTTCTACTTATGTATGTTATTTGTTTTGAGAGAGAGCGTGCACGAGCAGGGGAAGGGCAGAGAGAAAGAAAGAATCCCAAGCAGGCTCCACTCTGCCAGTGAAGAGCCCAATGCGGGGCTCAGACTCCTGAACCATGAGATCATGACCTGAGCCAAAATCAAGAAGTGGACGCTTAACTGACTGAGCCACCCAGGTGCCACTATTCAAACTTCTTTTAAACAGTAGTTGTTCATAAATCACTAAGATATAATGACAACCAGTATATACCAAATGCATTCTTTTTTGTTTAAGTGGGCTTCATGCCCAGTGCAGAGCCCAACGCAGGACTTAAACCCACAATTCTGAGATCAAGACATGAGCTAAGATTGAGTCGGACACTTAATCAACTGAGCTACCCAGGCACCCCCAAAATGGATTCTTAATTTGGACTACCAGCAATAAAGTTATTATATCTTAAAATTAAAATCTGGAAAGAATAAAAAAATTATAGAGATGATTAAAAATTATCACTTCGTTCTAGGGTTTTCAAACATTTTTGCTTTTGCAGTGAGACCTGTAAGATGAAATCAAAGTTTATATAGTCATAAACCCAATAAATACACAAGACATAAAACAGCTAAGATAGAGTTGCTTGAGTTAACATTTCAATGGGAAGCTCTAAGCTGTGCAAATTCAGCATATCTATGCCCTTACTAGCTCAGCTCCTTAAATATGCCTATGGCCAACAAAGTTGGAAGACACTGAACAAAACTCACAAGTTATACATATTGTAACTAAGTTTTAACAGCAAAAAGCACAAGGTAACTTAATTGTCTATCAATAGAGGAATGGCTAAACTGTGACACACAGATGTAATAGAATATCCCTAATAAGCACTCAGTAAAAATGTAGAACTAAATCTACTAACCTTAACAACAAAGAAATAAGAAGATTAAGATAAAAACAAGTTAAAAACTGTATATATTTTCTTTATAATATTTATAATTTATATTTTTAACATTTATAATATTACCTATTGTGACATACAAACATATTATGACCAATAAAGAAAAATATATCCATGGGAAATTAGTTCGGAAGAGAGTAGTTATCTCCCAAGTATGGGGGTTAACGGTGAAAGCTTTCCTGTTTTCTTTTCCATTTCCTTTTTACTGGAAATTTTTGTAATGAGTATATATTACATTTATAACCAGGAAAAATAATCAATGTTTTGATATTGAGAGGGAAAATTCCTCCAACCAAAAAACAACAAAATGAACAATCTAGAGAGAAAGTAGAGAAGAAGTAACTTCCACATTCCAAATTGAGTGGTCTAAACGGTTAAGGTGGGTATTGAGTGAAGCCTACCTTGTCAAATGCAGTTTTTTGCTCAGGCGGGGGGAAAGCAGCTTTTTGTTCAGGTGGCTGTGCAGGAGCCGTCTTTAACTGAGCCGTGATAGCCTGGACCTGCGCCATCACAGCATTGTCAATGGCGGGAGACTGTGGTTTTGGAGGTTGCTGAAAAGTCTGAAGGATCTGCTGAAGCTTAAAAAATGGGAAAACTGATAAACCACATAGCAAAGTATAATCATAGTATCAAAAGTTAATTTACTGAAGAGAAAAAATTCTTAAAGGTGACTCAAAATAGCGTAGGCACAAAGTAAACTGGAAAAAGAAAACACCTTTTAGTAATGGTTAAGTCTGTTGTAAATATCAGGGATTGGGGTCACTTAAGGTTAAAAATATATGCTGACACCCCAAAGGCAGAAAATGATGGTCAAAAAGAGAAAATACACTGAACTGTAAACAAGGTAAACGAACGTTTTCTAGAAAAATGTAAAATTCACCTCCAATCCAAATAATTTTGAAGTTAATTGGAAATGCTACAATTACGAGCAACAATACCAACCAGTCAGCAGTTCTGAGGTTCTCTTCAAAGAGGTATTGCCATTTCTCAGTATGTGGCTCCCTTATTTTTCACCTTCCCACGTCTTCTCCATTTATCCCTATTCCATTACCTTCCTACTGAAGGCTTTTCCAGGTGAAAAGTAGAAATATTTCCTCCCTTGAATGTCCTCACTAGTTAGGCAAGGAAAATCAAAACTGACAATAGTACCTAACTGCAAGGAATTTAATCTCCAGACAGGTAGTTTACCTGTTGACCTTGAGTTGTCTGAAACAGTTGGGCCACAGCAGCAAAAGCATCAGAGCTAGGCAACTGCGGTACAGACGGTACAGAGTTTGTAGTGGCTTGGGGGGGTTCAGAAGAAACTTTAACTGGAGGTGGAGGTGAGCCTAAAAAAGAAAAGGTCATTAAGACCTACAAAAACTTTAATCTACACATTTTCCTTTTTGAACTCCATTAAGCTTTTTTACTATAACAACATTCCATTCATTTTAATATATAGTAAAAACACAGATCATGGTACTACAGCAAATACTGAAAGAGCATATTTTTACTAGAAGTAAGAATTATGGAAAGTAAACCATAACTTCCAATTTCTTTTTTATGGAAAAATTCCACCAGTACAAACAGACTTCAAACTTCACATACAGAAAAAGTTGTAACATTTTCTAAGCTCACAGATATATTTGACCATACCTTCATTATTAGTAACATTTTCTGGTACTGGAGCGGCATTACTAGTCCCTGCTGCCATGTCCAAAAGAGGCTGAATAATTTCAATTTTGAATACTCCATTTTTTTGCCAAAGGTTCAGCACGCGAACTATTTTACTCTGTTATGTGTAACAAAACATGAATATACAATAAATATTTGCATAAATAATGTATTATACCTCTTACTAAAAAAAAAAAAAATCCCAAGGCTAGTATTTCTGTACTAAATCTGTTTCACAAACAGAAAAAAAAAGTTATCTTCAGAATTACAACCTGGTTAAAAACTACTCTGATAAAGTAAAAAACAAAGAAGGGAAAAAAGGGGGGGGGGGAAGAATCAGAAAAGAAATATAACCTGGATAATCCAAATATAATAAAAAATGTATTTGAAGTTTTCATTTCATTTATGATTACAAAAAAATGCCATCACCGACAAAAAAAAGTTATCTGAGGAAAGTAAATGAAGTGAAGAAGGATTTCTTCAGGATAATTATAACAGTTAGAATATTTACGAAACTGATCTGTAACTGATAGGTAAGTAATCTTATGGACCAATAAATATGGAGAGCCAGAGATGTGTTATTCATGGGAATAACTCTTATGTCCTACTCAAGATATGATCTTTTCTCCTGTATACTTATCCCCTAAGAATACTCCTCCAAGAACATAAATACAATATCTACAACACTCAAATTTATATACTATTTACTGTAAATGTCCTCATTCTTCATTATTCTGAGTAGATTTAGCAGTGTATTTCTCCCACCTACTGGGAGTTCTACTATAAATGTCTGTAAAGTTTTTCTACCTTTCAACAGTACATAGTAAAATCAGCTATAAATACAAGGAATGAAATACTGTAGTCTGATTGCTAATGAATACCATTTATGCTCTAGCATCTCTACAGGCAGGAGAAAGCCATCAATGATTGGTCCCTTTCTTCTGCAATAAGCAACAATATGAGAGGAGTACTGCCTTCCTCCACTGTAGAATTTATCACTCAACTACAAGTAAATCTTTCCAACAATGTCTTCTTTAAAGTAAGATGGTGGTCCTTTTTCAACAGTACAACATTCCTGAAGAACTTCACAAGAAATTAGATTAAACATGAGATGACCACAACAGGAAACACTGGATTTTGTTTCAAGTTCAGAGACCACCACATAATTCTAATAGTACAGTACATTTCAAATACATAATATAAACAGATTCAAATAAATATAGAAATAACAAGTTTTAACGTAAAAATGATTTTTACTATACCTTATCTTCAGATGGACAAAGATATAAATATTGGAATGTGGCAGTTATGTTTTTAGAGAATCTTGGCCCAAAAACATCTTTATCAGTTCCAAACTGATGACGAGACTGTCGCACAATTGAGTCAATTACATATAATCCTGGAACCTTGTACTCTGGTTTACACTACAAAGGTAAAAATGTAAAGTCAATACAAGAAAAGCAAAATCACAATTTGACACGCATTTATCTCCCTTTCATAGAATTCTATATATCCAATGAGTGTTTCTATTTAGAAAGCGCCTGAATATTTAGCTCTTATTGGCTAGCTTGTCAAAGTTCACAAACCCATACAGAACAATCAATTATCTTGATACTTCAAATCCCCAATAATTTACATTGCCCTCTGATCCTTCTATCTCCCCACAATTTCCTGGAATCAACATTACTTTACCAATCCCTAAGCCACTTCCATACAAATCCACTTATTATGATACCTCCTACTCCAACTTATCCTGATTAAAAAATAATTTTTGCCTTTTGAAATTATCAAAAAGATAATTTTAATAGCATCAATTTTAATTCTACTAAAGCATAGTACCAGCGAAAACAAAAGCTAAAAGGAGATACCATTTTTGTCTTATCAAATCAATAAGAAAAGAGACATTTATATACATTTCTGGTGGCACAATCTTTCTGGAAGATGATTTAGCAATAAAAGCAAAGCCTTATTTGATCCAACCATTCTACGTCTAGAAATTTACCATAAGGAAAACAATTAAGATGCATCTAATTTTCTCTTTAAGGACAGCCACTGAAGTGAAACGTCTAACAACACAGAACCAGCTGGATAAACTTTGGAAACAATCATGTGATGGAATACTCTACAGATGTTTATGATAAATTTAGTGGGGAAAAACAGGTTATCAATGTCACCATTTTCCCTTTTATGAATGTACATGTACACAATTAAAAAATGAGTAGATCCAGATATAAATATCAAAGTCATTTGGGGTGGTGGCATGCAGGTAATTTTAATTTTTTTCTCTTTTACTTATTTACACTTTGATGTGCTACTATAAAAATTTCTACTGGCCATTTTTTTGATCTACTGGGACTCTAATTCTCATCTCTTAGCTAGTATTCAAAGGCCATGGATCAAAGACAATGCCACACACATTTATTAGTATATACCACACGATACAGCTCCAGGTTGGGGAAGAAGACAGAGAGGTTTAAGTATCCGTTCTCAGTCCTCTGGTGAGACAGATGTGTGCTAATCACATGGTTATAAAACCAGATACAACTGTGAAACTGAAAAATGATTTAATTATGACAGAAGCAGAAAAAAATTAGAAAGAAAAACTTTACAAAGTGATTTCATTTGAAATACTCCAGGATTAGTTAAATGTCAACAAAGCAGACAGGGCAAACAGCAGGGGAGGAATGTCAGGGAAGCATCCAGCACAGTACAAAAGACTGGCTGAGTACCTACCTCACACTCAGTGCTCAGTCAACAGTACTGCTATAAATCTGTTTTTGTTTTGTTTAAAAACAAACTCAAGCCTAGTGACAACTTTTTTTTGTAGAGTGGGTTTAAAAGTAAGCATCCAGGGGCGCCTGGGTGGCTCAGTCGGTTAAGCATCCGACTTCAGCTCAGGTCATGTTCTCACAGTCCATGAGTTTGAGCCCCACGTCGGGCTCTGTGCTGACAGCTCAGAGCCTGGAGCCTGCTTTGGATCCTGTGTCTCCCTTTCTCTCTGCCCCTCCCCTGCTCATGCCCTATCTCTCTCTGTCTCAAAAATAAATAAAAACATTAAAAAAATTTTAAAAAATAAAAAATAAAAAAAATAAAAGCAAGCATCCAGATTACAATGAAAAAAGTAAATTACAAATACTGATAACTAAAATGAGGTAATAATGAAATGAATAGTTACCTTTTTGATGAACTTTTCTACTATTTGAACTACATGCTTATAAAGCTGAAAAGAATTAGAAGAAAATTACTATAGTCTACATATTTCCACATTTTCAGTAATATAATTAGAAAATACTTGAAACCTTAAAATTTGCAAAATCTGAATAATTTTCAAGATAATAGTGAGTGAACCATGAGACATAATCCTTAGTCAACAAGTGAATATAAATCAGAGAGAAATTAAGTAAAACAGAAACTACTAGGGTGCCTGGCTGGCTCAGTCAGCTGACCGTCCGACTCTGGATTTAGGCCCAGGTCATCATCTCATGGTTAGTGGGATTAAGCTCCTCGTCTGACTCTGTGCTGATAAGGGAGAGCCTATTTGGGTCTCTCTCTGCCCCTCCCCTACTCACACACTCTCTTTCCAAATATATAAACAAACATGAAATAAATAAATAACACAGAAACTACACCCCCCTCCCTTGGAAAAGAAGTTCCTTTTCTTAGATTTTTAATCAATAAGCCTTAATAAAGCAGTGTATCAAGCAACTTTATGAGGGATAAGAACAGTGTAATAAAATAACAGAAACACCTTTGATTCTACTCTCCATTTCAGTTAATTCAACTTTCTGAGTCAGTCTCTCTCTCTCTCACACACACATACACAGGCAACTATGTGAGGCAACAGACGTGCTAATTAGCTTGACTGTGTTAACCATTTCATAATGTATGTATGTATCAAACTATCATGTCCCTCTTTTCTTTTTAATGTTAAACAATTTTGAGAGAAAGAGAGAGAATCCCAAAAAAAACACTCAGTGCAGAGCCTGACGCAGGGCTCGATCTCACAAATGTGAGATCATGACCCAAGCCAAAATCAAGAGTCAAGTGCTGAACAAACTGAGCCACCCAGGAGTCCCAAACCATCATGTTCTGTTCTGTTCAATTCTATTCTTAAATATATTCGATTTTATTTGTCAATTATACCTCAACAAAGCTTGAAACTATTATAAAGGGGAGATACTATAGAACAAAAGGAAAAAAGCGGGTTTTGAAATAATATGTTACAACGCAAATACACTGTACTTTATTATCATACACCTTCAGCAAAAGCTAGTTACTGCTCTCTGATTCAGGCCTAAACTAACAGGTTGAATTCTCATGTTTAACAATATTTTCAAAATTTCCAAAAACATTTTTCAAATTAAATATATTTTATTCTTACCTTAATAGCTTTAATAGCAGCTTTAGTGATAAGAATCATCTTGGCTCGAGAGATGGGAGGTTTCATATCCATAAGTGAAAAGAGCTTAAAAAAAAAATAATAATAATTTAAAAATTAAAGGTAAAGTTAGAAGTCAATTCCCAGTTCTACAAAGACACTGTAATTTATTAACTAAAAGAATAACAAACTTTTGAAACTAAGTTTAAGATTTTAGCTAGTAAAGAAAATCCAAGCACTTTTCTATATAACCTGCATCACCACTAAGAAAATACAGTGGGGAAACAATATTAAACATTAGCAAAGAAGAAAAAAAAAAAAAAAACATGAAGAAATTTACAAAATCTGTAACTAAAATAATTACAAAGTTTTGCTGAAGAACTCAAAAATGATTTGAACAGAAACATACCATGTTCCTGGACTGAGAGTTATAGTCTGACTCAATATTTAATGCAAACCTTACTGAGATTTTAGAGAACTTTAAATAATTCTAAGGTTCTTTTGGAGAAAGATTCATTAAATCAGGAAGACATTTAAAATCCTGGAATTCACAATTTCTTGGATTAGTCAGGAATGGCACCATAAATGGCACCATACTGAACAAATCCCATGACAGTAAATCCAACAATCAGGTGCTCCCCATGAGATTTAACCACCCATGTATACTCCTTCCCCCCAAAGTTTAAATCGAACCAAGACATAATGAGAGCCCACAGAGGGTTATAAAGACAAAACCCTGACACGAAGAAGCTTATATCTAGCTTCTTAAATTCTTCTTCTGCTTTGTCTGTCTGTTTGTTTGTTTGTTTAATCATGGGCAAAACACTCACTTAGGACTTCTAAAAACATATTTTGAAGTAAGTTTCAGGGATTTATATGAATCATATTTCCTTCCATTTTCATCTAAATAATGTTGATATTTCAAATATGGAATCTCTAAAGACACAGACCTTTACTAGACCACTAAGAAGCTAACCTAAAGGACAAAGTCTCTCTTCATACGGTAAACAGTCCTACCTGGTAGGGTATCCTAAAAATTCAGAGAATTTTCACAGCTTTTCAAAACTACAGACACAAAGGGACTACAGGTAACAGTAATATTAGAAAAGGTATGGAATGACAGATACAATCAATACAAGAACCAGACTTAAGACTTAAAACTCTGGTTTAAGCAGAGAAAGAATTTTTCCATAAGCAGTATTAAGATACAGAAAATAGGAGAAATGCAAAGACATTAAGAAAGGAATTTTGTTTTCAAAAAAGTGGTTCTCTAAATAAGGTCATGATTCTTTATTATTTACCAATGTAATAAAAATTATCCTTGAGAACAATGCTCACTAACAGAAAACAATTAGAAAGGAGACAGTAATCTTTGAGATTATATAAACTAATGAGAAATTTAAAAAAAATAAAAGATAATGTAAAGTAGGACAACTTAATGCAAATTCTAAAAACATAGGGCACCTGGGTGGTTCAGTCTGTTAAGTGTCTGACTCTGGGTCAGGTCATGATCTCAGCCCTGCACTGGGCTCTAGGCTGTCAGCCCAGAGCCGCTTCAGATCCTCAATCTCCATCTTTCTCTGCCCCTCCCCCACTTGCACACCCATCTCTGAAAAATAAAACATTAAAAAAAGTTCTAAAAACGTGAATGTAAAATTCTAAAAATTTTAAAAATGAAATATATAGCATGCATTTATAAAGGATATATTCTGACCATTTATGAGTTAAAAAACTTTGAAGAATTAAGACAATTTATTATTACTGTTGTTCTATTTCCTTCTCTGTACCTTAAAGCAAAGAAAAGGAACGCAAAAAAGTTTATATATGGATCTTAAGAAAGAACAACAGTGAAAACTACTTCTCTGGTAATTAAAAGCTTGTAGAATCATATTTTCATGAAGCCTGAGCCAAAGCTAATATTCATTTAATGTACTGAATAGCACTTCTTATTTCAGCAGTAAGCAACTTGCCATAGAAAAAAACTCAGGCAACAGAGCACACAAGACAGATCAGTGTACCTTTTGATAAAATGCTCCATAATCTATATTTAAATTATAACTTGTTAAAAAAAATTAAAATACTATATCATAAAGTAGTATAACCATTCAAGCAAAAGACCAGCAAGAGAACCTCAAGTGCTATCCATTATCTAAGAGACAGTGAAAAAGGTATTATGTTAATACATTTCAGGAAGAAAAGATGACTTGGGAAGAGGGAACCAACATTTGTGAACTACTATGTATAAGGAAGATTTAAGTTTAGTGGTATATAAATTCATCTAGTTTCACATTAACAACTAACAGATTCTCTTATACCTGTTTTGAGATGATACTCAAAAGGGTTACAACATCTGTTTTGGATGATGCCCAGGGAATGGGTGTGAACTAAAATTTATAGATTTCATAGCTCACAATTCCCAATAGCATACTCATACCCTTAATAAAATGCTGCTTATTGATTAAATACATACCACATCATTAAGTATGATGGGGAACACAGACAAAATATCAAACACGCATTTATGCCTGTCTATATGCATTGTTTTGACTCAGGAGTAATGATGAAACACATTGAATTTAAATTCCGGATGCCTACTGAAATTCAGGCAGACATGAGAATACGGATCTGGAACACAAAAGATCCAGGCTAGAAACTGGAAAGTCATAGAATCAAAGCCATGAGTATGGGTGAGGAGAAATGTGTAGTTAGGAAGACAACCAAGAACATATAAGCTAAGGTATACCAAAAATTCCTGTGTGGTACAAAGAAAGGGGTTGCAAAAATGAACACCAGGACAAACGCCAAAAATTAAAGGCATTTGGCAAGGTCAAATGGTATTAAGAGGTACAAACCAAACCTTGTTCAGTTTGTCTATGAGGTGGCTGAACAGATATGTTTCTGAAAGTGATTTCGAAGTCCAACTGGTAAAGTGGCAGGTGAGGAGGCAGAAATGCAGTTTTGGATCATTTTTCACTAATGTAATGAATCTCTGAGAGCTCAGAAATAGCAAATTAAGTGTCTCATACACAGAGGAGGCAGAGCCCTGTTTCAGTGCTTTACAGATGACCACCCTTAAGTATCTCTTATTTGTGAGCACTGTAATCCTTCTATAACATTTAAGTTTCTTTTTAGATGCTCTTTCCTTTACAAATGCCTTTCTTAAACCTTAAAGCTGTACAATTGTATTTATATAATTTATGAAGAAAAACACTACAGGCAGATATAGAAGTTTCAAAACTGGAGGTTTAAAAATTACCTTTTAAAAGCTCAGTGAATGTTAGCAATATTTTATTGACTTCTTCAAAGCACAAATTTATCCATCAGTCTACCTTTTTTTTTTTTTTTGAGACAGAGCGCAAGGAGGGGAGGGGCAGAAAGAGAGGGGCACAGAGGATCTGAGGCAAAGTCTGTTGACAGCAAACAGACTAATGTGAGGCTTGAACTCACAACTGTGAGATCATGACCTGAGCTGAAGTTGGACACTTAACCAACTGAGCCACCCAGACACCCCTTCAGTCTCTACTTTTGCAAAGCAAAAAGGTCCCTAGTATCCAGATCAATGCCTTCATTGGAAAAAGAGACTCAGAAATTATGCTGAAATTGATAGACTTTACTGTAACTATGAACACTGGCACTATGTATTTAAATAGAAACACCAATAGCCTTTATGATAGTTAAATATTGTAGTTCCATTTTACAGAGGAGAACACTGAGGCACAAAAGTTCAAGAATAGCTAGAAGTCATAAAGCTAATTAAGTGGTAAATTCAGTCTGTGGTCTACCACTGCCCGAAGCTCAAGTTCTTTCCAATAACTACCTAAGAATAAGCAAATTATTTAATTAATACTATAATACATTACCCCAGTGGAATGAATACACAGATATTAAAGATGATAAACACTGTATGACTAAAAAAATATACATATACACACATGCATGCATGGAGACCCAAATGAGAAAGTAGACAAAAATATAATTGTTATGAGGAGCTGGACTCAAAAATTTTTTAGTAACAAAAAAAAAGTGACCTAGAGATAAAGGGATGTGCCCAGACAAGCAATAAGAGGCAATGTACTGTCCTTAACTGGATCTAGAGCGAAGCTGAAATTGAATAATCTTAGAAAAGAAAGAGTTAACTGAATGTTGGCTGAGGAATCTCTCAGAAGTACACAATCTTGTGCTGACCTAAGACTCAGATTATACTTACTGAATGAATTTTTAAAAACAATAAATTTCTGTTTAAGTAATGATCAGAACATAAGATCAATAATCAACTGTCTGGGAAATCCTGGCTCCACCACTTGCTATAAGAAGTTGTTCCTTCATCTGTAAAATGAAAATAATAGCCTCTACATTTAGAGAAGTTTAACACAAACAACACATTTAAAAAGCACTTAATGCAGCACCTAGCACAAAGTAAATACAAATAGATGTTACCTATTATTACCACCACATATAATTTGGTTGAAAGGAGAAAAGAATCCTGGAGATAATCCAAAGTAGTGTTTTTCAAACTGTGGGTTGAAGTACATTAGAACAGAAATATAAACAATGGATGTGACACAACTTTTTTAGTGGAACAGAGTAAAAAATACAATAGCATTGTACACAGCAAAGGTAGGTATATTTGGTGAAACTTCTTAGTTTTGTGTGTGCCCAAACACCTGACTCTACGTAAAATTTCAAGTCTTACCATGGGAGTGACAGTCAAAAAATGTGAAAGGCAAGGACTCAGAGAAAAATTATTTTGTTTTCGAATGAGGAAAATAAAGCCCAAACTAACTGCTGTAACCTTTCAATAATAAACAGATTCCTTAAACCACGAACACATTTCTTACAAACTGCAGGAAAACAGCATCATCAAGTTAGAAAAAAAATTTCATATTTTTCAATCAAGTTTAGAATATGCAGTATATTCAGAGTAGAAACAAGGGTAGAGATAATTCAGGCTCTAGTTATTTCTGACCAACATCCAGTCTCACCCTACAAGCCTCAAGAAAAAAAATCTATTGGCTGTATATAAAAGGCTGAGAACCATAAAATTCAGTATAACTCCAACAAACTACTAGCGAAAAAGAAAAAAATCAGACGTTGTGGTATTCTGGAAAGAGTCAGAAAGACCTGGTTTTGATTCTGGGTCCAGCCATGTAACACAATTCTGGGCAGATTACGTAACCTCTGTAGGGCGCAGCGTCCTCCTATGTAGAAACGACATGGTGGTTATCTACTTCAGAGGTTTCAGTGAGAACTGAATTAGTTCTTGCACATGGAATGACTAGTGTTATCACCTGCAACAGGGCAGGTGCTCAATAAATATTACTAGGAGCAGCACTCTCCCTACTATTACAGCCTATATTCACAATTAATGTAATCTGTCAATGAAAACAACTATGTCAAAGCAGCCAGAGGAAACCATGCAATTCTCTAATATAAAATAGCAGAAGCAGTAGGCCAATAAATGTACAAGACCCCCTTGGAAGGCATCAGTCGGAAAAAAATACGTGCCAACAACAGAGTTTGGCTTTTTGCCCTGTCACTAGCTAAATGACTATAAAAAATATAAATGTGAATATAGTCTTGTAACATGCCTGATAAAGTAGTCTACAAATTATTAAGAATCATTCATCAAAAACTCTTATTTCAATAAAGAATAGTTTCAGGAGAAGGTAAAGAATAAGAATATTTGGCCTGTGACACCTGTAGAATTCAGTTTGAGGTAGTCAAAGTAACAAGATATTCTGCTATTCACTAACAGTATAAACTTTGACAAATTTAGTTAACTTCTTTAAACTTCAAGGATTTTTAAACATGAAAAGGGGGATTAATAGTATACATTACATCTTATAAGGCTGTTAGGATTAAATGAGATAACATACAGACATCTCAACCTAGTAACTGACACATAAGTAGCTCACTAAATAAAGCTATACAATGTCTGAGAATCTTTGCATCTACGATTGCATTTAGAGAAAACTTCTCTGTAGTGACAGTACAGTAGTATCAAAGACTCTTAAAGCTGTATAGCACCTTAGTATCTAATCCAGCACTCACACCGAACTTAGAACCACTTTTATAGTACATCTGCAGCTCCCGCCTAGTGACATAAGGCTTAATAACTCATAACTAATCAGCTCCAGTGGTTACAAAAGCCTCCTGTGATCTAACCCTGAATCTCCCTTCTGATACCTTCCCTCTCCTGTTCCAATTCTGCACAATATTTATCTCTCTCATGATAAACTATTCGAAGATAACTAAACCGACTTCCCTTCCACCTATCTTCTTCAACTATTAAATGGTATTTCTTGATCTATTCTGGCTCTTTTTTTTTTTTTTTAAATATTTATTTTGAGGGCAAGCAAGAGCGAGCGAGCGAGCGAGCAAGCACACAGGGGAGGGGCCGAGAGAGAGGAAGAAGAGAATCCCAAGCAGGTTCAGCAAGGTCTCACGACCCTGGGGTCATGACCTGAGCTGCAATCAAGAGTTGGATGCTTAACCGACTGAGCCACCCAGGCGCCCCCTGGCTAATTTCTTTTAAGTATGATACCACCAAATGGACATCGTCCAGATATATTACTGTGTTAATGGAATCTAGTGTATTTTCTTAGTTTCCTATTTCTGCAAAAACACATTACCACAAACTTAGTAGCATAAAAGCAACACAAATGCCTCTTGCAGTTTTGGAGGTCAGAATCTCTAGTCTGAATTGAGGTGATAGCAGGGCTACATTCCTTCTGGAGGCTCTAGGGCAGAATCTATTCCTTGGCTTTTCCAGCTTCTACAGGGTGCCTACGTAGACTCCTTTGGCTTACGGTCTCCTCCTCCATCTTCAAAGACAACGGGGTGGCATCTTCCATCCTCCCTGACCTCTGTGTTTGTTGTCACATCACTTTCTGATTCTCCTCCCTCTTTTGTGTAAGGACCCTTGGGATTACATTGGGCTCATCTAGATAATTCAGGATAATTCACCCATCCTAATTAATATTCTTAACCTAATCAAATCTTCAAAGTCTCTTGTAAGGCAACATATTAACAGGTTCCAGGATTCTGAAGGGGGGGGGGGGCTTATTTATGATCTCCAAAACAGCAGTGCTTAATCCATTAACTCACATCTATAATCAACCAAAACCCTCAAACTGTTTCCAATGGAATCTCTCTCAAAACTAGATCTTCATGTTGACTTTATGTTGGTTTCGGACAGTCCTTTCAATCTACTCAGGCCATCTGGAAATAATTTTCTGCCACTTCATGTAGTAGCTACTCCAATTAGCTCGTAAATTTCATTAACGTGCTTTATATGCCTTCCTCCAACTCAATGTTTTTAAAAATAAGAACAGGACCTACTTGTGGGATGACCCTGATATTCCCTGGACACTGCCAGTCAGCTAAAATTCATTTAACAACACTCCATCCTGTCTATATTTTTCTAATTTATTCATAATGAAATCATGACAAATATCTTTCTGAAATATTTGGTTTACAGTCCTCACTACACAAAACACACTTCACAAAAGAAAAAAGATTAATGTATTCTGCTCTGAATTGTTAGTGAATCTGTTCTGACTCCTAGACTAGAAATTTCTAGTTGTTCATAAAACAAACTAACAACCATCACAGATGAAAGTTACTGGCATTGAGTCTACAATTTCTGGAATATGCCTTTTCCTATTTTTTTAAAAAGATCTGTCAAAGCAGTAAAAGAATCAGAAGATCATTCTAGTCTAAGTAATTCTTCTAACCTTAAATCCCTCAATGTTTTCCTTAGGAATCATTCAATGGCATACTTACCACTACCTTTTCTCCCCTAAACTTTAAAATATTTGCTTTCCTAACATTTATTTATTTTATAATGAATTATATCGATTATACATGTAGTATTCCTTCCTTCCTATTATCACCTCCAAGATGACAAATTTTGCCTTAAGCTCCTGTTATTAACACTTAACTACAAACTTTAAAGAAAAATATGAATGCTTTCAAAAGGAAACACGTACACTTACAGTTACAGGCTAGTATTCAAATCTTCCTCCTGATAGATGCAGATATCAAAGCATTTAATTCTAGTCTTTCTTCCTCTTCATTCGACTCAATGTATCAGACACACGAGCTTCAACCAAATCAAGTTAACTCCAACATAACTTGAATGTTTATTAGTAACATATAAACACTTTACAGAAGTACACATCAAATTTCCTAACAGAAGATAATTAGGAGGAAAAAAAAAACTTTAAAATCCTCTTTTCTGCAAAGATGCTTTGTCTATCTAATTACAGCCTGAAGATAACTCTGTAAAAAAAATTCTTACTGCTGGAACAATTAGGAAAGGGATAGTTTACAGTTTCTTTTCACTTGGCATTTCACTTTATGCCTTTATATACACTTTACCAAATGTTTGTTGGAACTAATAATTTCGTAATACTGGGTAATTCAGGGGCGCTTGGGTGGCTCAGTGGATTAATTATCTGACTCTTGGTTTTGGCTCAGGTCATGATCTCACAGTTTGTGGGTCTGAGCCCCATATCAGGCTCCGTGCTGACAATGTGGAGCTCACTTGGGATTCTCTCTCTCCCCCTCTCCTGCTCTCTCTCTCAAAAGCAAATAAATAAACTTAAAAAAAAAAATACTGGGCAATTCAACATGATGGGGGAGGAGTTGGGAGGTACAGAGGGTTGCAAAACAACCACACATTAAACAATGCCATTCTGCCAACTATGCCATTCTACCTGAAAGCAGAACACGTACAAGATGGTGAAATTGAAAAATATGTACAGGAAAGTAACTCAATTAACAAAGAAAACCCCAATAGCTGATTAATAAATACAGAAAAAAAGTTCAACCTTACCAATAATCAAAGAAGTACAAACTAAAACAAAGAGACACAATTCTTCAATTATCTAACTGGCACAAAGGTAGATCAGCATCAAGCAAAGCAGGCACTGCCCTCTGCTGATGAGACCTAATTGGTGAGCTTTAATTCCAGAAGGAAATTTAAACCTATGTACCAAGAACTAAAAAATGTCAGTATCTTTTAAACTAAGAATTCCACTTCTAGAAGTTTATCTAAAACAATAATCATTTGCACTCAAATCTTCCATGATTTGAAAATTAGAAAAAATATTAATGGTATTCAGTGGGATATTTTCTTTTATTTCCTAAACTTATATACTTGTATTAATATTAAAATTGAAATACTCAAACCCATTGACTTAAAAATGAAAAACTTTGTATGAAACAAAGTTTCTCAACTTTTGATTATAAATATAAGTAAATAAATAGAACCATCATTATCAGATACAGCTTATTCATTGCTTAAACCTTGTCTTTGAAATTAACACTTATATTCAAGTCAATGGCTTGTAAATCTTTAATAAAATTTTTCAAAATTATTAAAATATTTAAAAATAAATTTTATATTTGTTCCTTTAAATCTTTATAATAACGGATACCTTGTGGATACAAAACCCAAATTTAAGAAATCACTGTCTTTAATATAGATTTTGTTGACCTTTGTGCATTAAACAAAGTATCCCTTTGGGGTACCTTGGTGGCTCAGTCGGTTGAGTGTCCAACTTCGCTCCGGTCATGATCTCACAGCTCGTGAGTTCGAGCCCCGCGTCAGGCTCTGTGCTGACAGCTCGGAGCCTGGAGCCTGCTTCACATTGTGTCTCTCTCTGCACCAACCCACTCGCATTCTGTCTCTGTCTCTCTCAAAAATAAACAAACATTAAAGAAAGTATCTCTTTAATTACTGACATACACTTCACTGCCAAGCAAATTGTATTTACTTTCTATAAAGTCAAAAGTCCTTTGAAACCCAAATGATTAACCAATTTTCCACTTCCTTAGAGGAAAGTATACAGACAAGACAGTCTGGCATTAATATGAAATATTCTTAAGATGGAGCAAACTTACAAGGCTTTATTTTTTTTTTTTTAATGTTTTATTTATTTTTGAGAGAGAGAAAGACAGACGGACAGACAGACCGCAAGTAGGGGAGGGGTAGACAGCAAGAGGGAGACACAATCCAAAGCAGGCTCCAGGCTCTGAGCTGTCAGCAAAGAGCCTGACGCGGGGCTCGAACTCACGGACCGCGAGACCGTGACCTGGCTGAAGTCGGACGCTTAACCGACTGCGCCACCCAGGCGCCCCGACAAGGCTTTTTAAAACAAAGAGTCAGGAAAAAGAAACTATTGTCTCCCTGTTCCTACTGAGCAGTCTTTCATTTGACTTAAACACTACAAAATAGTTCCACTGATTTCTCTATAAAATTCACTCTTCAGATTTCTCATGATTCCTATCCAGATATTTTTACAAGTAACAATGCTGCACAAAGTATTCTCAAGTTAAAAAAAATTTTCATACTTTTCCTACATTGCTTTATCTTACTACATCCTACATCCTCCTACAAACACTCCAGCTTTTCTCCTAGTTCCAGAATTTAGAGAAATGCACTACAAAATACACATGTAAGTGCAAATGAAAACTGTTAACATTAAATACAAAACCACTTTTGATTTAACTACTTATATTTCTAAGTGAATTAAGAAAACAGCATATAGCAAACAGTTTAAGCTTCATATGTTTTATTCCCCACTTTCAATTCTATCACCCGCCCCTATTTGTTAATATTTCCTGCTGGCAGAACAGATTTTCTAAGCAGTTAATTTCTGACAACTTATTCTATACAATATGCCCTAATTTATTATTCTTCGTTTAAGACTAACTCTCCTACAATTTCCAAGGGTCCACCTTTCACTCAAACTTTTAAGTTTTAAGTTGGTCAGCTGGCCAGCCAGCCAACCAGCCACTCAAACTTTTCACTTTACAACCAAAGCTGCCTCTCTTTAGCAGGGCTTTTAACCCATTCAGTTCCAGCTTAGGACAACAGGTCATTTTTTTTTAGTCCTTACCTACATTTTGGTTCACTGAACTGCAATCAATCCTCCACTTCTTCCTTTTCACTTGACCAAGAAACAGCCAGGTGGCAATTTTGGGAAATGGCAAATATTTTATCCATGGCACTGCTCTATTTTACTAGCACCAATGCCAGATTTCAAAATTACTTTTACTGTGCCTCACTAGTGAACTTTATGTCTTCCCTCCCAAAATTGGCCAGAAAACATTTTTGTGAATTAAGTATTTCCTCCTAGACTTCAACAGAAGAAATAAAACTTGGTTCCTGGATATAAAATCATTTGATTAGGAGAAAAAATAAAAATTACCCATACTTTATATATTTTATTTATAATCAGTTATTTCCACAAAGTTGTCATGACTAGATTTATGCACAAGCATGGGACTAAAATTAAAAATTAAAAATGTTAGCATTTATAAAATCCCCAAACCAATTTAAAATTTAAATAGTGATTATAAATTAGTAAAAGAAACATACATGTCTAAAAGCATATCTTAAATTTTAAACATGGATCATCTATGGATGACTTAAAAACTTACCAAACTTCATTATTCTTAAATTTTTACAAATCCTTCCAAAAGTATACATTATAGTACACTCACTACCATGCTTCAAATGTACAAAAGCTGTTTAGCGAGCCCTCTCCCCTCATAAACACTCCAGTAGACAAAAATTAGCTGCTCAAAAGCCTTCAGAGTAGCCAGGTGGGACTATGGGCTGAGCTCAGATGGGTACTTACAGTACTCCCTCAAATCTCAGAATTGCCATTCTATACGGTGTGACCGTGGTCAATTCACACCATCTCTTCAGTTTCCTTACCTTTAAAATGGAAAGAATGCAAAGATACCCATATACAACTCCTAACCCATTAGCTGACATCTGGCTGGTAGTTAATGGGCAAATGCAGGAATCATTTCCTGTCCTTCCTGTGAACTGTTCCCACTGGGTAACTTCTTAAAAGAGCATGTAAAAACTAAACATATCTTATAAAACAAACTTAGGATTCAAGATCAACAACATAATTTACAGAGGCACTCAGTAGCTAAAAAATATTGTTTTCAATTGAGAAAAAATCAGATCAAGCAACAAAACAATGAAAATGGGTTAAAAACATCTTTCTATTTTTTAAAACAGGTCTGAGATATGATTCATATACTATAAAGCTCACTCCTTTAAAGTATACAATTCAGTGGTTTTTACTATATTCCAGAGTTGGGCAACCATTAGCACTATTTTGTTTTAGAGTACTTTAATCCCCTCCAAAAAACTCCATATTCATTCCTCCCCACCACCCACAAATTTTAATCTACTATCTCTATGAGTTTGCCTATTTAAAAAAAATTTTTAAATGTTTATTAATTGGGGGGAGGGGGGCAAGCAGAAAGAGAAGGAGACACAGATTCGAAGCAGGCTCCAGGCTCTGAGCTATCAGCACAGACGCGGGGCTCGAACTCATGACCTGAGCTGAAGTGAGACACTTAACTGAGTCACCCAGGCACCCCATGCCTATTCTTGACATTAAACAATAATAAAGGCCTTTATTAAGATTCAAACATATCTCCAATGAACCCCAAAGTTGGCTGTCCTTTCCAAAGTGATTTACCATTCAGCACCTCTTAATTAAGGTGAACGAGGTGATACATGGCCATTAAAGTTTAGAGAGTATTTTATGTTTCCTCAAGGCTTAAAAGGTATATTGCTGTAAATTTTCCTATTATAGACTTTCTTTCAGCAGGGTCTTAGAATTCCACTTCAGCTAAAACTCAGCTCTGACAAAAGGAGGAAATAAAGTGGAATACTCATGATAAAATGAAAAAAGATATATTAAAAATTTTGCAGAGGAAGACTTTATATAGAGGTGGTCAACTATTGGTCTTTCAGGTAACAGCAGGACAATGGGAGAAACCAATACAAGGCAACCAATAGTGGGTGAATTGTCTCTAAAGCCTCTAAATACAAAAACTGACTGAAATCATTTTACCATTACTAAACACTGGCAATTCTACATAACATCAGGGACAGAATATTTCTTCCCCTAAAATAAGTTGTTGACTGAGATGCTTAAGTTTAAATCTACTGCTGTGGTTACTGTTGAGTTTTAACAATATAGAAGCATCAAATCTGTACATTTTTATTATGTTTCTTTTAATAAGCAATCTATTCTTAGTGGAAATTCATTAGGAAACCCTCCAGTTATGTGGTCAGTGCCCAAAATATGCAGATTCACCACAACTGTGAATTCACATTTGGAGAGTCACTACAAAGAAATTTCGTATAGCTTATGCTCAGGCTCAGTTTGTTTCTCCAATCCTGTGGTTCCTATATATGAGTGTGTGTTTAAAGATTAAAGAGTTACATTCAAAATAAGATAGCTGAGTGCAATTCTTCTTTCTTGAAATCCTTTTTTCTGGTATAAATATTTACTAATAGCCAGGATAGGCCCTGAACAAAGGTATAATGGAACATAAAGCTTGAAGATCCATGAACAAAAATCATGGAGGGGTCATTATTATGCAACAAAATATAAGGAAGCAGACATTTACACCTAATTTGAAGAATGTTTAATAGAAATCTATACTGAATTTTTTGGTGGAAATATTTTAGTGAAAAAAATTTTTTGACTGAGGAGACATTTCAAAGTCATTACAATCAATGCTGAAAAAAGACATGGGTACTACTGTGATTTCTAGAATGTATTGTGAAGTGGGTTTTTTTCTAAATTTGTACCAAAAGTGACTTATGTTTAAGACTCCCTAACTAGTGTATGTGTGTTGCTTTATGTACAACTTTTCGTAATTAAAACCAATAAAAAGTGTTCTTCATTCAATTATGGGTGAAGGTAAGATTGATGAATCTGGCTATAACTGTTTACTGAACACAAATATGTGAAGATCACCTTGACAGTCATTGGCAAATATGCAGAAATAAGGCTTGAAAGGAAACTGGAATATAATAGAAAGTCAATATTATGACAGACCAGTAAATAGGTAAGTTTTTCTACTTTTTCCCAAAAAAAGTGCTGATGCAATTTAAAAATATTAACTCCTTTTTTCCACTATAACATTTATTTGCAACTGGCATAAAGTTCAAGTTTCTTTTTTTGGCCAATCTCATGATTACTTCTGCATGAAGTAATTCTGTTGCAGAAAAAGTCTATATTAAAAAGAAAGAAAGAAAAATTGTGCTTTGGTGGCAAATAAGCAAGGCATGCCATTGTTCTATAGTTTCTTCCAACTAGGATTACTGACCCACATGGATTTATACCAAATTCACCAATTATCCAAACAATGATAACAAACAATGATATCCAACAAATGATAACTCCGAGCGGAACTTGTATGGCTCTCTACTTTTCACTGAGCCCTGCCATCTCCCCAGCCCTGATGCCCAACTCCATCACAACCTTAGCGTGGGGGTGCCTGGATGGCTCAGTCAGTTAAGCATCTGGGTTCTTGATTTCGACACAGGTCATGATCTCATGGAGGCTACTTAAGATTCTCTCTCCCCCTTTCCCTCTGCTCCTCCCCCACACATGCTCGCTCTTTTTCAAAAACAAAAAACCATGGCATCTAACCTTTTTTTTTTTTTTTTTGGAATATTTATTTTGAGGGAGGGAGGGAGGGAGAGAGAGAGAGAGAGAGAGAGAGAGAGCAGAAGCAGCAGAGAGAGGAAGACAGAGAATCCCAAGCAGGCTCCACACTGTCAGCACAGAGCCCAATGCAGGCTTGAACTCACAAACCATAAGATCATGACCTGAGCCACTGAGCTGACTGAGCCACTCAAGTGCCCTTTAGCTTCTAATTCCTAACTTCACTCCAGCGTTACAGTAGATTTCTTGCTGACTTCACTACTAACCTGCACAATGTGCTTCACTGGAATATCAAAGTTTCTATATTTTTCTATGCCTTCACAATCACCAATAAGGAGCTCTAGCTATAAAGCAATGAAATGTAATCAATAAACCATGAAAATATTTAACAGGACGAAGGTGACCAGGATATAATAAATTATAATATTGTTTGTGAAATCTTAATAGTCCTCAAAAAAAAAAGTCGCTGACAGTGCACTTTTAATTACATGTAGTATTAGCAAAAATGCAAACATGTCTCTTCAAATCTAAGCTTTCTTTTTCTAAGTTTATTTATTTTGAGAGAGAGAGAGAAAGAGAGAGCGCGAGCGAGCGTGCACCTGCATTTGCACACAGTGGGCCAGGGGCAGAGAGGAAAGACAGAATCCTAACCAGGCTCGATGCCATCAGCGCAGAGCCCGATCCAATGTAGGGCTCAAACTCATGAACTGTGAGATCTCAGGAACTGTGAGATCATGACCTGACCCAAGATCAAGAGTCAGACGCTTAACCTACTGAGCCACCCACGCACCGCCCCTCCCAAGTTTAACCTTTCAAGATATTTTTAAGGCCTAGTCCTAACACAAGCCTAACTACCACCAAATTCTCCCTTTTCCTGTTCCATCAAAATAGAATATTAATCAACCAATGTTACCAAAAATTTGAACTGGTAATAGGTAAGCTGCTTATTCTATATACCTGACAACATAGCATAGCTTGTTTTTAGCTCATTAAAGTTGTATGCTTGCGAGGTGGGCTAAAAAAAAAAAAAAAAAAATCCAGCATATTATCTCAACAAACGTTATTTATAATATTAAAGGTTCATTGTTTATGTAACAACTTTGTTCCTACCATGTTATCAAGGTATATTTAAAATGAGATTTCAGTGTGTGCAGATATCTACAGAAACGTTACCTGGAATGCTGAAGTAAAGTATATTCACTTGTGCTCCATGGCAGAGAACCACCTACAATCTGTATCTGGTAAAAAAAAAGCATTTCCCCACCCCTGCCAAATACCAACTACCATTTTGTCAACTTTCTGTCAGGAATTTGGTTTCACAAGACTTATAAGTCAACTTTTCCATCATTCCAAGTTCTCTCTGCTTCACTTCCTTAATCATGTGTCCATGTCATTTTTAATGAAACAAAATACTAAGCAAAATTCTAGACTTTTAGGGCAGGGGATATTTTCAACAAGAACATCAGTGATAAATGCTGCAACAAAAAGCTCTGAAAAGCCAGCTTCCCTCCACGCACTATAAGGCCGGATTTTTACTGTTGTTGGAGATAAGCAACTCACTGAGGGTCAAGAAAGAGCAGAAGAATACAATGATAACTTTAATATCTAAAACTCGTGTGGTAATAGCATAACATGGTCAAATGAGGGAAGAGAAACCTCCAGTTTTACTTCAACTATTGCCCTGGTTCTCTGTATCTCTTCCACACAGTAAGAATCTTGTGTCAACTCTTTGTCCACTGCTTTAGATAAAACTCTCCAAGAAGAAAGGAATGATCAAAAACAACTAAAGACTAATATTACGGGTTAAAATGATAACAACAACAAGGTATCTTTATCATACGATTTAAATTCTGGAAGACAGAGGCACCTGAGTGGCTAAGCAGTTAGTTAAGCATCCAACTTTGCCTCAGGTCACGTCTCACGGTTCGTGGGTTTGAGCCCCAACCCTACGTCAGGCTCTGTGCTCACAGCTCAGAGCCTGGAGCCTGCTTTGAATTCTGTCTCCCCCTCTCTCTCTGCCCCTCCCCCATTCCCACTCTGTCTCTCTCTCAAAAATAAACATCAAGAAAAAAATTTTAATAAATAAATTCTGGGGTGCCTGGGTGGCTCAGTCAGTTAAGCGACCGACTTCAGCCCAGGTCATGATGTCGTGGTTCGTGGGGACAAGCCCCACATCGGACTCTGTGTTGACAGCTCAGAGCCTGGAACCTGCTTTGGATTCTGTGTCTCCCTCTCTCTGCCCCTCCCCCGCTCTCTCTCAAAAAATAAACATTAAGAAATACATACATAAATACATACATACATAAATTCTGGGAAGACAAACACACCTAATAATTAATAGGTACAATACTCCATACACAAACTTTCCAGTGGGAAAAGGAAGGAGCGACAAGTTCCCCACTGAGATGTGGAACTCAACTCTTCCTTCAGGATAACATGGTGGTTCTAGACAGCCCAGTGAATAAGTGTACCAACATAAATTCATAAAGTATTCATATAGCTTAATTTGTCTGATCTTAAAAACGAATGTTGGGGCGCCTGGGTGGCGCAGTCGGTTAAGCGTCCGACTTCAGCCAGGTCACGATCTCACGGTCCGTGAGTTCGAGCCCCGCGTCAGGCTCTGGGCTGATGGCTCGGAGCCTGGAGCCTGTTTCCGATTCTGTGTCTCCCTCTCTCTCTGCCCCTCCCCCGTTCATGCTATGTCTCTCTCTGTCCCAAAAATTAAAAAAAAAAAAACTAAAAAAAAAAAAAAATGAATGTTAAAGTTCTCATATTTTCTTCCTGAATTCCCAACATATCGTTATATGCATACCACTTCAGTATCTCAATATCTCAGGGCTGTAGTTCTCTAAAAATAATCTGAGGATCCCTGGGGGTCTGAGTTCCTTTCAGTGGTCAAGGAGGTAAAAACTGGTTTCATTTTAATACTAAGACATTTCTTGCCCCTTTCATTCATTTTCTCACAAGTGTACCGCAAAAGTTTTCTAGAGGCTACCCTGGCGTGTGTAATTGCAAAAGATTGAACTTCTAAAGAAGTACATATGAGAACCCAGGTTTAAAAACCGAAGTTTAAATGAGATTTGCAAAAAATGTAAAACAATGTCACTCTTCTCACTTTTGTTTCAGAAATGTTATTTTTCATTAAAAATGTTATTTTTGCTAACATCTAATGATTTGCTATATTTAATAAATGCATTTTTCAGATTTAATATCTAAAATGGTAAATACCTCCAAAATATATATGATATATCATCCACAAATATAAGAGTTCTCTGTGGTCCTTACCTTTTAAGAGCGAAAGAAGTCAAAATGCAAAGTTTGAGAATAGCTGCCCCAGAGAAACTCTTATACATGAAGACATGTTAAAGAAAGTTCACTGTCATGGGGCACCTGGATGGCTCAGTTGGTTAAGCGTCTGACTTCGGCTCGGGTCATGATCTCACGGTTTGTGAGTTGGAGCCCCGCATCAGGCTCTGTGCTGACAGCTCAGAGCCTGGAGCCTGCTTCTGATTCTGTGTCTCCCTCTCTCTCTGCCCCTCCCCATTAATGCTCTGTCTCAGAAATAAATAAACATTAAAAAAAAAAAAAATTAAAAAAAAAGTTCACTGCCAGCAATGAGAAACAACTTGAATGTTCATCAACTGGGGAACTAGATAAATAAAATACAGTTTATTCAAATGACAGCATCCCCCCCCCCCCAGCAGTTAAAATGAAATCTTAATATATAATATTAGTAAAGTTTAAGGAAAAACACAAATATGTACAATATACCACTCAGGCATATCAAAACACAGAATATTACATATTGCTTATGTACCAGAGATTGATACTAAATTCACTTTGATTGCCTCTGGAGGAAGAAATGGCTTTAACTTGTAATATTTTAAAATTTAAATTAAAACCACTTATTAGGGCTCCTGGGTGGCTCAGTCAGTTGAGCATCTGACCCATGATTTCAGCTCAGGTCATGATTCCAGGGTCCTGGGACTAAGCCCTGCATCGGGCTCGGGCTCGGGCTCCGTGCTGAGCATGGAGCCTGCTTAAGATCTCTCTCTCCCTCTGCCCCTTCCCCAGGCTGGCTCCCCAGGCACCTGTGCACACACACTCTCTCTCAAAAACAAAAAACAAAAAACCCCACAACACTTATAATATTAATATTTACAACTGTCCATTCTTACTGCTATATCTTCTCTGCACTTTTTAATACTTTAATTAAAAGTCTCAAAATCATAGGTGCTGTCAAAAAAAAAAAAAGTGTGAGCAGATCTACTCTTTTGGAATTAGACAAGATTGGTTAAAGGCTAAAATGTAATCAATAGATTTAAAAAATCCAATCCATAACTCTTATTCATTCAACAAACTTACAACATACGAAACTCTTCACATTAAGGAGTATATAAGCATAGCAGAAAACAATGAAGTATCAGCTATAATTGGCCACTCACTTTTTTCACTTACCTTTTTTACAACTCCTACAAAGTGTCTCACCATAAAAGTCCTGTTTAGTGGGTGTCTTTAGTAACTTCATCTTTTATCTTCCTTCCTGTATCAGAGATACTGACCTCTTTTACCTGTGATCTGTACCCTTCCTTTTATCCACAATTTTGTTCTAAGCAAGCCCTCATGTTGCTTTAAACTATGCTTCTCTACACTTCCACTCTCCCAACATGCTCAAGCTTCTACTAGCATCTAAGAGACCAGGGCCTGAATGTCACTTATTAAGGTTAAAACCTCATATATGCTATATAAGCATACAAATGGCCCAGCACCAGTGCCTTCTATACTGTTAATTGCTCTTTCCCTTCATGTCCTTAAATCCCTCATAACCAAAATTCTAAAAGACTACATTTGTTTCCTTATCTCCATCACCATTCAACCTTAAACTTCAGATCCCATTACTCTCAAATTTTAGTTGCTTTTTTCTTAAGTCTTAACCTGTAACCTCTCCCCTGGTATTATACATATTATCTGTAGGCAGCAATTATGATGGGAAGATGTGCACTCAAATCCCAGCTCTGCCATTAGCTAACAGTATGCCCTTGGGCCAGTTATTATTTAACTTCTTTGAAAATCAGTTTCCTCATCTATAAATGGATGTCTGTGCAAAGCTGTGGGAATATTAAGTTAGATATGTATATATAAAATGCCTGATATGCCAGAGATGCTTATTAAATATTAATTCTTTTCTCTCCCCTCTCAATTTCCTCCAGGGCACATCTGAGAGTGACTTCCAGATGTCTCCCTCTGTTCATTGGTTGCTTCCAAGTTTGAGTCCTACATGCCCAACTGCTTGCCGAAATTTCCACATGACTTTTCCACTCAATCTCAAACCCAACCTGTTCAAAAACCAAACATATTTTCCCCTCCACTAAGTATGCTTTTGACGATTGCTTGACTTGCGTTAGTAGCATCACCACTCTCCCAGCACCTAGAATGTTGGGGGCAAAAGGTGCTTATAAGCCTACGAGATGGCAAGGTCCACGGATTCCTCTGGCCCATATCCTTTTCCTGCTCTCCATGCCAAACTCTACTTAATTCGACCTTAGTCCTGAAAATGTCAATCTTCCTCAAATATCTGCCTTTATAACATACACTACAAATCAAGCAGTTTTCTTCATTGTATCACCACACTACTTAAAATCTTCAGTTTATCCACAGCCCCAAAATGGAATTCAAACACATTAGATGGACATGAAACTTGTCAGGCACCAAATTACTTTAACCATCTTTACTTTCCCGTAGCCTCTGGAGCCAAACTACTATACTGTTCACTTATTCCTAAGCACTGTTGTCCCTCAATCACTACTTCCTACACCTTCTGAAATTCTGAAACTGACATCAACCTTTTCTTCCCAAGTCTTCACTTGCCATCCCACAGTACTTTTAAAGAGCCCCAAAGAAGCTGTTCTATCACATATTAAAGTTATTTGCCAAAGTCTTGTGTTCTCTATTACATTAGGCTCCTAGGGGACAGAGATCCTTGGTAGTGCCACAGTATTTAGGACACAGCTTTTGTAGCTGAGCACGCACTTGAAAGTTTGTAAAATTAAGGTAAGATTGGGGAGATTTGAAATTACAGGAAACTAACCAATAACATTTCATGAATGGGGAGAAAAAACTGAGAAGCACTACAAATCAAACAGGCAGGCGCAAGACGATGGATTTTAAAATCAGACTAATTTCTCCAGAAGGAAGTTTCTTCAGAAGAAAGATGGAATTGGCAACACACACCTAACATAATGTAATTTGCAGTTCATGAAGACTAGGAATGGAAATAAAAATTGAGCTGAAAAATGTACCAAGATAGGAAAATTCTCATTTTGTATATTTTAAAAAGGTTAAAATACCATTTCCCTTTTTCAAAAAGGCAGTATCATACCTAATTTTGGTTTTTCAAAGTAAAAACTAATCACACTTTTCCAGAACTAACGTAAGATATTTTGCTTATTAATGTGCTCAATGTCAACTTCCATAATGCCTAACTCACAAGTACTTCCGAACTTAAGAATACTCTAAAAATCCCCCTTTTCGTTCATTAAAAAGAGTCCATAAGATTTTATCTGAGGAAATAAATATTTACATCTTTAAAAAACTGTTGTACCATTTATACAAATCCTCATGCATTCAACAAGTATTTGCCTCCTATGGTGAGGGGAGGAGCAAAGAATACATACTCTCTGCCCTCATGGAGTCAACATTTCAGTGAATTTTGCCTTCAGGAAACCAAGTCAACTTGCAAACCTGAAATCTTTGGAGCAGCATCACAAATTCTCTAGCCATCAAATATTAGGAAATATTATTTCGTTATTTTGAAAATCATCACACTGTCCAACAGCAGTTGCCACTACAGTTAAGATATTTTTTGTACCCAACAGTTGAAGACAAATCATCTAGAGGATAATCTGTAAGGCAATGAAAGGTCCTAACTGCAGTGTTACTGGAGGGTCGCATATTACCGCACTGCAAATCTAGAAGAAAAGTTATCGCACCTTAATTCTGTTACAAGTGAAATTACAAAATCTTATCGTGAGATGCATCAAGTTTTTAATATATCAAGACATCTAGAGCTACAGTACTCCATCTGACTTTTTCAATGTCGGGTTCCTCTTTAGTGTTTGGAAAAGGAAAATAATCCAACTCAACACAAGACAACAGTTTCCATTCGGTAATTGTATTTTAAATTATCAATGGTCAAGTCCCCTCCCCCCAAACCGATTCTGATGAAGAGGGTGTGTGGACTCTACGCTCCAAAAACAGCACCTGGAACGGCTGGAGATAAAACTATAGAGCTTTAAGGCGGCAGGCAGCTTTGTTCCCGGTTTTGGGAGGTTTTCACATGTAAATGTTCCCCTAGAAGGGAGCCGAGGATTAACTACCTCGACCGGACTGCGAGGGTGGGAGACTAGAGGCCAAAGCCGGCTTTCTACCGGACTAAGGCGGGGCAAGTACTCTCCCATTCAACTTTTTAGGTGTCACGTTGGGGCCAAAGAGCCCATTACAAGGATTGTGTTCACCACTCGAAATCAGGAGCCACCCCTCTTCATTTGGGGACCCCAATTCCCAAGTGTGTGAATCTTGAGAGAGGGGGGATGAACACCCTCTCCGACTCCTCCTCGACCCGGGATCAGAGTCCAGTCGCCGCCGCGCTGGGGCCTGAGCAACAGGAGAGCGGAGGCCGCCGCTCCGCCAGCCCGGCGACCGGCAGATGCTCCCGCTCCCCCGCCCCCAACCCCACACGCCCGCCCGCGCTTCTTTCTTAGCCCCTTGCGGACGCCCGGCACTGCGAAGCCAATAACGGGCTGGGAGCAGAAAGCGAGAGCGCCGGGACCTGAAAGAGGGCGAAGTTGGAGGCACCAGCGCCGACGCGGGCTGGGGGAGGCCGGAAGGGGGCGAGGGGGGCAACCCGAGGTCGCTGCCCGGGGGTGGGCGATGGGGGAGGGGTGTGGGGTCGGTTCCCGTGGCCGCCGCGACCTCTCCCGGGCCGCAGGCCTCTCCGCGCAGGCCCCGCCGCCCCGGAACCCGGGCAGGAAGCGTCCCCACCCCGACCACAGCTTTAAACCTCCGGCGGCGGGAGAAACGGAGTCCCGGCTCCCGCGGCAGGCCCGGCACCCCCGCGCCCCGAGCACTCCTCACCTCCTGGTTGAAGGCGTTGACGGCGTCCATGTTCGCGCTGCGGCGGCGGCTGCTCCGGGCCCGCCGGTCACATAGACCTCGCGCCGCGGCGGAGCGGGGCCGGGGAACCGGCCGGGCCTGAGGGGCGGGGGGGGTGGGGGGGGCGACGAGCGGCGGAGCCAGAGGCCGGGCAGGAAGAGGCTGCGGCCGAGGCGGCGGGGCGGGCGGCAGAGGCGGAGGGTGGCGGGCCCCCTCTCAGTCCCGTTCGGAGGATAAGGAAAAGGAGGCGGCGGCGGCGCTGGGCTCCAACATGTCCGTTTGGTGGTGGCGGCTGCGCTCTGCGTCTCGCTGACACGGCCCCCCGCGCCCTCACGCACTGGCCCACACTGGCCCGACCGGCGAGCGGGCGGGCCTCTCTCTCCCTCTCGCCAGCGGGATGGCGGCAGCGGCCCGAGTCCACGCCGCGCGGGGCACCCTGGGACGGCTCGGGCCTCCCAGCGCTTCCTGTGCCCGGCTCCCGCCCCGCCCCGCCCCGCCTCGGGCGCGCTGGCCCCGCCCCCGCCCCGCCTCCGCCCCGCGAGCCGCGCGCCCGGCTGCTGGCGCGTGACGCCGGGACGCCGGGCGCTTTCCCGCCGGCGGTGGCGGCGGGCCCGGGAGACTGTTTGGCACTGAAGCTGGGCCCCGGCGAGGGCGCGGGAGAGCGCGGGATCCCAGAGTCGGGAAGCTGGCACCGAGAGGGCCAGCGCACACGCGCGCCCCTGCCCGACGCGGCGTTCGCGGGTGCGTTTTCGTGCCATTCTACCCATGCGGGCCCTGCACCCGGCCGCGGCTGGCGGGCGGACACAGACCCGCTAGCTTTCCGCTGGCTGGAACAAAGGGCGCAGGATTTAACCTCAGCCCGCTGAGCGTGCATTTGCAGGCGCCCGTTCAGCCTCTGCCTGCGCAGCCCTGTATCTGCTCTAACTGTGCGAGAGTGAAGCCCCGAGAACGACGTGCAGGCACTGGATATCTACGCAGGCCTGAAGGAGCCCTTGTTCAGCTTGTGCCGCGACAGGAGTGGATTCTCTAAGCCTTGATACCGATTCCCCAAACAAACGTTTCTTTTTTGGTGGAAACCCTTTGCTCTGGCTCATTTACCTTGAGTACCAACTGTCTGCTGGCCACTGAGCTAGGTTCTGGGGTTATGGAAATAAAAGGCAATTTTTCTGCCAGCAGACAACTCGGTTTAGTGGGGAGGACAGACACATGAGCAGATAAGAACTAAAACATGATAAGTATTAGGGAAGAGACCCAGGGGAACAAAAAAGAAAGCTATTCATCTGACTAGAAGTCCAGAAAGGCTTCTCAGAGGAAGTGGCACCCAAGCTACATCTGGAAACTGCAGCAGCGGTTGGAGAAGGCCCTGTGGACTGACTGAACCTGATGAATACTTTGACATCACCAAGGTGGACCAGCTGGAGCTTAGGGGGTGGGGTGGACTGAGAGAGAGTGACTGAGACCAGGTCCTGAAGAGCTCTGTGCCCTGCCGAGGAGTTTGGATTGTGTACCCGAGGCAGAAGGGAGACCTGGAAAGGTTTTAAGAGGAGGGTGGTGTCATGCAATGTGCTCTTTCAGAAGAAGGGTATAGAACAGCAAGGGTAGGGTCAGGGAAAGAATGGCTCTAAGTCCCAGAGGAGCCCAGGACTTAAGGCAATGGAGCCGAGAAGGAAAGACAAGGTCAGATGTTTAAGAAGTGGAATGAATGGGCTGGGACGGAATGACAGGTTAAGGAACAGGGAGGTATCAGGAGGATGCTCAAGGTTCTGGCTTGATAAGAGTTGCCGGTGGTGGATTTGTGAGTCAATTTGGGGACTCTGGAGAGGAAGGAATGTGTTTGAGGGAAGGTGGCATAGTAGTTAACACTTGTAGATCCTTTACCATACGCCAGAATCTATGCAATGCAATTCTATGATATTTCAATTAATCTCCGTAACAGGCTTCTCTGTATGAGGTGGCTATCAGTAATGCCTTGTTTTATAGTTGAGGAAGTGAGGCCCAGTTCAGTTAACTAACACGCCCAGGGCCAGATGATTTCCTTCTGGGGCCCTCGGAGTTGAGGTGCTCCTGGGACAGATAAGTGAAGATGTCTAGGAGGCAGTTGGGTAAACGTGTGTGGAGCCAGGAGAGCTGGCTGAGAGGAAGTAGAGACCTGGGAGTCATTAGTGCACAGCAGAGCTAGTGGTGGGAGGAGCTGGAATAGGGAAAGCTGGCTGGGATCACAGGTATGGAAGGAGTAACAAGTTGGAAGATGAGGCCAGCCCTGTCTGGTGCTGGAGGTAGAAGGCAGCAAGGTGTAGACTGGAAAGTACCTGACAGCATCTAGGATCTCAGCAGGAACACTGGCAGGAGTGGGGTGAGCCCAACTGACCTGCACCCAAGAGAGGAAGGCGGCAGGAGATATTTCACAGAAACTTGGCCGTGAAGGCTGGTTGTGAGGGCCCCAGGGAAAAGCTGCAGGATGAAGAAAGAGTATGCCTGTGTCTTTTAGGATGAGAGAAACATACTCGTAATTATTTGCTGAAGGAACAAATAAACTAGATCCCAAATATTCTTTTCAGTCCCACCCATCATCCACTTCATATTCCTACCTTTCTTTTTAAGTATTTATGGGAGAGAGTGTGAGCAGGGGAGGGCAGAGAGAGAATCCCAAGCAGGCTCCATGCTGTCAGCAAAGAGCCTGACTCGGGGCTTGAACTGACAAACCGTGAGATCAAAACCTGACCTGAAATCAAGAGTCGGGCGCTGCACTGACTGAGCCACCCGAGCACCCCCAATATTACTATCTTTGTATCTCTGCTCAACTGCCATGACCATTAAAAAAAAATTTTTTTTTTGAGAGAGAGAGGGGGCACAAGTGAGCAAGAGCGGAGAAAGAGAGAATCCCATGAGAGCCAGAGAGAAAGGAGAGAGAGAAGCAGGGCTCGTGCTCACCCAAAGTGGGTCTTCAATTCGTGAATAGTGAGATCATGAGCTGAGCTGACGTCGGATGCTTAACCAAGTGAGCCACCCAGGCACACCATGACCATTTTTTTTTAACCCATTTTGCTTCTATAAGAGTTGTCATCCATAGGACTGCCAACATTGCATTAGAAAATGAAATTTTTAGTAGATCCAAGATCCCCACACCTTCTTTCTCGCCCACTGCCAGGGCACAACCAAGTTTTGTCACTGTCTGGACAACTCTGTGTGAACAGCTTGGTTTTTGCTCTTGTGTAAAATCCCTGCTCCTCCACATAGGGAAGCCCATTTAGCAATCAGCTGATGTTCAGACATCACCTCCTTTTCATCATTAATCAGTTATCGAGCACTTACTTTATACCAGGTACTGTGCTGAAACGCTTTCCCACTCTCCTCCCAACCAGACTCAACATCTCCTACCATGTGCGTCCATGACCTTGCAATAACACTTCTTACCTTGTATTGCTATTACCTGAAAAAAAAAAAAAAGTCTGCATTACTTGGACATGCGGTGCCCCTACCCTGCCTCTACCCCTTTCTCTGAACAGTGGCAGAATTTTAAAAAGTACCCACAAAGCCTAATGGGATCCCTTTCCCCCAAATTCATACAAGGAATCTTTTTTTTTTCCCCCTATGAGTCAGTGAAATAGATTTGGCTGAGGAAGGCTGAATTCTTGAGCTGGGGTGGGAAAGAGAGGCGTGGGGGAAGGTGGTGAATTCAGTTTTAAATGTGTTGTTTCGGGATTCAGTGCATTGTAGCGATTGGGCCGTAGAATGGCTATTACATTAGGGGCCTACAGGAGAACATTTTTGTAAGCCATCCTACTGAGATTTGAATGCATAAGGAACAAGATTTGGATTCTTGTGTTTGATATAGATTATTTAGATTTAGGAGGTTCTTTTCTGGATAGGGTTGTTTGATTTTAATGTTGCTAGTGTTCGGGAAGTCTTTTAAACAACTTGTTTGGGGAACGTGTGTTATCAGCTAGATAGCACGTACCTCAGTGGCATTGTCTCCCATTTTTCTGTCCGGAAGACGACAGCACCTCTCTCTGCTTGGGGATATGTGACAGCCATTTGTACAGCTACTGTTGGACTTCTAGCTCTAGCTGTCCAGGCAGACAAGCCAAATCTTCCAATAGGAAATTTTTGGCAAACGACAAAAACTCAGGAGGGCTGTCCTTTGTGAGCAGACCTTGGAGCAGTAGGAATGCAGCCTATTAAAAAGATGGCTGGAGGATGATAAATACACACAACTGATAAAACTCAGCAAGACATTTTATCTAGTTGCAAACTTGCCTTCTCTCAGAGAACATAGATTTAAGCAGATTCATGTGTTCATAGTGTGGGTGTGAAAAGAGACAGTCTGAAAAGCCGTTCCAAACAAACTTGTGTTTTAAAAGAGTAGGTGAAATCGATATTCAGAGGAAAGAAAAGATGGCATGCAGGAAGTAATATTCTGGTTAATGCTGTGACCTTCACATGCCAACTTGTTCTCTTGAAAGTAATGCTGGCTACAGTCTACAGGTGTAGAGAATACAGGAAGCATCTCACTCCCGAAGAGCCCAGGAAAGCATTTATAGGTAAGAATTCCATAGAAAATAAGTTCTTTCTAATGCTTTATTCCATATACTTTCTGGAGCAATATACTAATTATATTGTACAAGACTCATCCTTTCTCCTTGGTCTGCTTGTCTTCTCTGGCTTGCCTCCCCCACTTCCTGAGATTTCATCTGATACCTATGGGATCCTTCTCCCTCCCCGCATAGGGATCGGAAATCTCTCCTGGTTTACGATTGCATTTCCAACTGCCCACTGGTAAATTCCACGTGGATGTCCCCATCTGTCCCCAAGGTGTCCACCTGATTCCTTTTCGTGTCAACCTCTACCTCCATGCCCTTTAGGCTGTTGGTGCCAAATTAGTGGAACAGATTACAAGGCAAACAGGAACTGGAAGGAGGAAGATCTCAATGGTAGTGGGGGCAATGGGATTTTAGGGAATTTTCATTTCCTTCTTAGTTTTTCATCATTTTTTAGACTCCCTACCGAAGGCATGTATTACTTTTGTAATCAGAAAGAGTAAGTGGCTCAATCAGTTAAGCATCTGACTCTTAATTTCGGCTCAGGTCATGATTTCAAGATTCGTGAAATCAATGCTCCGAGTCCCTCTCTGGGCTGACAACATGGAGACTGCTTGGGATTCTCTCTCTCTCTCTCTCTCTCTCTCTCTTTCTCTCTCTCTCTCTCCCTCCCCTGCTCACACTCTCTTACTTTCTCTCTCTCTCTCAAAATAAATAAACCTTAAAAAAAAAAAAAAAGGAAATAAGGGTGCCTGGGTGGCTCAGTTGGTTGGGCATCCGACTTCTGCTCAGGTCATGATCTCATGGTCTGTGAGTTCCAACCCTGCCTCGGGCTCTGTGCTGACAGCTCAGAGCCTGGAGCCTGCTTCGGATTCTGTGTCCCCCCTCCATTTCTCTGCCCCTCCTCCACTCATGCTCTGTCTTGTTCTCTCAAAAATAAATAAATGTGAAAAAAATTTAAAAAAAGGAAATATAGGTAAGTGTGCAGCAAACCTATAATATTTTGGATTAGTGAGCATATGAGTAATGTATTAATTAGTCAGGGTTCTCCAAAGAAACAGAACTATTAGAATACACACACACACACAGAACATACATATATTCTAATATATCTAATATAATTTTAATATAATTTATAATTGTTTCATATATATAATTAAATATAATATAATTGTTATATTTAATAATATATAACTATAGGGGTGCCTGGGTGGCTCAGTCAGTTAAGCAGTGGACTCTTGATTTCAGCGTAGGTCATGATCTCATGGTCGTGGGCACGGAGCCCACTTGGGATTCTCTTTCTCCTTCTCTCTCTGTCCCTCCCCTGCTCATGCTCTCTCACTCTTTCTCTTTCTCTCTCTCTCTCTCTCAAGATAAATAAACTTAAAAAAAAAAGGAAATATAGATAAGTGTGCAGCAAACCTATAATGTTTTGGATTGATAATCTTACTATGATAGTAAGCGTATGAGTGAGCATATGAGTAATGTATTAATTAGTCAGGGTTTTTTCTCTCCAGAGAAACAGAATTATTAGAATACACACATGCACACACCCAAACATACATGTATTCTAATATATCTAATATAATTTTAACATAATTTATAATTGTTATTATATAGTTAAATATAATATGTTATATGTTTAATAATATATAACTATAAGGGTGCCTGTGTGACTCAGTCAGTTAAGCAACAGACTTGATTTCAGCGTAGGTCATGATCTCACAGTCATGGGCGTGGAGCCCACTTGGGATTCTTTTCCTTTCTCTCTGTCTCTGGCCCTTTCTGTCTCTCAAAATAAATGAATAAGCATTAATATATATATATATATATATATAACTATAATGGTATATAATTACATATAATTTATAATAATATATTCTAATTCTCATATTTTAATATATATTCCCTCTCTGTCTACATATATATGTATATCTATCTATCTATCTATACACCATTAGTGTGTGTGTGCGTGTATCTGTTTATAGGATCTGCCATCTGCAAGCTGGAGAATCAAGAAATCTAGCAGTCAGACCAAAGGCCTGAAAACCAGGAAAGCCAGTGGTATAAATTCCAGTCCAAGGGCAGGAGGAAATGAAAGATGTCCCAGTTCCAGCACTAAGGCAGGAAAAAAGGAGCAAATTCTTCCTTTTGTACCTTCTGCTCTATTCATGCCCTTAGCAGATTGGATGAAGCCTACCCCCATGGGAGAGGGCAATCCACCTGACTGATACCATCAATTCAAATGCTAATCTCATCCAGAAACACCTTCACAGGCACACCCAGATATAATATTTAACTTGGGCATTCGTGGCCCAGTCAAGTTGACACAGAAAATTAACCATCATAAGAATCTGATAAAGCAAGACAGTTTCTTTGGGCAATTTCCTATTTGACTTAAGATTGGGATTTAAGATACTTTTTCCAAAATTGAAAGTTATTAAATCCAGTCCTGACTGTAGTGAAATGTTACCTTCTAGGGCTGAACCACCCCAATCTGATATTTGCCCTTACATTCATTCATTCATTCAGTCACAAAATAAATATGACAGCCCCTTTGGATGGGTACTGTGGTAGCTGTTTAGGATGCTATGGTAAAAAACATAGAAGTTCCTTTCTCCTGGAACTACTCCTCCAGAGTCTAGCACCTGGCCCTGATGTTGAGCATTTTTTTTTTTTTCATATGCACATTGGTCATTTGTTCATGATCATGTCTTGTGAAAATGAAGAGAGTTTATTTCTTTTCTTAACCACCTTGTATGTCTTTTACGTGTTTTTCTTGCCTGCACTGACTAGTTCTCCAGCACAATTTTGAATAAAAGTATAAAATTAGTGAGAGTACCTTGTGTCTGATCTCAGGGGCAAATATTCTCTCACCATTATGTAGATTGTTGTCTTTTGTTTTTCCATAGATGCCCTATAACAGATAGAGGAAGCTCCCTTCAGTTAGTTTCTTGAGAGGTGTTTTTGTTTTGTTTTGTTTTTAAATCATGGGTGGGTGTTGAATTTTGTCAGATGCTGTTTCCACGTCTACTGAGAAAGTCATAGGTTTTTTCTATTTTATTGTTAATATGAATTCTATTGAACGGTTTTTTGAATGTTAAACCAACTTGGCATTCTTAAATAAACCCCACTGGTCATGGAGTATTACCCTTTTTATATTTTGCTGAATTCAGTTTGTAAAGATTGAGTCAAGAATATTTCCTTCTGTTTATGAATGATACTGGTCTGTAGTTTCCTTTCTTGTACTGGTTTTGGTGTCTAAGCAGCCCGTTTTCATCAAATGAGTTGAGAGGAATGTCCTTCCCACTCTGTTTTCTGAAGGAATTTGTGTAGAATCAGTATTATTTCTTCATTAAGGTTTTGTTAGAATTCACCAGTGAAGCCACCTGGGCCTAAAGGTTTCTTTATGAGAAGGCTTTATGTTAAAGATTGAATTTTAAAAATTGATACAGGGCTCTTTAAATGTTCTATTTCGTGGGTGTATTTGGATCATTGGTATCTTTTGAGAAATTTGTGTATTTAAGTTTGACAACTTATCGCCACACAAGTTTTCTATAACAGTCTCTTATTGCCCTTTTAATGCCTATAGTCGTGTCTCCTCTTTCATTCCTGGTGTTGGTAATTTGTATGTTCTTTTTAAAATTTTCTCATTCAGTGTAGTTAGAGGTTTGTGTATTTTGTTGGTCTATTCAGAGAAACAGCTTTTGATATTATTAATTAATCCTGTTGTCTGCGTGCTCTCTGGTTCATCAATCTTCACTATTCCTTTTATTTATATTTTTCTTTCTGCTTGCTTTGTATTTAACTTGCTCTTCCTTTTCTAGTTTCTTAAAGTGGCAGCTGAGATCATTGATGTGAGGCATTTTTTCCTTTTGGAATGGAAGTATTTAAAGTTTTAAATTTGCTCTCAAAATTTTGACATGTTGTGCTTTCATTTCCATTCACTTCAAAATATCTTGTTATATCCCTTTATGTTTTCTTCTTTTATCCATGGTTTATTTAGAAATGTTTAAATTCCAAATATTTGGGAACTAAAAAAAATACGTTTCTGTTACTGGTCTATAATTTGATTTCATTGTGGTCAGAGATTAGACTTTGTCTGATTACAATCCTTTTGAATTTATTGAGGCTTGTTTTATGCCTTAGCCTGTGGTCTATCTGGATGATGGTTCCATATGCCCTTGAAAATAATGCTTATTCTGTTATTGTTGGATGCAATGTTCTATTCATGTCATTTAGGTCAGGATGGTTGATAGTGTTAAGTATTTATGTCTTCGTTTTCTGTCTACTTATTCTCAGTTACTAAGAGGAGGAGATTGATATCTTTGGCTGTGATTATGGATTTGTCTATTTCTCTTTCCAATTCTGTCCGTAGCTGCTTCATGTATTTTAGATCTTTGTTATCAGGTGTGTACAAATTTATGATTATTATTTTTCCTTGATCAATTGACCCTGTTTACATAAGGAAAAATTCCTTTTTTATCTGGCAATAGTCCTTACCCTGAAATCTGTTTTGCCTGACATTGACATAACTACTCTGGCCTTATGATTTGTATTTGTATGACAAGCGTTTTCTTTTAACCTGTGTCCTCTCCAATCCTTGTGTTTATTGTTGTGCATTTTACTTCTACATATGTTTTATAAGGCCACAATATATTAGTATTGCTATTGTTTTTGTTTTGTTCTCTGTGTGTTTTTTAGTTTTCTGGTTTTTTGTTGGTTTTATTAGAAATATGGAAACATAATTGTTTTATGTGGAAGGGTAATTCTGGACCTTGTTACTTCCTCATGATTAGAAGTAGAAGTTTCCAGAAGGTTTTCTTTTTAATTAATTTTTTTTTTGTTTTTGTTTAAGTAGACTCTACGCCCAATGTGGGGCTTGAACTCATGATCCCAAGATCAATAGTTTGAACATACTCCACCCACTGAGCCAGCCAGGCACTCAAACACTATTCGTGGCAGTATTCTTTTTTTTTTTTAATTAGCTTTTAATTATTATGGGGTACCATTTGTTAATTTTTTCTTTTATAGTTCTTTGTATTATGTTTAAAAATTCTTTGCCTGCCTTGAAATCCCGAAGATACCCTTCATGTTTCTTTTTGGAAGCTTTATAGTTTTAGTGCTCATATTGGGTGTATGGTCCATCTCAAATTAATTTTTGTATAGATGTGAGATAGAGTTCAAGTTTCATTTTTTTAAAAAAAGTTGTCCTGTCCCCATTTATTGAAAAGCTTTCTTTGCCCTATTGAATTGCATTAGCACCTTTGTCAAAAATGAAATGGCTCCAGGGGCGCCTGGGTGGCGCAGTCGGTTAAGCGTCCGACTTCAGCCAGGTCACGATCTCGCGGTCCGTGAGTTCGAGCCCCGCGTCGGGCTCTGGGCTGATGGCTCGGAGCCTGGAGTCTGCTTCCGATTCTGTGTCTCCCTCTCTCTCTGCCCCTCCCCCGTTCATGCTCTGTCTCTCTCTGTCCCAAAAATAAATAAAAAACGTTGAAAAAAAAAAATGAAATGGCTCCATATGTAGAGGTGTATTTCTGAAGTCATTATTCCCTTCTTTAATCACTAATACCACATTTGGCTACTTGATTACTATAACTTTATTGTTAGAGTTTTGAAATCCAGAAACGTAAATCCTCCAATTTTATTGTTTTTCAGGATTATCTTGGCTATTTTAGTTCCTTTGCCTTTCATATATTTTAGCTTAAACTTGTCAATTTTGGAGAAAAAAATGAATCTATTGGTGTTTTGATTGAGACATCTGATTCTCAGTTAATATTCATGAATCTCAAGTGGGCCCGTTGTGAAATCCAGCAATCACATTACATTTCCTTATGTAAAGAAAGGAAACTATTCCAGAAACTTCTTGCACACAGTTCTCCTTACTTCTTATTGACCAGAACTGAGCCACATACTCATTCCTAAACAAACACAAAGAAGAATGGAATTTTCTGTTTAAAACCAAACCAGGATTTGTTGGCTGAAATATGGGTGTCTTTCCTTCAGACCAAGAACTGTTTGCCTACATGCAAACAAGTAAATTCTGCTAGCCAGGAAGGAGGAAGGAGGAGGGAGCAAAAATATGACTGTTGAGTGGGCAAGATTGATTGCCATACAAAGACATCCTATGGGTGTGACCGTGTATTTATGATTGTATAAACATGCAGAAAATACAAAAGGATATATACCCAGTTTGAGCACATGCTACATCACAGTGAGGAAAGGGACACTCTCATGTAGGTGAAAACAGGAGGGGAGTCAAGCAAAAATGAAAAAAAGTAACTTAAAAAGATATAGGGGCCTCTGGGTGGCCCAGTTGGTTAAGTGTCCAACTTCAGCTCAGGTCATGATCTCACCTTTCCCAAGTTCGAGCCTTGAGTCGGGCTGTGTGCTAACAGCTCAGAGCCTGGAGCCTGCTTCAGATTCTGTGTCTCCCTCTCTCTCTGCCCCTCCCCTGCTTACACTCTGTCTCTCTCAAAGATAAACAAACATTAAAAAAAAAAAAGAGAGAGAGATAGATGAGGGGCACCTGGGTGGCTCAGTTGGTTAAGTTTCTGACTCTTGATTTTGGCTCAGGTCATGATCTCAGGGTTGTGAGATCGAGCCTGGCATCAATCTCTGCACTGAGCATGGAGCCTGCTTGGGATTCTCTCTCGCTCTGCCTCTCCCCCGCCTGTGCACGCACATGCACTCTCTCTCTCTCTCTCTCTCTCTCTCTCTCTCTCTTTCTCAAAAAATAAATAAATAAACCCCACATACATCACATGTGTATATTTATATAAAATTCTGTACATACGTGAATACGTATATCAAGTAGAATATTAAAAAGGGGGTCCCATCCCTTTCCAAAACCAAGGTCATTTGGGGGGCAACATGTTAGTAACATGGCTGAGTACCTGAATTCAAGCAAAAAAATAAATGAATAATGAGGGAATAAACAAATAAATAAGTCTGTAAAAAGCCATAATTGATGTTCCATCTAAACAAATATATGAAAACAAGTATGTAAAGATGCAAAATAGATGTCTCATTGTCCGTCTATTAAGATCATACATGCCACCCACTGGATACTCAACACTCACTCCTGGAATGATTAACAATTCTAACCCCTCAAGTCTTTGATTTTTAAGTACAAGCACATTAAAAGTAGCAAAATAGGGAAGGAGGCTGCTGGAGATAAGCAAACTGGCAGCAACAAGAAATGGCTGTTGACAGGCTGACTGTGAGAGAGGGGACAGAAAAACCCAAAGACAGCAGACGCTAGAGCACACGAAGGCAAAGCCATCAGGTCCGCTGGGTTTAAAGGAAACTAGTTCTAGGAACCTCCATAGCCCTTGGTGGCACCTGTTTTATATTAAGTCACAGCAAAGTTGCTTGTAATGTCAGATCCCAGTTAAAGAAATTGAGGGTATGCACCGCGTTCTCTGTTTCCGAGAGTGAGGCAGTGTGTGATAGAATGCAGGGAGATAGCTCTGCCCTTTTCGAGAAAGGAACTACGCTCAGGTCATCCTTGTGACTTTTAAGGAATAGATTCCAGCTGTCTACTGGATGCCCCAGCGACTGGGTCCACAGCTACCTCGAGCCCAACACAGTTGAAATTCTACCTGCCTCATTTTCAATTCAGGTGCCAGTTTGTTATCAGTTACAAAAGTGATTATGAGGGAAATCCATATACGAAGATTGTCGAGGGAGATGTCTGAAGAAGTGTTTCACGCCTCTTAAACACCCTCCCCCACTTTGAGACCATAAAGATGGTCAGAACACAGAGAGAGAAAAATTGGTATGAGGGTCTCAGGCTTCCAGCCCTCCCCTCTCTGGGAAATGAAATGAGGCGGTGGAGGAACCCTACCTCTAACCCAGGGGTCGGCAAACTTTTGGACTGCAGGCCAAATCTGGTCACTGCCTATTTTCATAAAGTTTTATTGAGACACAGTCGTGCTGAGTAGTTTATGTGTTGTCTATGGCTGCTTTCAAGCTCCAAAGCAGAGTTGAGTAGTTATGAGAGACAACCCCCAAAGACTAAAATATTTACAACCTGGCTGTCTTCAGAGAAAGTTTTCCGACTTCTGTTCTAACTCATGACTCATGAGGCAGACTTCAGGTGTCACTAGGAGGGTTTTGAAATGGGTTCTTTGTGGTGAGAGACAGAGAGAGGGCTGAAGACTAAAACCAGGTCTAAGACAGCTAAGGCTGGGGTCTGACTCTGAAGAAACCCAGAGGGGAGCAGTGGGCTGAATACCTACTTTCATGGCAGATGCTGGGACACTGGGGTTCAGGATAAGTAGGAGAAGTGACTGAGGGTTTCCTGAGGTCCACTCAGGATTCAGTGGGAGACAAAGAGCAGGGATATGGTTCATTTTGGGTTTTATTGGATAGACCACCTGGAGACCTCAGTAGGAAGAGGCTGGAGCTGCCCGGGGTTGCATGTCCAGGGATTAAAGAAAGAATTGCAAGAGACCACACAGAATCAGTGTGCCCTTTGTGGTCAAAGGGAGTGGGGGAGAAAAGGATCCAGAAAAAAAAAAAAAAAAAAAAACGAAAACCAAGAGCCCACCAAAGCATCTGTGAGAGAGTGCCATCTGCCAGCCCCAGGACTCAGCATGAAGTCACCAGCCAAGTTACAGCTGGCCTCGACCCTTCCATCTCCCTCTTCCCCACTCATGCTTCACCCTGGCGGGGTTGCACCAACAACTGGCAAGTGGAGGAGAATGTGAGCACGGGGAGAGAAGGGGCAGAGGGCCACCCCTCTCCCCTCCTGCAAGCTCCCAGCCAAAGAGTCAGGAAAGGAAGTTTAACACTGTCAAGTTCAGTATTTTGAAACTCTAATGACTAAATCAAAGTTGTCTGTGACTTGATGTGACTCATTTATTGCCCAGGGATGAGTTCAAAAGCTATGGGACCTGCTAGAACTTCATCCAGGCTCACGAAAAGACTGCTACCTCTGCCGGAGAAAGTTTGAAGGGTTAGCAGAAAAACACTGAACTGAGGCTTGTTTGGGGCACGATTGCTGCTTGTTTGACACACTGGGTACAATAACTAATATTTATTGAGCACTCACATGTGCCAGACCCCATGCCAAGCACTTTTCATGCATTAGCGTGTTTCACCCTCCCATTAAGTCTCTAGCATTAAGCCAGTTTTACAGGTGGGGAGTCAAGATAAAGGAAAGATGAGCTATGATCCACAGCCTCACAGCCAGTAAGGAGCAGAGAAGAGATTCAAACTCGGGCAGTTCAGAGCCAGCCAGGCTCTCAGTCACCATGTCAGGTTGCTTAGCCCAGCAACCCAAGAACTGGTTCTCTAAAGCTTCGCCATTTGCTGAGGGGTCTTGACTTTCCCTGGAACCATATAGTCTTCTATTTGGTTGCTCAGCACCTGCCACAGGCTGTATTACATCCCAGGGGGCCAGAGGCACTCAGACCTTATTGGATGGACTGAATCACAAGTGTTAAGTGGTAGAGTTGCTTGCCCTACAAGCCTGGACCAGCTCTGGACCTTCTTGTTCTCAAAGCCGAGCATGAGTTGAGTCCCCCATGGAGTCAGACGGCACACCCAAATGTATCATGCAGGTCTAAAGTCCCGGAGATGGGAATGCAAGCTGGTGCAGCCACTCTGGAAAACAGTGTGGAGGTTCCTCAAAAAACTAAAAATAGAACTACCCTACGACCCAGCAATTATACTACTAGGCATTTATCCAAGGGATACAGGTGTGCTGTTTCGAAGGGACACATGCACCTCCATGTTTATAGCAGCACTATCAACAATAGCCAGAGTATGGAAAGAGCCCAAATGTCCATCGATGGATGAATGGATAAAGAAGAAGTGGTATATATATACAACGGAGTATTACTTGGCAATCCAAAAGGATGAAATCTTGCCATTTGCAACTACGTGGATGGAACTGGAGGGGATTATGCTAAGTGAAATTAGTCAGAGAAAGACAAAAATCATATGACTTCACTCCTATGAGGACTTTAAGAGATAAAACAGAGGAACATAAGAGGAGGGAAACAAAAAGAATATAAAAACAGGGAGGGGGACAAAACAGGTGGGGAGTCTGAGTTTATGAGTCTCAGAGAAGAGACTCATAAACATGGAGAACAAACTGAGGGTTATGGAAGGGGTTGTGGGAGGGGGGATGGGCTAAATGGGTAAGGGGCACGAAGGAATCTACTCCTGAAATCATTGGTGCACTATGTGCTAATTAATTTGGATGTAAATTTAAAAAAATAAAAAAATAAAACAAGTTAAAGTCCCATAGAGCTCCGCAAACTTTGCACCTGATTCCTAATGAGAGGACTTGCAAGGTATAGCAGCTTACTGTTAATTTTGGAGAAAGAGCGAGCCCTACATGCCCTGGGTTACTGGAAACCTTCCCCCATTTCTGCCCCAATTCCACTGCCTCAAATCTGCCGTAGCTTTGTGAGACTTCTTTTCCACCCTTTGATGGGGGTTCTCTTTTCCAGGCATCCTGGGTATCTGCTATTACGGCCCCTTGGATTCTGTCAGCTCGATGTCCTGGGAGACTACTGAGGTTCCCACAGACCAAACTGTGGCACAGCACCAGACAGGTAACAATACTGAGGTAAGACAATAAAGGCATACTATTGTCCTTGCCAAGTAAAACAAACAAACAAATAAACAAACAAACACTTGCTTTTGGTGTTTTCGTGTGGGGACAGAAAGAACATGCCTTTGGCAAATCCATGGATGCATACCAAGCGCCAGGGTCTTTGTATATTTGCGTTTGTGCCGTGAAGCCAGCTAGAACAGCAGATGTCACTGACTCAGTTTATGATAATCCATTGTCATTCTCCAAGGCTGATCTGGTTTTCCTCACTGGCTAAACTGGAGAGTTAAGTGGGAATGTGACAGCAGTCATCACCTCCGGATCGTTCAGGTCTTTTAATGTTTGGAATTCCACTAGAGATGTGATATCAGCGTGATATGCTGTTTTACATAAAGAGAGCTCCATGCGTTTACATGTGGCCATTCCTATTATAATGACCCGTATTCCATGGGGTAGAGAGCCAACGTGGGGATTTGCTGTTGGTTCTGTGTATCGCTTCTACTTATACTTTCACGAACTGGGGAAATAAACACAGATTTGGGGGCTCTTTAAGCCCAGTGAAGACAAACTGAAGTCAAAACTCAATTTACTACCTTACTCCCCATAAATCTCCTCTCTGACTGGTGGACAAAAGTGGCATTCTGTAAATCCTCCAAAGATCTAGGTATTTCCTTTTCCATAGCACATATTAATCCTGATTAGTGATGGTATCTGTTTTGGTGGAAGATCAGGATGAAGATTTACAAGATGTATGTGTGATCTTACTGTAGTGTTCTTAAGGAAGAGTTTCTGGCCTTTCCTTCGTTCAAGAGGCTCTGGGTCTGTGAACTGATTCAAGCCGAGGATTTGAGAATCTCTATTGCAGTGCTCAGATTGTGCCTCTCTTTATCAGACCTGAGTGAGCTCCTTATGATTTTGGTCTGAGAGAGTCTATGGTCAGTTAGCCATGGTGAAAGATCCCTGTGAGGCAGACCATTCTGATTCTATTCTGGCCCTACTTCTTTCAGTTACTTGCTCCTTGCACCTGATTGTCTATCTAAGGGTGGCTTTGGGTCAGGGGACGCATTAAGTTGGCCAAGCCTGGGTCACTTGCCCACACCCCAGCTGCAAAAACAACTGGGGAATCGCAAATCTGTTTTTCAGTTTCAATTGTGGGAAGTAGAGTCTACTTTCCACCAGGATTTATAATCTGGGGAAATAAACCCAGATTTTTATCCCAAACATAAGAAGGAGGTTCAGAGGTTGCTCAGCCAAAAAACGACGACAAATGCATTCCCTAATTTATTTCCCCCCTCTATTGTTTAACAACAATGAGGCTTAGAGGATTAATCCCAGCTCCAAATGTAGCCCATGCTTTACTCAAGCCAAGTTTAATAACACAGTCTTCCTTGTTGGTGACTTGTTCAGAAACTCAGACCTAAGCCAGATAGCACAGGGCATTCCTCTGACCTCAAAGTTTGGTTTGTGTATAGGCATTTGACACATCTCGATCTAATTAGATAGAAACTGAACTGGGTCTACTAAACGGAACCAACCCTGGAGCCTGCACTGCTCCTGATCTTGGGGTTGTGAAAGCCAATACATGTCCTTTTTGTTTACGCCAGTTTGAGTTGGGTTTTCTGTTCTTGGTGATTGCAAATATCCAAACTGATTTGATATAGAGACTTCTGAGTTTATATCTCCTAATGGCATGCTCCAGAATTGGTGTTCTCTTATAATAATCACTACTGTCCTGCAAGATGGCATGGCTGGAATCTGGACTGAGAGGGCAATATAACAAATGTGAATATTGATAAGAGAGGAAGTAGATATTGATTGAAGAAAGGTTCAGATGTATAGTTTTTATAATGAAAGAGATAGGCTTTAGTTACCAAAAATTTGAAGCGTATTGACAATTCAATTCCAAGTAATGTAAATAAATGAAGCATTATTAGGCAGCCAGAAAACACTAATGAAAGTCAAATAAGGGACCTACTTCAGCTTCGCCATACCTTTTCTCTCCCTCTAAGCTATTTTATTATTAAGAGTCGTTGGAAAGGGTCCAGGAAACTGGTTTGTAATATGACCTTAGGCAGGTGAATTTCATTCTTTGAATCTTAGATTTCTAGTCTGCAAAACAATTGTTAGTATCAAATTAATTTATATATGTGAAAATATAGAGCCCAGGGCGGTGAAAAGGTCAGTCTAGACCCTGGAGGGTTGATATGGTTGCACTGATCATTCATGAATATTTGTTCTAGAATACATGCTTCATTTCCTACTTTGGTTGCTGATTTTTATATTTGAAAACGAAAGCAAATCTATTGGTGTGTGTCTTTATAGCCCAGTGCTTCAGAATTGATATTCTCTCTATATTTTTGTTAGATGACTGAGGGTGGATAATAACTAACATTTTCTGAGGGTAAACAGAAGGAATGAAGTACTTTCAAATGCATCATCATATTTGAGAGATGCAGTTAACTCTGTGCAGGTGGGAGGGAGGGCAGTATTATGATCAAAACTTTCTGAGGACAAAACTGGTACTTCAAGAAGTGTGCAGACCAGTTTGGCCAGTTATTGGAGAAAGGAGGATTTTAATCCTGTCTTCTGATGCTATTTCTATGATGATTAGCTTTGTGACCTTAGGCAAGTGACTTAGCCTCTTCATGCCTTAGTTTCCTTATCTGGAACAGGCCCACTGCAGGTTTTTATAAACAAAGTTTTATTGGAACACAACTAGGCCAATTCATTTGCATATCACCTATGGCAGCTTTTAAGCTACAGGGCCAGAGTTGTGTACTTACAGCAGAGACAGCATGGCTCAGAAAGCCTAAAATATTTATTATCTGATCCTTTACCTAAAACATTTGCGGACCCCTGTTTTAGAAATGTATTTTTTAGAAACACACTTGAAGCGTTCAAGTGTTGGAGAGAGGACATCTCACACATTTAAAAAGATTTTTTTTAATGTTTATTTATTTTTGAGAGAGAGAGAGAGAGAGCAGGGAAGGGGCAGAGAGAGAGAGAGGGAGACACAGAATCCGAAGCAGGCTCCAGGCTCCGAGCTGTCAGCACAGAGCCTGATGCAGGGCTCGAACTCACGAACTGAGATCACGACCTGAGCTGAAGTCGGACACTTAACCGACTGAGCCACCCAGGCACCCCATCTCACACATTTTAAATTCGGAAAAAGTAAATATTTCCTTTTTGTTCCTCTTGCACTACAAACATAAACAATTCCTACAAAACTTCACCCACCTTTCCTATATCACAGATAAGGGACAGTTATTTTTACCATCATCAATCTGTTATTATATCAAGTACAGACTGCCGTTGCCTAGCCCATGCCTGCCAAGAAGCTTCTGGGTTCAGCTCTTCTGTGTTGAGGAGGCTCATTTCCCTCCTTAAACATGTCTTATGATCAGAGGCTCTCCCTTGAGATCAAAGGAGTGATTCATCTCCCCCTGAGATCAGATCAAAGCCAGAGTGGGGGCCTAGGTCTTGTGCCCTCCCCACCCCTTACCTCACTGATACTTCCTGGAGCAAAGCAGTTCCCAAGTTTGATCCTACATTATACCAGGTAGCTTTCCACTCTCTCATGATTGCATTATCACCCCCTTCCTCTTGGGTATTGGTCTTCTAAATCTGTGCTTATGCGAGATTCAAGAAGAATTGGGATGGATCAGGCCAAATCCCTTCCTATTTTTTTCCCTGGGGAAAATAGTTTGGGTCACATGATACACGTCTCCTGCATAGACGACCCGCTTTTAAGTGTCTGGCATGCGGCTATATCATTGTGTATTTTTAATGTTCTAATGTTTCATGTTTTAAAATGATTGATCAGAAAAAAAAAAAAGATCTATTAGACAGAGGCTGCGGGGAGTTGTCCCACACTAGTTCTTTTAGTTGAATTGCTTTTCACAGATCATTTTCAGCAATTTGTCTTTAAAGCTTCTTAAAATTATCTTGGTGTTCTGCTGAACCTATGACTCTGAGAATCTGTCTCCCCTAGACATAATTCCTATCGTTCTGTAGTGCATTGACATCACTTCATCCATCTTTAATGTATGTTACTATTCAGATTGACAGATTTTGTACTTATTATCTGTGACATTTTCATTGACTTCTTTTGCAAAGTGACGTTATTGCCATCCCAGCCTGGGTAAGATTTAATACCTGATCTTTCTGCCATCCATCTATCAGAATCATTCGTAACTCTCTCTTTTTCCCCCTCCCCCTATGCAAAGTATAAATTCAAAGATTTTTCTTCTTAACCCATTTCCTCGGATATTTTTCTCTAATCACTACTTTTTGGTAAAGAAATATTATTACCTCAAGGACAACAGCTGTCCCAATTCCTGTATCGCCTTGTGATTTATTGAGATAGTTTATGGGCTTTTATACCAAACTCTTAAGGAAGTGTCCAAATATATTGCTAATGATAAAGGACCATTGTTTTATTTCCTTATAAACATTATTTATAGTGTCCCTATTAGAAGCATTATGAATTGTTTCCAAAGTGCCTCTATCTGAAGTTTAATATTTATGGGAACTTAAAACTTCAAAGCCTATTTATAAAAAAGACTATAATGTATTTTTAATATCTTGAAAGCATTGATCTTCAATTTCCATGACAAATTGTTAAACTTGAAATACTAATTTATTTCTTAATCCAAAGGCAATGGAGATCCAGACCTGAAAAGAGAAGAGTCCCTACCCTCATGGAGTTTGCAATTTCACGTGAGAGTCTGACAAGTTAATTAAAAAAAATTTTTTTTAAATGTTTATTTATTTTTGAGAGAGACAGAGCATTAGTGGGGAGGGGCAAAGAGAGGGGGACAGAAGATCCGAAGCAGGCTCTGTGCCAACAGCAGCAGGCCCGATGAGGGGCTTGAACTCACGAACCTGTGAGATCATGACCTGAGCCAAAGACCAATGCTTAACCAACTGAGCCACGCAGGTGGCTTGAGAGTCTGACAAGTTTAAAAAAAAAACTGCAAAATGGGGAGTGCTAAAGAAGCTACTGTTCTGGGGTGCCTGCATGGCTCAGTCGGTTAAGCATCCGACTCTTGGTTTCTGCTCAGGTCATGATCTTATGGTTTGTGAGTTTGAGCCCTTCCACACTGACAGTGTGGAACCTGCTTGGGATTCTCTGTCTCCCTCTCTCTCTGCCCCTCCTTCATTGGGCTTTCTCTGTCTCTCTCTAAATAAATAAATAGACAAAAAAAAAGCGCGCTCCTCTTCCAAGTGAGTTCTATGGGTTTTACTGGAGCACGAGTGCTGACATCATCAGGGAGGGCTTGGAAGAGGTGAACTAGGTCCTAAAGGAAGAATAGGATGTTGCTGGGTTGGGACACGTATTCCACGATGAAAAAACACGTTGTGCAAAGTATGTCTGTTTGAGTAATCTGTTTGAGTAACCAGCAGGTACACGGGGACATAGACTTTAGACTATCTAACTCTACACTCATGAATGGCTCTGCTTCAGGAAAAGCTGGCCCAAACCAAGTGTTAACAGACTTCCCTGGGAGTGCGTCTTAAGGTCTAGAACAGGTTGCAGGGCCAAGAAGAACAAGGGCCTCTGAGTATAGCTGCAAATTAAAGAAGTTTAGGGCAATGAAAAGAATTATGTCAGTGATTCTTTAGAATAACACTTCTTTCTGGTTCTTATCTAGGTTCTTAACTGGGCGATCATCATTTTTTTTTTTTATTTTTCTGATTTTCTTTCATGGTTCTATTGAGTAGGACTCTTAGCATACAGGTCTACAGACTGAAGGAAATAAGCCAAGAAGAACATTCCTTCCTTTCTTTTTTGGGTTAAGTCTAATTTTAGGAAGCAGCCAAACAGATAATAAAAATGGATGTTTCTAAGCAGATTGTGTGTGTGTGTGTGTGTGTGTGTGTGTGTGTGTGTGTGCATGTCTCCTCCTGGTCTCATGCAACATCAAAACAATTGAATGAGCACATTGCGGCTTTTTTCTTTTAGTGATACTGTTTTTATATCTAAAACACACCAGTGAAAGGTTGGTTTCTACTCTCACTCCCAGAACCAGGGAACTGGCTTCAAGACACTGTAAGGTAGTGATTCTAAGCAAAGACTCTGGAGCCATCTGGCCTGGGTTCAAGTCCTGGCACTACCACTTATTAAATCTACAAACTAGGATGCATTACTCAGTTTTGTCATCTGTGAAATGAGGGTAATAGTAACAGTGTCAACCTCATGAGAGGCTTTATGAGGATTAAATGAGTTGATGTAGATGGATATTCAGAAGTGTCCCAGGAGCCTCATAGGGACAACCTGAGTGTCGGCCAGCCCCATCTGTCAAATGGCATCCAGGGACATATGCCCTGGCATCAAGAAGTTTGTCCTCAGTGCTCTGTTTCTTCCTTCTGTCTTACTCACTGTGCCAAGTCCCCCCATCCTTACCCCACTTAGCTCCTGGGGCTCTAACTTAGCTTGCTCAGACAGACAGTGACCCGGCCAGGGTCAGTCACAGGTAGCAATGAGATATAGAGTTGACCCTTGAACAACGTAGATGTTAGGGGGACTGACCCCCACACAGTCAAAAATCCACCTATAACTTTTGACTCCCCCCAAAGTTAACTACTAATAGCCTACTGTTGATCAGAAGCCTTACCAATAACATAAACAGGGGAGTAACACATGTTTTGTATGTTATATCTATTATATACTGCATCCTTACAATAAAGTAAGCTGGAGAAAATCCTAAGAAAAATACCTTTCAGGTACTGTACTATATTTACCAGAAAAAAAACATCTGTGTATAAGTAGACCTGTGTGGTTTGAACCCATGTTGTTCTTTGAACCCATGTTGTTCAAGGGTCAACTGTATTGTTTTTAAAGTTTGATTACTTATTCTTAGTCAAGCTTGATTAAGAATAAGAAAACATGGGGTCTATTCCCCATCACTGCTTACCAGCTATGTGTCTTTAGAGAAATCAAAAAATTCTATGATGCTTGGGCTTCTCATTCTCAAAGTTGGGATGACAATACTTGACCTGATCTCATTGACTGACTCACTGACTGATCTCAATACTTGACCTTGACCCTGGTCACTGTGAGGGTCACCGGAGATAGGACTTGTGGAACAATTTTGTAAACTGTAAAGTGCAAACAGTATTGTTTTCATTAATCCAAAGAAAAGAAAAAGGTGAATAGTATTAGCTTTTCCTGCTCTTAATGTATTATCTAGTAGCTGTAGCACAATGCTGAATAGGAATCTCATCTTATCTCCAACTTTTATGGGAGAGATTATTATAGTTGACACATAAAATGGTGCTTCCTTAGGTTACTAACATACTTTATCAGGTTTAAGATGTTTCTTTTCCTGGGCTGCTATCCTGGTTGAATTTCAGCAAATGCCTTTAAAACATCCATTAATACGGAGCACCTGGGTGGCTCAGTCCATTGAGTGTTGGACTCTTGATTTTGGCCCAGGTCATGATCTCACAGTTCATGGCATGGAGCCTCGCATAGGACTCTGAGCTGACAGTGTGGAGCCCGCTTGGGATATTCTCTCTCTCTCTCTCTCTCTCTCTCTCTCTCTCTCTCTGCTCCTCCCCTGCTCACACTGTCTCTCTCTCAAAATAAATAAATAAATAAATAATAAATAAATAGATAGATAAATAAATAAAACATCTGTTAATACAATCATACTGTTTTTCTACTTTCATCTCTTCAATAGATTCTTACTACTGAAACATCTTTACATTCCTAGAATGACCTTTTGTGTTATTCCTTTAATACACTGCTGGATATAGAATTTTGCATCTTTGTTGTTATGCAGTATATACATATATGTGTTTGGATAGAGAGATAGAGATATATATCAGGTGTCTGTATTATATCGAAACTATAAAGTTACTTAGGTGGGCTTCCTGTTTTTTCCTAGGCTCTGAGACAGCTTATACAGAATTAGTTCTTTCCGAAAAGTCTGGTAGATTCTACCTTCTGAAAGGCCCTCTGGACCTGATGCCTATTTCAGAGGTGGATCTTTGAGTATCTGTTCAATTTCTCCCATTCTATGCAAGTTTCCTCCTTTTCCTTGAATGAATCTTTATAACGAATATTTTCCTAGGAAATTAGTGACTTTATCTAGTGATTTTCAAAATGCTTGCCAATGCTTCCAAGTTTCATAATTTTTACAATTCTATATTTCACATTCTTACAATGTTTGACTTACGATTTTGTCCCTTTTCTTTCTTTTGACAGGCCTGACAAAGATTTGTCTTTCTATCAGTTCTTCCTTTTTAAAAATTTCTTTTGGGGCGCCTGGGTGGCTCAGTCGGTTAAGCGTCCGACTTCAGCTCAGGTCATGATCTCACAGCTTGTGAGTTCAAGTCCCGCGTCGGGCTCTGTGCTGACAGCTCAGAGCCTGGAGCCTGCTTCAATTCTGTGTCTCCCTCTCTCTGCCCCTACCCTGCTTGAGCTCTCTGTCTCTCATAATGAATAAATGTTTATTTATTTTTGAGAGAGAGGGACAGAATGCAAGTGGGGGAGGGCAGAGAGAGAGAGGGAGACACAGATCCAGAACCAAAGAACCACAGAACCAGTTTAATTCGTCAAATTCTATTGTCTTTTTGTGTTCTATTTTTGTTAATTTCTACTTTTATCTTCCTTGATTTTTCTCTTCAACTTCCTTTAGGTTTATTTTCTTTCTCTCTCCCCCCCCCCCCATTTGTTCCAAACTTCTTGAATTGAAAGCTTGGTTGATTCATTTATTTTCAAGCCTTCTGCTTTTCTCCCCTAAGCATTTAAGGCTCTGTGTTTTTCTTCTGAATGCTGCCTTAGCATAGCCCATGGGCTTTGATACGTAGGCAGTGCTGTTACTGTGATTCTAAATAGCTTGCCATTTCCAGTTTTATTTTCTTTCAAGACTATAGCTTATGAGTAATGTAAATACTCATGAGAATAGATTTTTGTTGGTTACCCTTCTGTTATTAATTTCTAATTTTAGTCCATTATAGTTCATGAGTATGAGCCAGAGTTCCCCTTCTGGGGATTTGTTGTGAGTGCCTTTGTGACCTAATACACCAGGAGAATGTCCTATGAGACTTTGAAAAGAATGTATAATCTCTGTTGGGGAAAAAGTTATTTCTTTCCATATATCTTTTAGGTCATAATTGTTCATTTTATTAGCCAGGACTTCTCGAGCCTTATTCCTTTCTGTAATAGTTGATCAGCCAATTCCTGAGAGGCATATTTAAAGTCAACACTTATCATGACTTATTTCACTTAGCATTATACTCTCTAGCTCCATCCATGTCATTGAAAACGGCAAATTTCAGTGGAATAACATTCCATTGTATATATATACCCCATCTTTTTTATCCATTCATCTATCAATGGACACTTGGGCTGCTTCAACAGTTTGGCTATTATAAATAATGTTGCTATAAACATAGGGGTGTATATATCCTTTCAAATTAGTGTTTTCATATTCTTTAGGTAAATACCCAGTAGTGTAACTTTTTGAGGAATCTCCATACTGTGGGGTTTTTTTAATTTTTTAATTAAAAAATTTATTTATTTTTTGTAGTTTCAAGTTTTTATTTAAATTCCAGTTAGTTAACATCTAGTGTAATATTAGTTTCTCTCCATATTGTTTTCCACAGTGACTACGAAATAAGTCAGTCGGAGAAAGACAAATACCTTATGATTTCATTCATATGTGGAATTTAAGAAACAAAACAAATGAGCAAAGGTAAAAAAAGGAGAGAGCAAGAGAGAGATTGAGAGAGAGAGAGAGAGAGAGAGAGAGAGAGAGAGGCAAACCAAGAATTCTCTTAATTATAGAGAACAAACTGATGGTTACCATAGGGGAGGTGGGTGTGTGGATGGGTGAAATAGGTCATGAGATTTAAGAGTGCACTTGTCATCGTGAGCACTGGGTGATATATGGAAGTGTTGATTCACTATATCTGTGCACCTGAAACTCATATAACACTGGATGTTAACTACACTGGAATTAAAATAAAATCTTAATGGAAAAAATGAATTCACCTTTATGAGACCTTGTTGGTGTCTGCTTGCATTTCTATCAGGGTTTGTTTTATATATTTTGAGGCTAAGATGTTAGGTGCATAAAGGTTTGTGACGTATTTGGTAGGTTGTACTTTTATAATTATGAAATATTTCTTTTAGTGCTTTTCATTTTGGATTTTACTTTGTGTGAAATGAGTGTTGTTACTATGTATCTGGCATACCTTTTTCAATCTCTTCTCAAGTCTTTATATTTGACTTTCCTGTGTTATTTTCATTAGGTATTATGATTACTAGTACGTTCAGCCTTCTTTCTGGCTGCAGCAAAAGTGGCCAATTGACCACCAAAAATTCATGCTCCTCCCCTCCGGGCAACATCCAAGGTATAGTCATGTGATTAGTTCTCTGCAATGGAATGTGAGCAGCAGAGATGGGAATCACTAAGGATTATTATTTTCTCTGCTTCAGTTGGATGCTTACTTAACGGGAGATGATTTTTTCCATAAGTGGAGGAAACAGAGGGCAGGAAGGCGCTTCTCTTTGTTCATTAATTCTGAATCCTCAAAGAGCCAGGGGAGACCAGATGTATCTAAGTCATGGCTATAGTGCCCTAAATGGTGTGTCCCCTAAAATTCATATGTTGAAGTCAGAATTCTCAAGGTGATGGTATTAGGAAATGGGGCTGCTGGGTGGAGATCATGGAATTACTGCCCTTATTAAAGAGGCCTCAGAGAGCTCCCTCGCCCTTTCCACCGTGTGAGGACACAGCAAGAAGACAGCTGTCTATGAACCAGGAAGCGGGTTTTCACCAGACACTGAATCAGCCAACACCTTGATCTTGGACCACCCAGTCTCTACAACTGTAAAAAACAAACTTCTATTGTTTATGAGACACTCAGTCTATTGTATTTTGTTATAGAAGCTTATACAGACTAAGACAGCCACATTGGTGAGGCAAATGACCTGCTTTGATATTTGTCATCTCTATAATTAACTTCCCTGTGGCCCAGGGCTACCCCCCACCTAGTTATACCAGGGTCTCCCTCAAGCTCAGTGTTGGTGAACACTTCATTAACATGAATGGTGTATGAGTGAATGGAGTTCTGGCCATCTTCTTCTGCACATTTGCTTTCCGGTGATCTCTTCGACCGATTCTTTTGATACATGAATCTCTGCTTCAACAAGGCCAACATCTTTCTCAATAAGCAACCAAACCAATGAATGAAGGAGTGATACCACAGGAAAGGAGTTTCCCCTCTGTGTCTGTAATCCAGCTAGTAGCTGGAAGATCTACCAAATGAGATTATTAAAAAGAATAAAAATTAGAAGTTGTATATATTAACAACAGCAAGGACCTACATCATATCAGGCACTGAGCTGGATACTTCTGACACGTTTTCATTTAAACACAATAGCTGTCATGTAGGTGTTAGTCTCCCTATTTTACAGATGAGTCAATTGAGGCTTGGTGTGGTAAGTATGCAGCAAAGTCAGAATTCCAATCCTTGGCTTCCTAATTTCCACCCTCCCTCCCTCCCTCCCCCTCCATCCTTCCCTCCTATCTTCGTTCGTTCGTCCGTCTGTTCCTTCCTTCCTTCCTTCCTTCCTTCCTTCCATTCTTCCTTCCTTCCTTCCTTCCTTCCTTCCTTTCTTCCATCCTTCCTTCCTTCCTTCCTTCCTTCCTTCCTTCCTTCCTTCCTTCCTTCTACTATACCTCATAGAAAGAATTCAGCTGCCTGAGGTTCAAGGCTCTTTTGCTTGATTTTGGGAAGTGATTTAATTTTACTGAGCCTCAGCCTCCTCTTTTGTAGCATGGGGATAATGAAGATACTGATTTTCAGCTCCTGTCAGGGTGATTGTGAAGCAAATGAGAGGAGGAGGAGGAGGAGGAGGAGGAGGAGGAGGAGGATGATGATAGCATTCTGTAAACTATTGAACTCTACAAATATTGGTGATTTTATGGTAAATCAGAGAAGTTTGCAGCAGACTTTGAACTTTCTCATTTAGAGGATAACACTTCTCACAGGCACCCTCTCATTTATTCAGAGTCGAAATATGCTCTCAGTCACATGAGAGGCTAGTTTCTTCTTGTATTTCCTTCCATTTTAAGCATTCAACTTTTCTCTTCAGCATTGTTTGTAGGTGGGCAAATCTTAACTGAGTTTCTGTTCCTCAAATTGATGTCTTCATTTGCATTAGGGGGCAGGGTTGCACAAGCTTATTTTATTATCGTCCAGCCTTTCATAAATCTTTGCCGAGAGACAACAGGGGGTTGTTGAGAGAAGTCTTGGTTGGTTGTTCGGAGCCCGGGTTGGAGCTGAGCCCTGATGCTTGGCAGCCATGTGACCTTGCGTGAGTTTTTCATGTGACCTCGGGTGAGTTTTTCACCTCCCTGCTTCTCAAGGTGCCCATTGACAAAGCGATGGGTGGGGCTCTTAACCTAAGGCTCCCTTTGCTGTGTGGTTTAAAGAGTATTGTAAAGGGTCTTAAGCAAAAGTAAACGCCTGCTGTAAATGTTTGCACCTCAGCAACATGGCTGGCGGTAGAATCTATATTTGGTCGTGGTTGGATAATTTCCCCTTCTCTTTTCGCTTGAGAGCTTCCTACTCCAATTATTTGTTTATTACAGCTACCCCCCCTTTTTGCTCTGTTGATGCGGGTAAGATGCAAATGTGCCTTTTGTGACTTTTGCTGTGTCTCCTGGGCCCAAAATTGAGAGACAGGAGACAGAACAGTTGTAGAAGCTGGAGATGGCAGGGTTTGGGGGCAGGAAGTGTGTGTCAACGCAGGAGAAAACCAGGGCAAACAGCTGGAAAGCGGGAGTAAAAAGCTGGAGTTTAGGAGGAGGACGGTGAAATGGGTTACTTTCATAGATTTCTGGCTTTGAGACTCAAGAGTAAAGAGAACTGACCTGAGTGTGGCAGGCTAGCAGTACATTTAAAAAGAAAAATCAGATCGTGTCACTCCCCTGCTTAAAACTGTTCAATGAGGGGGGCGCCTGGGTGGCTCAGTCGGTTGGGCGTCTGACTTGGGCTTAGGTCATGATCTCACGGTTTGTGAGTTCGAGCCCCGTGTCGGGCTCTGTGCTGACAGCTCAGAGCCTGGAGCCGGCTTCTGATTCCATCTCTCCCTCTCTCTCTGCCCCTCCCCCACTTGCAGTCTGCCTCTCTCTCTCTCTAAATTAAATAAACATTAAAAAAAATAATGAACCCCCCCCCCCAAACCCCTGTTCAATGGATTACCATCTTGCTTAAAAACAAAAGAATCTGAAAGTCCTTTCTTTGGCTGATAAAGGCTCTGTGGTCTAAGCTTTGCTCTTTCTTCTCAGTTTCTACCACTCTTTTCCTTACTCCCTGTGGACCATAACACTAGTTTCTTAGCCTCCATTAGCAGAGTCCTGCCTCAGAGTCTTTGCACTTGCTGTATCCTCTGCCGGGAACACCCTCTCCCTTTATCCAAGCAGCCATATCACCTTCTCAGAGTCCTTTTCTAACAACCCAAACTGAAGGAGCCAGCCTCATTCCAGGCTTTCTTTGTCCCACAGTGCCCCCAGCGCATAGTTGTGTTTTTTTTTAAGTTTATTTATTTTGAGAGAGAGAGAACAAGCAGGGGAGGATCAGAGAGAGAGAGGGAGAGACAGAGAATCCCAAGCAGGCTCCCAACCACCAGCGCAGAGCTTGATGCAGGGCTCAAAGTCATGAACCATGAGATCATGACAGGAGCCGAAATCGAGAGTCAGACACGTAACTGACTGAGCCACTCGGGTGCCCCGGCCCCCCCCCCCCCCCCCCCCCCCCAGCACAGAGTTTAGTGCCTAACATAATTGTAGAAAAAGTGAATGCATGAGGGAATGAGTGAATGAATGGAGAGATGGATGCGTGACCATCCATCTGGGACCTGCTCCTAGTTCTTCAGACTTCCCTTCTGTCATCCTGGTCCTTGGCTCCCTATTTCCACACATTGCTAAGTTCTACTCTCTTGTGTGTTTTGGCTTACTCACAGTTTCAGTGACACATGTTCCCACTCTATCCTGATTCCATGGCCCCTGGCTGGTCAGGCAGAGGCCTTGAGGGGACGTAGAGCAGTGTAGGAAGAGACAGAAGCTCAGGACCCAGGGGCAGAATTTCTTCCAGCAGAGAAGATGCTGTAGCAAAAGCCAGCCGCCTGCGGGAGAGCACCCAGTCACCAGCGGGTGCTGCAGGGGCCTAGGTGGCATGATTCTGCACATCAGAGGCTGTGCACTAACTGACAGACTCTTCAGCAATCCAACCGCCCCAGGACTGGGTTGAGGCCTTGCCCATAGTGGAACAGGCACCTGGGACCAGTGGAAAGGTGCCAGAGCTAAGAGGCCGCGGGGTGGGTTCTGGCCCTCACCTTTTACTACAAAGCTTAAAAAGGTGTAACCCTCAGGGCACCTGGAAGGCTCAGTTGGTTAAGCATCTGACTTCAGCTCAGGTCATGACCTCGCGGTTCATGCGTTCGAGCCCCGCATCAGGCTCTGCACTGACAGCTCAGAGCCTGGAGCCTGCTTTGGATTCTGTGTCTCCCTCTCTCTCTGCCCCTCCCCTCCCCTCTGTCTCTCTCTCAAAAACAAATAAACATGAAGAAACATTTAAAAAAAGGTGTCACCCTTATGGATCAGCTGCAATACACTGTTGTCTTCTGACAAGGCCATGGAAACAACCCCAACATAGTTTCAAGATAACTCACATTTGTTTCCATCTATTTCTTGAACACCTGGAAATCCGTAATCACCTAACGGGAGCTCTTGAAATCCCGTTTTCCTCTCTCCCATTCACTTTGAAACGTACACCACAGGCGCTGTTCTCAAAAGACCTCACCCAAAAGGCCTCCCCGCCCACCCCTGCCTCTCCCCTGCCCACCTCTCATTTTTCTTCTCCTCTCCCTACATTCTCCTAATTCTCTATCCCAAAAGATTGTCTTTGCAGGCAGGAGGAAGGAAAGAGATGGAAGTTTTTTTTTTTTAGTGATTACAGGCATGGGGTAGACTCAAAGCCCTGCTTCCCTTACCTGCCAAGTAGGAGTCTTAGCAAAGCCCACCTCCCAAAGTGTGGAAGCGTCAACCCAGCTAATGCACAGGGAGCGGGGGGTTCTATCAGAGCAGAGAAACCATTGGTTTTCTGTGCATTTTCCTTCTTCTCTGCTGAGGGTGTCTCCAGATCACCTGGGAGCACAAACAGACTCATGGATATCACTGACCTTGATGAAAGAAAGATCTGGGTGCTTACTCCCAGAGATAGACTCTGCTCCATTGAAGAGATACACCTGGGGGCTGGAAAGGAGCACCGGGCAGGAAGAGGATGTGAGGGATAGGTGTGGAGGGAGCAGAGTCCTTAGAACAGATGGGAGGGCTCCCTGGGATCTACCTGTGGGCTCCCCAAAGTCTAATAATGGTAGACAGCTGTGGACACTCGAGCTCCTTCTATGTGAAGAGGTGGGCGAAGCAGAAAGAAAACCATGCTCTTGAGCAAGGCCAAGCTGAACTGACGGATTGGTCTCTGAGCTGGGATGACTAGACACAGCCACAGTGACCCTCATGTGTGATGCAAAGGCTGTGATTTACCCTTGGCCTGTTGATCAATGCTTGTTGTTTTCTTTTCTGTTGGTAAACTTCAGCTTTATTGTTGTACATGTTTCCAGGAAGGGGCATGCATTGGCCTACAAGACCCTTTTGTCACTTTCCTGAGAGGTCACCCCTGGGCTGACATCACAGGTGTTTCTGACTCAAGGTTGTTGTCCATGGCCTCGAAGAGGGAGAGGGGAACAGCTTGGCTTTCAGCCTGATGGGAGAATCCTTGTCAGCATCTGCAGAAATGGGGTGGGAGCTGCATTAAAGCATCCCACCTGGATACAGGGTGCAGGGAACAGATTCATCTCCCTTCACAGGGCAGGGGAGGATGAGAGGGACTCCTCCTGGATTAGTCCAGAGCCCTGCCAACCAAATAAAGGCAACTCTTATTCTCGTCTCTCCTTTTCCTGCCCTCTTCTCTTACCATCAGGATGGATAATGGCTAACCATAGTTTTTTGCTTCACCCCCCTTTTTTGATATAAGAAACAAAACATTGCAGATAGAAAGGAAGTCCCATAGTGCTACGAGCTCCAGGACGGATAAATAATTGCCCACACTTATAGTAATCTGAATATCGAAGATCAGTCTTTCCTTGAGGCGAAATTAAATACGCCTCATGGAGTTGTTCCTATGGAAACGGGATGACCAAAGGAAGATTTGAGGATTGAGGACCAAAAACTAGTTCAAATGCTTAATTATTCTAAGCAACACTATCACAAGATCCAAATAAATATGGAAGAGGGAGGAAAAGCTATAGTTAAATTAAGTGACCAGATACTTCAGGGACTTTTTGGATGTCTACAATGTATCTTTATTTCCCATGGTGTGACCTCCTCCCTAGGAGGCATTGCATTTGGCATAGTAATGCTTATTGGTCTAATATTCTTTTTGTATGTCACTTGTAGAAGCCATTGCATATGCCAGAAAAATAAGAAAATTTTGCTAGCCCAGATGTTCCAAATACCCTTCCATTATTTTGGACCTCTGGATTGACCTCTGAACCTGCTCTCACAGCTGTATCCCTGTCATCGCCCCCTTTCAGCAGGAAGCAGTTAAGATCGGTCGTCGTACCAATTCCTAATGACAGTTAGGAGTCATGTGTTCAAAAGGAGAAATATGGTAGGAAAAGATGGAATTTAGTAGGCAGAGAGGGAAAGGTTAGGATCTGAAATCCCTGGGTGGGAAAAAAAAACTAAAAACAAACAAACAAAACCCCCAAGAACACACACATATTTTGGAACAATGTTGGGAGCATCTGACCACAGCAAACCCCCTTGGGCATAAGATTCCTCTTAAGAAACAAATGTCTGTGCTTTGTGCCCAAAATAACTTATAAATGAAAATGGAATCAACTCAGAAAAGAAGAGGAGGGATTGTGAGAAGTGAGATGATTCATTTTCAGAAATACCAAATAAAAGCAGTGCTGTCTAGTTAACAATAGGTTTACAACTTATTGAAAATATATATGAACCACCACCCCACCCCCCCTCACACAGTGGAGTCCCAAACCCTTAGACACTTCACTTCCTGGTTCTTTTTCCCCACTCCATTTCACGAGCTTATTTTTCGTGGCTTTGCAATGAGCATGTGCCAAAGATCTGAAGTCTGTGCGTCGTCTCAAGGAATGTACTTTTTTGCCTTACATGGGCATAGGTATCCTCCGGGTAAGGCTGTAACCTCTGTAGTGCTCAGCCAATGAGGAACCAGGGGAGGGGCTTGCGGGCTAGGAGATAAATTGTCTGCTGTAACTGCCCCATCAGACACCGGCTTTTGCAAGATGACTGATTAAAGCCTTGCTTCACTGTGGAAAAAAAAAGGAAAACAAAAAACAAAAAAAGGAAGTCCCATTTGTCCTTCTTCAGTCTCTATATCCTCTCCTTCTTTTAAGACAATCTCTGCTATAAATTGATGAGTATGCTCTGGCCCATTAAAATATATACATTACACTCTTTAAGTGTATCTAACTTTATGTATATTTTCCACTAACAAAATATAACATTAGCTTATGTGTTTATAAAATAGATGATACTATACTAAAAATTCATTTAGAAATTTACTTTTTTCACTCATTTTATATTTTTGAGAGCTGACACCTCCCATCCCCAATCCAATTAATGTCCTTCTATTGCTGTAGGGAATTCTGTCCTATGGATAGATCACATTTTATTTATCTATTCCTCTACTGATGTTTTGATTGGTCCTGGGTGTTTTTGGATATACAGACACTGCTCCAGTGAACCTCTTGGTCTATCCCTCCTCATGCTTGTGGGCAAGAGGGTCCTGCAATCACACCCCTCGGTCTCATTTTTGCCCCACAGTTGTTCACAAATGAGAGGCTCACTGCTGCTCCCAGAGCATCTATTAGGCTGTGTGAGAACACCTGCTTGCATCATCCCAATGATGAAGATGAGTCCATGGCCTTTGAGTGGGTGAGCTGGCCAGGCTTGAACTGAGGCGTGTGACCTCTCAGGAAACCTGCCTCCCTCTCCAGGACTGTCCTGTTTGATGGTGCAGGAGGCAAAGGAAATCAATGCTTTTGGAAAAGTCCTGTTGGTACAAAACTAACCAGTTGAAAATTTGGTGAGATTCAAGCTGTAGCTGGGACGTATCATTTGAGCCAATTGTGTTCAACCTGCTTCCACCCAAATGTGTGCATAGCCTGTTCTTGCTTCAGAGCACTGCTAAACATTTACATCTTGTTTTATAGGTGCCAAGGGCCCTTTACGATTAATTAATTATGCCACATAATAATTCCATTGTGCAGATAATGATGCCTGATTTATAATTGAGGAGGAGGAGGTTTGAAGATGCACAGTACTTTGCCTTGGGCCGGATTCTTTTAGCAGAGCCAGGGACATACATTGGAATTCCCAGTTTTTAACTCTGTATTTGATTTTCTGTAAGCCATGCAGATTTCTAGGTCCATTTTAAGCATCATGAACTTATTGGTGAATACCAACCCATATATAAAAGAGAAACTATGGGAGTTCTGCACCCAAAGAAGCCTGTTCCTTGTTAGGTCCACAGGCATGTCTTTGCAGGGATGTGTCTGTTGATGTCCTCTGCTCTCTTATCTGACAAGGGGTTTCTCTGTCACTGGCAAACAGATCTTCCTTAATATATAGCCTTTACCTGGTCAGTACTTTCCACTCAAAAGTTTCCAGGGTAAGTGATGTGAAGAAAGGAACTTGAATATGTAATTGGGGGGACAGTGCATTTCATCATTTCAGAAAACAGTTTGGGAGGACCTAGAAAAGCTGGAGGTATGCTGCCATCTAGAATCTCTTGCATGGGTGCGACAAAAAACATGCCTTTGGCAGCATTTTTGTTAGAGAAAAAAAAAATAGGAATCACTCCAAATGTTCACTAGCCAGAGAATGGATGGAAAAGTATGGGATGTGTTGAAGGGACTATGGCGCTAGAGATCAGTGAAGATGAATGAACTAGAGCCAGTGAATCACCATGGGTGAATCTCTGGAACATGAAGTTCAACCAAAAAAAGAAAGTCACGGAACAATGTGTGTCACATAAGCACAGTATGATTGCATTTATGTAATGTTCAGAAAGCAACAAACGGAATTGTGTATGTTGGAGGAACATACAAATCCACAAATGTAGTTAAACTATGAAGATAAATGAGGGAAACAGAAGTGCCCAAATCAGACCCATAGTTCCCTCTGATGGGGAGGGAAGAAGAGAGCCTGGGAGGGGTCATTGAGGGTTTGTACTATATTGGTGATGTTCAATTTCTTAGGCTGGGTAATGAGTCCATTAGGTGAATCTACTACTATGCGCACACACACACACACACATACACACACCTGTATATATACATATATTCTTTATTTTGTATGAAATATTTAGCAGTAGAAAAACATACAGTCAACCCTTGAACAATGCTGGGGTTAGGGGTCCCTATCCCCTGCACAGTTGAAAATCCGGTATAACTTTGACTTCCTGAAACATAACTACTAATAGCCTGTGGTGATCAGAAGACTCATCAATAACATAAACAGTTGATTAATACATACTTGGTGTGTTATATGTATTATATACTGTTTTCCTCCAATAAAGCAGGACAGAGAGAAGAAAATGTCGTTAAGAAAATCATAAGGAAAACACATTTACCGTTCTTCTTTGTATTTATTGAAACAAAAAGTCTACGTGTAAGTGGACCCATGCGGTTCAAACCTGCGTTGTTCAAGGGTTAGCTGTACAAATAAAACACTTCTATGTGACTCTGCCTTTCCTAAAGCACCTACATTGCTCTGTCCAACTTAAGTTGGAAGGGTCTTTAAAGACCCTTGACAATCTGGCCTCCAGCTCTGTAGTATTAGCTGACAATAACATCCCCTTCTGCCAGGGACTGCCCTAAGTGGTTTATACTGTATTACTATACCTGATCCTAACCACAGCTTATCCACATATTATGTGTGAACAGACAGGTCCTGCTCAAGTTCATGTGGCTAGTAGATGGCAGAGGCACTACTTGAACCTAAATACTCTGATATTACTTATTTCCTGCCTCGCTTTCTCTTCCCCTCTGGCTGTGTCTTCATCTCGCAGTTTCATGCACGTTCCCACCTTTTATGCACTTGCCTTCCCTTGTCTGGTACTCTGATTACAATGGTCTTTCCCAAGTGTATGCCGTACAACCCCAGGACCATGAGATCTGCAGTTAAAAAAAAAAAAAAAATGTGCCATGGTCAAGTAAACCAAGCAAATTTTTAGAGTAAAAGCCACGCTCAGAATTGCAATGATTATCAGATATTAGACAATCTAAGATGTCCTGGAGTAAAGAAACCCAATTAATTCTGCTCAGCCCAGCAAATCCCAAACTTATTTGATGGCAAAACACTTCCTCCCCACCCCCCAGTAACAATATTTACTGTTTCAATGAATCAGTGCTCCAAGGAACCCACTTTGGGAGTTATCGATGATTTATCTATTCTTCCCCCCTTTTTTCCCAGCTTCATTTATTCCTTTCTCTGGAACTCCATAGTCCTTCTAGTTTATATGGGACCACTTAGTTCTGATTTAAATGCTGATATACATAAGTCCAATCCGGTTTAAGGATTTCTCTTGTGGGCTAGCCTTGTATTCCTCAGTGGAGTGTTAAAATTCCTTGCAGGCAGGGATGAAATCTTGGGTTCTTTCTCTGTCTGTCTTGGCCACCAGCTGTGACTACAGTGCTGGGCACTTGGTACATTCTCAAAACATGGTGACAGGAGGCAGTGATCTGAGCATCTAGGCAAGAATACCAAAGGCTTTACTACAGGAAGTGGGCACTTGAAGGCCTGTGTTCAGGGGTCTCTGGATACATCCAGTCTTGTTGGAGATGGCATAAAGAACACAGCAGAAGCCTGTTTATCCAACTGGGACCTGGGAGCAGATTGCAGCGATGTCCCTCGATGATGGACCTACCACATCACAGGTGGTTCAATTCTGCACTGTGTGGGACTTGCCTGAATATTGCAGGATACTTAGTATCCCTGGTTCCTGCCCCTAAATGTCAGTACCCGCCCTCAGTCATTGTACCAGTCCAAAAGGCTCTCATGCATTTTCAAATATCCCCCTGGAGTGTGGTAATGTTCTCAGTTGCTACTCAGATATCACCCTTCTAGGGTTATCCTGGGTCCTAGGCCGAGGGGCTGCTATGAGCCTGCAGCTATAAGCCAGTCAGTGCCAGGGTTAAGAAGATGGAGTGTATAGAGGGCCTCCTGACGAGTACAAAATTTTTACTGTTTTGTTATTGACAAACATGGAATTTATTTTCGGGGCACCTGGGTGGCTCAGTTGGTTGGGCGGCTGACTTCAACTTAGGTCATGATCTCACAGCTCTAGAGTAGGAGCCCCACGTCGGGCTCCGTACTAACAGCTCAGAGCCTGGATTCTATGTCTCCCTCTCTCTCTGAAAAATAAATAAACATTAAAAAAAATTTTTTTTAATGGAACTTATTTTCCAAGGCTTCTGTGTAATAGTTTATACAGAGGCTCCTCCCTTCTCCCAGACATCTTTTTTCCCTCCTTCACCTCAATTTTATTCTGTTTTCTCTTTTCCCTTACCACCACCCTAGGACCTGTTGACTTTCATGATGGTTGTAAGATCCGCTTAGATGACCATTCTCCATTCTACCCCTTCCTTCCCCTGACCACCCTACACATACCTTCCAAAGCCTCCTTTAAATCTCAGACCTGCTCATGTAGGTCACTGGCCGGTCAATGAGCCTCCTGGGGTCCTCACTGAAGGCCAAAGTTGGCAGATCCTGAAGACTGTCGACCAACCCTACTGAGATATTCCTCCAGCATCATGTCCCGGTTCTAGAGTCTGGGATTCTCCTGGTTTCGGGGTATTTTCTGTCTGGCACACTCTTCACACTTGTTTCTGCCACGTCTTCATCATCGAGGACCAATTCATTCCCTTCCCTTTTATGAATCTACATCCCTTCGGGATCTGTTCAGATGCTATTCTCCCGCAAATGGGTATGGCACGCTGGTAAATATGACAGTTTCCCAGCAATTTCTTGAAATATCCAGTTGTTGAAGATCAGTCTCAAACAAGAAAGTACTTTGTCTCTCATCGAATGTTGCTTTCTCGAGCAATAAACTATCGGCTTCTCTAATAAGGAGCTATTGTCAGTTATGGCAAATTAAGCCATTCTAAAAATTGCTGATCATCATCAAGTGGGATTTCTATCCCAAGAGCATTTTACAAAAATTACAGAGAACTCTGATTCAGTACTTTTATACAGCTCAGCTGAAAAATTTCAGTTAATGGATAAACCCAGTCTGAACAGCAGAGGGCTCTTATGTACATCACAAAAATTTTAACTGCTTTGAAAGAGTGTAATAAGCCCAGGTGTGCAAACCATGTCGTCAGCTGTGTGCCTCCGCAGGTATACGTTTCAACAGGTGTAATTACTGTGCTCGTGGCCACCATCCTCCAGGACTTTCTGTCCCCTAGTGTTGTTGAAAGGAGCAAAATGGGACAGAGACCGCCTGTGAGGAAATATTGTAGCAACTCTAAAGCGAGATACACATGCAAAATAATCTTATTAATCAGTCAAACAGGAGTAATAGATTGCTGTGAGGTTGAGGAGTTAGGACACACAGAAGGTGTCCGGTGAGCTGTAAGATGCTGCATTCCTTGCATGGGGTGCTTGGCACTTTCTCCACGCCTGGCCTCTCTTTAGAATTTCAGCAGGTCTGCAACTCCAATGTCCTTCTTGGAATTCATCCCCAACGTGGAACAGCCATTTCATAATTAATGGGGCTGAAGCAGAATTAATTGATCTGCTCCCTACCCCCCTTCCAGCAAAACAAAAGAAAACAAAAGTCAGTCACTCCAGCCCTGGTCTTCCTTACTTTCATAAGTGGCACCAGTATTCACCCAGCTGCTCAGACCAGAAATCAAGCCCTTGATTCTGCTTTTTCCTAGTCCTCTGGTCCAGAGAAGGTCCTGCCTACTCTCCTTCTGCGACTCCAGCCTTCTCCCTCCACCCTCTCTGCTTCGAGTCTAGTAGGAGCCACCAGGCTCGTTGGCCTGGGCTTCTTTCTTCCAGGAGCCTCCTTCATGGTCCCCCTGCTCCCTGTCTTGTCCTTTTCAATGGATTCCTCAAACACAGCCAGTGTTCTTTAAAACAAATCGCGTTGTGCCTCTCCCTTGCATAATCCCCTACTTTCCCTGCAGGCTTCTCCACTAAACTTAACACAAAAGCCAAGACCCTTCCCTGGCTTTTTAAGCCCCACCTGGTCGCTCCCTTCCTGTGGCTGCAGACTCCTCCTTCCCACACCCCATGCCTCTGCCTTCCTTCTGTGCTGTGGATACTGCACACGTGGGCTTCTTATCTTCTCAGGGCTGGCTCCTTCGATGCATCAGCTTAAATGCTGTCTTCTCCAGGAAGTCCTCCCCGATCCTCCAATCAAAAGTAGTGAGCCAATCACTCTTTTTCGCCCACCCTACCTCAACTCTGTGAAATACTCACCACTAGCTTGATATTACCTACAAAACAGTACATCCTTAATAAAGCATTTCTATACAAATCCCACCTACTGACATCATTCTATTAACCGTATCAGAGCAAAAGCATATGTTGTTTTGTAATGGAGGTATCATCCACAGCCCCTTAGTATTTCCACCCTACTCAGAGATGCAGTGACTTCAGAATCTGGGGGGAAATCCGTGCAAAATATGACTACAAACGACTTACTTAGGGAACTGACAGTGATGTCACCAATGTTGAATAGACTTCCTTCTTTAGCAATAGCCCTGGGATCGTTCATGTATTCATCCCTTTAGTTATTTAGCAGCAAACATTTATTGAGCATCTAAGCTATGCCAAATGTCGTGGAAGTCATGATAGGTAAAGTTAGGGCCAATCTCCCTGTGTCGGCTCCTCTCTCCTCCCAACCCTGCCTCCTCTTTCTTTTGTTAAAACTCAGGATGTGAAAACATAAATCCTCTAAGCCTGTTCCTAAACGCATGATTTGGTTTTTTGGGGAGGCTGCTGCAATTACTAGGCAACTGAAATGAACATGGTAACGATCCCCAGTGACAACTTTAACCAATACATGGTCATTGGGAAGTGCTATAACCAGCATGTAAGGAGTGAATCCAAGATAGTCTGAGAAAAATTAACCACAGCCATATATACCACTGACGGTGTCTTGGAAAATTCACAGGCAGATGAGCCTCAAGCCTGCAACCCTCTCACCTTCAGACATCCTATTCCTGACTCAAGCGTTTCTACCTTCTGGCTGCTGGAGACAAGCCTCCCCAACTATAGCACCCCTTTCCCCCAAACCTCTTCTCCAATGCCACCCCTCTCTTCCCAGCTTTGATGAAAACTCCCAAGTATTTTGACTCACATGTGTGAATGACCGATAGCCTCCACTTACCAGGTTATATTTTCCTCTGAGAGAGAACTTTAATGAAACTCTAAACAGAACTCTTAAAAAAAATTTTTTTTTTAATGTTTATTTATTTTTGAGAGAGACAGAGGCAGAGCATGAGGTGGGGAGGGGCAGAGAGAGAGGGAGACACAGAATCCGATGCAGGCTCCAGGCTCCGAGCTGTCAGCACAGAGCCCGACGTGGGGCTCAAACTCTCGGACCACGAGATCACGACCTGAGCTGAAGTCAGACAGCCAACCAACTGAGCCACCCAAGCGCCCCTAAATAGAACTCTTGTTCCTATTTGGGAAACTTTGTTTAATCAATACTTTTGAACAGGGTGTCAGCAGCCTCTCGATTTCTCTCTTGGCTGTGTGACTTTGGACAAGTGACATAACCTCTCTGTTCTTCAGTTTCCTCACATTTAAATGGCGATCATAAAGGTACCTGCCCCTTGAATTATTCTGAGGATGAAATTAATAAATGCATATAAAGCATTTTCAGTAGAGCCAGGTATAGAGAAATACTACATACATATTAGATATTACTGCCACCACCCCCACCACCATCATCATCATCAATATCAGCCACAGCATTGTTGTTTTTCCTCCATTGTCGGAAGATCTCAGGGCAGCAACCTGAAGCTTCTCTCATTTTCCCTCAGCAAATTCAATCTCAGATGAGGTTGCTGCTTTTAATGTCACCAGGGGGCAGACTATGGAAGGAAAATGTGGCCAAAGTTAATAAATGTAAGAATTGTATTTAATTCTTGAATTTGGGAGCTGCCTGTGTGTAAATTCCTCCAGACTGCTCCTTAAACCATGCGTTAAGTATCTCCTAAGTAGTTCTATTTTTTCCTATTTCTTTGTCACAGTGAGTTTCTCTTGTTCAGGGAAGTACATATGTCTTTGAATATTTGAACCCAATGTTTTCCTCTTTGCTCTAAAATCCAAAACGTTTTGTGAAATGTGGGAAAATAGAGCTTGGTATATCAGTTGCAGGTTGTTTTTTTTTTTTTTTTACTGCTAAAACGCTATTTTGATTTTATGCTTCAGTCCCAGGCGAAGGGCGTCTAGAATAAGGTTTACATTTCTAGGGCTGCACATGTGTTGCCCATGGACCATCCTTCCGTTATCTTTCGCCTGTGGAAGGTGCCGCTGATGAATTGTCCTTCCTGCAGTCAATGGCACTTGAGACAAAACCAATGTGGCATCCCTGAAATGTTCTATTTCACACTTCTTCCATCACTCCCCTTCTAAGTACAGGGTTGGGGCTTTCTATTTTAAGAAACATATTTATGCAGTGACACTTAATCGGGCAGTTCCACTGGAATGTTTTGGAAACCTGTGAAGCACGTTTTCTTGGTGGTGTTTATTTTTTTCTGTTATCAACCTCTCCAGGTTTGTGTGTGTGTATGTGTGTGTGTGTTAAAATATACACAACATACAATGTACTACTTTCACCATTTTTAAGTGGATATTTCAGTGGCATTCTCATTGTTGAACTTTTCTCAGAACTCTTTCATCATTTCACACTGAACCTCTATGTCCATTAAACGCTAACTCCCCAGTCTACATTCACAGCCCTTGGTAATCACGTTCTGCTGTACGTTTCAACGAATTTGACTACTTTGGCTAGCTCATATAAATGGAATCATGCAGTCGTCGCCATTTTGTGAATGGCTTATTTCCCTTAGCACGATCTCTTTAAAGTTCATCCATGCTGCGGCATGTAGCAGAATTTCCTTCTTTGTTAAGCCTGAATAATACTCCATCGTATGGATGTGCCATATTTTGTTTTTCCCTTCATCTGTTGGTGGACACTTGGATGGTTTCTGCTTTTTCATTATTATTTTTTTTTTTTAATTTTTTTTTCAACGTTTTTTATTTATTTTTGGGACAGAGAGAGACAGAGCATGAACGGGGGAGGGGCAGAGAGAGAAGGAGACACAGAATCGGAAACAGGCTCCAGGCTCCGAGCCATCAGCCCGGAGCCTGACGCGGGGCTGGAACTCATGGATCGCGAGATCGTGACCTGGCTGAAGTCGGACGCTTAACCGACTGCGCCACCCAGGCGCCCCTGTGTTTACTTTTTTTAAGGAATCGCCTCAGGCTTTCCATAACGGCTGCACTGTTCTACATTCCCACCAGTAGTGCCCAAGCGTTCCAGTTTCTCTAAATCTTTGTGGGACAGTTTTCGTACTCACAATAAATGGGGACACCCCAAGTGTCCCAAGAAGGGCGGGGCCTGGATTGGTAGCCATCCTACAGTGTGTGGAATTTACTTCCACAAGGAAGAATTGTCCCCCAGCCTGCATTAACTTCTTGAATGTCTTGTTAGGATTTCATGGAAGTGAAAAATTTGTCGATGGTGATGTAATAATCCTAGAGTTGAATTCTGCTCTATATTTTATTGTTTTCATGCATCTTCTAAAAATGTTTATTTATTTTGAGAGAGCTGGAGAGGGAGAGAGAGAGAGAGGCAGACAGAGAATCCCAAGCAGGCTTCATGCTGTCAATGCGGATCCCGAAGCAGACTTGAACTCAAGAACAATGTGATCACGAACTGAGCCAAAAACCAAGAGTCAGATGCGTAACCAACTGAGTCACCCGGGTGCCCCTGTTTTTATACAATGAACCCAGTTGGGTAATAACCATATGCATTGACATAACGTTGTATCCTGTTTTGTGAGAACGTTGCTAATGGCAACAGTCCTCATGGGATTTGAGTCGCTGGTGCAGCCCACCTGTTTCAGCCTGCAGTGGTAATGGTCCTGTTCTCAGAGTTTTACAGGGAAGGCAAGTGCCTGCATACCTACCGATGCCTTCTATTGTACTTGAGCATGAGTATTTACACAGATGTGGGGTGGCCCTGCTTTCGATGGATTTCATTTCAGAACAGTAAAATAGATGATTCAAGTATTTGCTATAAAGAGAGGTCACTGCTACAGACAAAGGATTGCTTTTCTTATCTCTGTTGAAGAGGGACACTGGGGGCTGCCATAGACTGAATGTTTGTATTCTCCCCAAATTCATACGCTGAGACCTGACTCCCATGTGGTGACATGAGGATGTGGGGCCTTTGGGAGGTGATGAGGTCACAAGCATGGAGCCCGGATGAATGGGGTCCGTGCCCTTATAAAAGAGAGCTCTTTCCCTCTTTCAGCCATGTGAGGCTATAACAAAAAGACAGCCGTCTACTAAGCAGACACCAAATTGGCTTGCGTTTTCATCTTGGACTTCCAGCCTCCAGAACTGTGAGAAAGAAGTTTCTGCTGTTTACAAGCCACCCTGTTTATGGTATTTTGTTACAGCAGTCTGAATGGGCCGAGACAGAAGCATGCCGTGGTCTGTGTGTGAAAAGTTGAGCTGAGGTACGGTGTGTAGGTGCGAGTGTATGTGTTCAGTGTTTAGTTTTTTATCTAACAGTGGCAACTGACTCAGTCTGACCCACTTCCACTCTTTGCAAGTGCACACATTGCCCAGAGCACAGATTTTTGAGAACAATGTCACCTGGAAGAGGCATTGCTCTGGTTCAGGTGCCAGGTAGGTGACGCACATGCACCCATCAGTGGACCCTCATTTTTACCATTATCAGGCTAACCGAGATTTTAGGTCTTCAAATCACTTTTTTAAAAAGTTTATTTATTTATCTTGAGAGAGAGAGAGAGAGAGCACAGGGGAGGGGCAGAGAGAGAGGGAGAGAGAGAATCCAAGCAGGCTCCATGCTGTCAACGTGGAGCCTGATGCGGGGCTCAAACTCACGAACTGTGAAAGCGCGACCTGAGCTGAAATCAAGAGTCTGATGCTTAACCGACTGAGCTACCCAGACACCCCTCTTCAAATCATTTTTAATCTTATGGCATCTAAAACTAGATTTAGAAATCACATGTCATGAGTACATCTATCTCATCTGGCAATATTGATTAATTCAACAAATATCAATTGGCGTGTATTTTGTGTTGTGCCTGTTTGAAGTATGAGGGATGTGGTGGAGAACAAAATGAGTCCCTTAAAAAGGGTATTTAAACTCCATTTTCTTTTTTTTTTTTGAGAGAGGGAGAGAGAGAATCTTACGCAGGCTCTAGCCCATTACAGGGCCGCTGCGAGGCCAGATCTCACGACCTTGAGATCATAACCTGAGCCAAAATCAAGAGTCAGATGCTTGGGGCACCTTGGTGGCTCAGTGGGTTGAGCATCCGACTTCAGCTCAGGCCATGATCTCACAGTCTGTGAGTTCAAGCCCCGTGTTGGGTTCTGTGCTGACAGCTCAGAGCCTGGAGCCTACTTCAGATTCTGTGTCTCCCTCTCCCTCTGTCCCTCCCCTGCTCACGCTCTGTCTCTGTCTCTCTCTCTCTCAAAAATAAACATTAAAAAAATAAATTAAAAAAAAAAAGAGTTGGATGCTTAACCCACTGAGCCACCCAAGTACCCCTTAAAGTGCATTCATTTTCAATACAGCAAACTCCTAGTTACTTACCGTAAGGAAGTTACTGGGTAAATGGGCAAAGATGGATGAACAAGTGTGCCTTGTTTATCAGATGAAAGTAAAAACCAGAAAAAAGTCTAGCCGTTCAACAACAGAGGACCAATGAAGTAAGTTTTATACGTGTACATAGTGGAGAACTAGTTAGCCATTCAAATTAAATTTGTATTGGGGCACCTGGGTGGCTCAGTAGGTTAAGCATCCGACTTCAGCTCAGGTCATGATCTCACAGCTCGTGAGTTCAAGCCCTGCATCGGGCTCTGTGCTGACAGCTCAGAGCCTGGAGCCTGCTTCGGATTCTGTGTCTCCTTCTCTCTCTGCCCCTCCCCAACTTGTGCTCTGTCTCTCTATGTGTCTCAAAAAATAAGTAAGTGTAAAAAAATTTTTTTTAATTAAATTTGTATTTATTAAAATGGAAGAACAAAACTGACATATATTTAGTAAAAAAGCTGATCATAGACTGTAAGTGTATTATGTAATTCAAAACTTTAATCTATTTATATGCATATATTTTTGTTAGGAAAAAGTTTGGGAAGGATATGTATCAGCGGTGAAGGAAGGGGAAATTTTAATTTCATCAAGTTTTTTCCTTTCTGTTTTCAAAAAAAATTTTTTACAACAATTGTGCATTAAGTATGTAATTCCGAAATAAATGTGCTTTCCACAAGCATCTAGAATAGACCAAATGAGTCTATATACTTGCTGTATGAGTTTGCAACAGCTGCCATAAAAATGTAGCACGGACTGGACAGCTCAAGCAATAGATATTTATTTTCTCACAGTCCTAGAGGCTAGAAGTCCAAGGTCAAGGTATCAAGGTAATTACAGGGGCGCCTAAGTGGCTCGGTCGGTTAAGCATACAGCTTCGGCTCAGGTTATGATCTTAAGGTTTGTGGGTTCGAGCCCCACGTCAGGATTTGTGCTGACGTGTGGCGCCTGCTTCAGATTCTCTCTCTCTCTCTCTCTCTCTCTGTCTCTCTCCCTCTCTCTGCTCCTCCCCAATGCATGTGTGCGTGCTTTCTCTCTCTCTCTCTCCCAAAATAAATAAACTTAAAAAACCTATAATTACAGCATGAAGATAAGATGATGCCAAGAATCATCTTATAGCATGCCAGAAGTTATTTTATAAATTTAGACCCAGATTCCCCAAAGGTCACTGGTGATAGGCAGAAGACCCGAACGCAGGCCTATGTAGTAATTTCCCTTCCCCGGTGGTTCACGACCTGAAGGGTTTTTTGAACTGAATCATGCTTTCTTCATTTGAGGCCAGCGAATCCACATTTACTGGACGCCCACAGGGCATGGCACATTTTACTAGGTGTGGAGGTGAATTAAAAATAAATAGAGGCTCAACTCATGCCTTGAAGGAGCTTTTCATTTCTGGGGGACACGGAACATTCCCTATGAATGAAAACACACCAATGGTGAGGGAGCATTTCATGTGGGGTTTCGAGGCCAGCAGCCTAACTTACTTTGTGGAGAGTGACATATTTTGTAATTAAGTGCCCACAAAATAACAGGATAAGCCAAGACTTGCCCCTGAGCCTCTTGACTGCCTGCCCAGTACTTTTCCCATCAGATCAGCCACCACTGACCCGAACGAGTGCCACCACCTGGAGTACAAGACCGTACCCTCAGTGCTGAGAGGAGTTTTAGGCCAAGAAGACGAAGGCAGGTCTTGGTATCAGGAAGAGCATCCCTAATGTGTCTTGGGGGAGGAGAGAAGCACTGATTCAAAGGAGACGAACACGGAGAGTGGTTTCATGGCTGGGTTATCCTCATGGTCTGAGTTCTCTATGTCCAGTGGGAGGGAGGTTGGCAAGGCCTGGGGAGGAGACATTCTCCCATCGGAGAGGCCAGGACCACGTGGCGTCACCCCAGGACTGCGGCTGGGGAGGCTGTGGGTGAGCTTGGCTGAAGTTGGGGTTGTCAGAACCCTCCCTCACATTCCATAGCTCGTTTTGTTGTGAATCATTTCTTGGTACGGTTAGAAGTGGGTTAAAGTTTTCCCTGGGGAACACTGAAAAGTCCATAGATGTTATTCCTTAAAACCCAGGACGGTTGAGTGGATTAGTTCTTAAAGGCGTGTGACTATGTGTGTAGGTCTGAGTGAGTGTGTGTATGTGAGAGAGCACGCGAGTGTGTGTTTGGGGGATGAGTGTGCATGTGAGTATGTGAACACGTGAGACAGTGTGGGTTAGTGTATGTGAACGCGTGTGAGTGCACCGAGTGTGCGTTTGGGGGGAGTGTGCGTATCTGGGCAGTGAGTGTGCTTGTGTGTACGTGACCGTGTGACGATGCGTGTCAGTGTGCATCCACGAGTGTGCGTGTGAGAGAGCGCGGGTGAGTGGGGATACGTGTGGGAGTGTGGCCACACGAGGATGCGAGGATGTGTGTGACAGAGTGTGTTTGCATGCGAGAGCAAATGTACATGTTCCACATTAGCCCCAGAGGTCACTGTATTTGTTTCCTGTTGCAGGTGTAGCAAAATTCCACACGTCTAGTGGCTTGAAACAATGCAAATTATCACATTTTTGGAGGTCAGAGGTTCAAAATGGGTCTCGTTGGGTTAAAATCACGGGGTCAACAGGGCTGTATTCCTTCTGGAGGCTCCAGGGGGAGATTCTGTTCCTTGCCTTTTCCAGTTTCTCGAGGCTGCCCGTGGAGTCCTCACGTGAAATACTCTGACCTACTCTTCTGCTACCCCCTTCCGCTTTTTCAAAAAAGTTTGTAAGGTTTATTTCTTTTTGAGAGAGAGAGAGAGAGAGAGAGAGAGAGAGAGAGAGAGAGAGAAGGAGAGCGTGCAGGCAGGGGAGGGGCAGAGAGAGAGGGAGACACAGAATCGGAAGCAGGCTCCAGGCTCTGAGCTGTCAGCACAGAGCCCGACACGGGGCCGGGCCGGAACTCACAAACCACGAGATCATGACCTGATCTGAGGTCGGCCGCTTAACCGACTGAGCCACCCAGGCCCCCGCTCCCCTTCCACTTTTAAGAATCCCTGTGGTTACATTGTATTATTCACCTGATAATCCAGTATCATTTATCTTAAGGTCAGCTGATTAGCAATCTTAATTCTAAATACAACCTCAATTCCTCTTTTCCCTGTAACCTAACATATTGACGGGCTCCAGGGATTAGAAGGGGAACATTTTTCTGCCTGTCATAGTCACTAGAAGAGCTTTCATAAAGCAGAAAACGCCTCTTTCCCCTTGCTGCAAGTGTCCGCATACCCTGGAGGGTCAGCAGGTGGCCAGCTGGAGAAGCAGGTGTACATTGTGAAAGGGCAGCAGGTGATTCGGATTCAGCCCCACCCCCATGGAGAGCCACTGGGCGAGGCATTATCCTGAAGCAATATTGATCTTTCCATAAATAACAATGATGGAAAGGACTTTTGTGATGACCTGTCCATTTTTATCATGAGGAAATGGAGAGCCAGCTGGCTGGTGGAATGACTTCTCCAAAGTCATTGGATAAGATGCTTCCATGGTTTTGCTGCATTTGCTGCCTGGGGCACGTAATGAGCCGAGGAGGTGAAAGCCTACATAAATGTGCCTGGCATTCAATCCGAGTGCCATGGTATGAAGAAGAGGCAGATAAATTGGCAGAGGTTCAGAAGAGATCAGCTAAAATGATGAAAAGGGGGAAGATTGCAGCAGCTAAGCGAGGAATGCTCCACTAAGTAGTCAGTCAGCTGGAAGAAAGCAGGCTCCAGGACTTCTGTGAATATTTTCAAGCTCTGACAAAGAGGGAACATAATTACCTTAGCATTTGGGCAAGTCTGAAAAGATGCCCCGTGTGTGGATACAAAGAAAGAAAACTACTTCGTGCCAACATTAAGGGCGTCAATTCATTTTGCCGTAACCTGTGGTCGACCTCAGCTTGTAGAACATTCTTTATTTCACTTTGGAGGATTGCTAGGGTGACCAGCAGTGGCCCTGGTTTTCCTGAGACTAAGATTTTCCTGGGATGCTGGGCTGTCAGTGCAAAAACCAGAACAGTCCCAGGTGCTTCCAACAGGACAAGCGGGCTCCCGACTGACCATACTGATGGTCTTACTGCATGGGAGAGGCATAATCTAGGCTCACCTGTCTGCCTTCCTGACACTGGGGTTCCAGAAGGTTACCAGAAATCCTGTTTGCACGAGGACCCCAAGGCTCCTTGGAGAGACGGGAAGGAGATCCCTGGGACTCATGGTTGAGCCTCAGAATACCTAATTGAGTGAATCAGAGAGGCTAAGCCTGACCACCTTGGCTGCAGTCAAGGGGCAGTTGGGTGTTTCAGGAAGGTAGGGAACATGGCCTGAGTGAGTTTGCCTAGCTGGTCCTGGGGTTCCTGTTCAGGTGCAGCGAGAAATGTGTTAGAGGTAGTACTAGCTGGTGTCCCTCAAATAAACTGTGGACTAGTCAGAAAGACTGAGGCTACCTTTTGGGGGCCTGGAAATGTAGAACCACCGAGGGAGGACAGTGCCAATGTCGAGGGCCCTGCGGTAGCTGTAATGGGAAGTGTTTGGGTGCCAGCGTTGGTGGTAGGAGGGTGGCTAATCACCTTTCAGTGGCAAAAACTGTAGGCCATTAGATAATGGGGGAAAAAAGAATGAAAACAAGAACAAAACATCAGATGCAGAAAAACACGAGGCTCCTCCCGAAAGGGGAGACATTTGGCGGAAACTTAGAAGCATGGCAGCAAGACTTTGTTCAAACCGAGTACAATCTCTATTTTTACCCAAGTTGTCAGAGTCTAAAAGTCCTGTTCTTTCAGGTGCCCTGGTGCCCTGGAGTTGGATGAGTCCCTAGAAGGATTAGGTAAAGGTGGGTTTCAGAGGCAAGGGTCAGGATCGAGACAGGTTGCTGTGAAATGTGAAGACAGAAAGAAAGGAGAATGATTAATTCCAGGCCATCAGGTCATGGGAGTCGGGGCTGAGACGTGGGTCAGGTTATAGAATGAGTTTTTAATTACCAGTCTCACTCGTGCTGAATCAGTCAGTATTCTTAGTTGCATGCAAGATAAAATGACTGGTTGATTTAAGCAGGAAAGGAATGTGCTGCAAGTATGGCAGGTGTCTATCTCATGGAAACTTCTGAAGGGCTGAGGAACCAGGCTTAGAGCCAGAGAGCAAGGGGGAAATGCCTAAAACGACACCACACAGGAGGGAATGTGATGCCACAGCCCGCCCGGATGCGTGGCCTCCATTGCTGACCCAAGACCTCAGGGCCTTCAGTCACCACTCTCCTGGCATTTCCACTGCTGCTGCTGTCCCCACCTCAATCTTCCTTCCCCGGGCGACACACGCATAGAGAATTTGCTGCCATTCTGGCTTCATGGCAGCACTTATTCCTCATTTGAAGTCCAGGTGGATGTGTCTGATCAAAGATATCTAGGTCCGAGGAGGCTGGGGAGGAAGATATCTGCCATTTCCGGCCTCTGTCAAGGGTGGTTGTCTTTGCATCCCTTGGGACTCAGAGTGTGGGTGAGAGGCTGGACAGACAGAAAGATGGACAGTTGTCCTTTAGTGCACACCGCTGGCAGCCTAATATCAACAAATACTCTTATTCCTGTACTTACCTTTTGCATTTAACATGACAGCCATCGGGTCATCTGGGTGGCTCAGTCGGTTGAGCGTCTGACTTCGGCTCAGGTCATGATCTCGCGCTCTGTGACTTTGAGTCCCGCCTCGGGCTCTGTGCTGACAGTTCAGAGCCTGGAGCCTGCTTCAGATTCTGTGTCTCCCTCTCTCTCTGCCCTTCCCCAACTCGTGCTCTGTCTCTCTCTCTCTGTCAAAAATAAACATTAAAAAAAATTTTTTTTAACATGACAACCATCATTCATACCATTGAATGAAAATATGTTTTTCCTTCCTTAAAGGCTTGGAGTTTCAGGATCTCTGGGTCTTGACCATTTCTCATCTATTTCATAATGATCTTGATATTTTGTAACCTCTGGGAAAATTTGTAAGGGTAACTGATGAGGGACCATAAGGCAAACTGAGGGCCAAGCACAAGCTAGCACAACCCTCCTCACCCCCAGGTGGGATATGTGTGATATTCCTCAGGCACTTCTGGCTGCCCAAGAACAAAGGAAAGGACAGAAAACAAACAGTTAAACTGATGGTCTCCATCAGTTTACAAATGTCTTCTCAATAGCCTAATCTCAAGGAACTCACTACTATCTTTTAAAAATATTATTTTATTAAATTTTTTTAAAAATTGATTTTAGGGAGAGAGACAGAGACAGAGACAGAGTACTACTTGGGGAGGACCACACAGAGAGAGAGACACAGAATCTGAAGAAGGTTCCAGGCTCTGAGCTGTCAGCACAGAGCCCGATGTGGGGCTCTAACTCGTGAATCGCGAGATCATGACCTGAGCCAAAGTCAGATGCTCAGTGGACTGAGCCACCCAGAGCCCCAGGAACTCCCTACGATCTTAATGTAATGTTTTGCTAGAGGGAAAAACAACCTTAGCTTGACAATAGCTAGGCCTCCAGTAATCTGTAAATCCTCTTTAGTAAATGGAAATCCCTTTAAGAAACTTTCTCTTGACTTTACCTCCCCCAACTCCACAATATATAAGCAGTCGCTTGGCACAAGCCCCGTGCAGCTCTTTCTGCCCATGGGTCCTGTCCCCGTGCTTTCATAAAATCAACTTTTTTGCACCAAAGACATCTTCGAGAATTCTTTCTTGGCTGTCATCACTGAACCCCCACCAACACCCCAAAGCCGCATCAGTAACCACCACCACCCTATTTGAAATAGTGGGACAAAAGGAGAAGAAAATTAGTTAAAATACCAACATATATCTTTTAGTGGGAAGCAAATAGTGCTGCTCATTTCTGTATGTGGTCAAGTTGGTAGATCTGTCTTCCCTCCTCTAGCACCAGATTTCTTTTGAAGTCAGCTAGCACCTCACCTGGTCAGGGTTCTGCACCTGAGGACATGATACACACCTTCATTCTCAAGACTTCTGAGATCTTGGTGGTCATGCCTGAAGAGGGTTTCTTTAGCCCTTGATTGATTTTTACCATTAGACACAGCGGTTTCAGGAGATAGCCCAGGGATCCATGGGTTCATCTACCTTCAGGTTGCTTTCAGTTTGTAGCAGAAGCTCTATTTTCCCTTGAGAGTCAGGAGAAATCAATCCCAACCAACATCACTTTTTTTTTTTTTTTTTTGGTTTGTGTGTGTGTGTGTGTGTGTGTGTGTGTTTGCAAATTTATTTCTGAGTGAAAATGTATAATGTAAGATCAGTGAAATACACATGCAGCAGCCCATTGTCTTATTTCTTTTCTGTAATGCGTGTTTCTTGGACAGAAGCAATACGTACGGTGGATGGCAATGCTGACCAAAGAATGGCAGGTAACAGAAGGCAAGTTCAAATCCAGAAAGAATGTTTATATCAGTGAGGACAAATGCTGATGCCCCATGATAGAAGGGGGTCACATAAGGCAATCTGTCCTCAGGGGGCAGGCTGGTCCCTCCAGGAAAGACAGTATTAGGAGATAAAGGATGGCTCATACTTGTTGTCAGTTGGGTCTCAGCACTGGAAGCAGCCAGACTAGCCTTGTCTTTAAGTTCATCAATAGGCTCCCTTCCCACCTCCATGGCCACTTTGCTCATGAACTCATTGAACAGTCACTGACTGGGGTGGCTGGGGAGGAGGTTGACCGATAGCAACAGGGATGGGTATTTTGTCCACTGGTTTATTCAGCACCTTTGCCACTGCAAGAGAGAGTCTTTTGGCGAGTATGCACTTAGGGCACTTTCCTAGAAGACCATCCACATACCTCCTCGATTAGTAACCTCCTTCTTACTAATTATCCAAGCTTGTTCCTTCCAAGTTCATGACTAGCCATCCAAACATTAGCCAAAGCCCACAGGCCAAGAATCATATAACACTTTACCTTATGCCATCCTACAAGAACATGTATTTCATGAGGTCGAGGATATCATCTGTTTTATTAGCCAATGGCTTCTCCTTAATACATGAATGCCTTTGATTGCCTTTAAATCTTAAATTAATATTGAAATCATTTACCATTATCAATACAATTTTTTAATGCAATCAGTTTTCATGGCAAGGTAAGTTTTCATTCAATGAATGTAATACCACATTTCTAGGGAGTGGGGGTCAGAGAGAGAGAGCGAGAGCCTACTGGACAATGAGACAGCTGCATATCACTCCTTGACTCTACTGCAGCCTTTCCAAATCTATCTGAAACTCCACTATTCTCTACTTGCCTCTTGCCTTATATAAGTCTTGATTGTCCCCAGAAATCGATGTGGTCTGAAGAAGCAAAAGTTAATCACGTGCAATGGATCAGGGCCCTGAACACTAATTCTTCTGTGGTAGGAACAGAACTTCAATCAACCAATTTTTTTCTGTTTGTTTGCTTATTTGTTTTTGACACTCACTAAGTCCTGGTAAAGAAGCACAGATAAAACATGGTAACAACGTGTTGAGTTTTAAGTGCTTCACGTGTTACCTCACTGAGTTTCTACAATAACCCTATGGAGTCATCGCTAAGGCAGAGAGAAGGTAAAGAACTTGTCCAAAGTTTCACATTGCTGACATAACACCAGGATCTGCACAAGGCAGTCTGACTCTGTGACACCATTCTAGATGTGGTCTCAAGTGATTTTATCAAATGCCTTCATGGCAAAGAAGGGCATGAATAAAGAGCATTAAGAAGCAGGTTGATAGTTTGCTCTTAAAATGGTGGTAAGATGTCTACTCCCAGTTGGGAACCACAGCAGCCCCTAGTTATTTAGAACAGGTTGAAAGATGTCGTATGATTTTTTTGGAGGGAGAAGAGTTTCTTGACAACCAAAAATGACTCCTTCCTTTGACTCTCTCAGCCCTCAGTTGACCGAGGCTTCTTATCTTACTTACTAGGAGAGTGAAGAGTCTCATTACAAATGTTCGCATAATGGACTCCCCAGTTTAATGGTCACTCCCCATCACCTCCAAAACACACACTAATCAATGCCCATGGCATGTTGTATGCTCATAGTTAGTTGACCACTCTCTCACCCACCTGCTGATTTATCTGCTGTGCTTACTAAGTCCATTGTGTTAGCACCTAAACATTTTTATGCTGGTTGTACTATTACAGTAAATAATTAATTTAATTAAATATGATGGGAACCATCTTTTTAGAAACAAATCAAACACCTACAATGTGCCAGGCTCTGTTCTTCATGCTCAGAATCAGCTGGTGAACAAAGTAACAAAGATTTCTTTTTCTCATGTAATGTATGCTTTTTTTTTCTTTATTTTTTAATTTTTTTATTTTTTGAGAAAGAGAGAGTGTGAGCAGAGGAGGGGCAGAGAGAGAGGGACAATCTCAAACGGGCTCTGCACCGTCAGTGCAGAGCCCGATGTGGGGCTCGAACTCACGAAACTGTGAGATCATGACCAGAGCTGAAATAGAGTCAGACGCTTAACAGATTGAGCCACCCAGGCGCCCCCCCCAACTTATGTTCTACGCAAAAGGATATAACCTACCTTACAGAGTGTGTCTCTGAGTTGCCTGCTTCCACGAGACTCAACAAATGTGAGTTGCTCAAAAGTTTGGCTTAATTTGGTATGGTTGCGACAACTGTAAAAAGATTTGAAAAAACATTGCAAGGATCTGGAAGGAGGCCACACTCAGAACACTTCACAAGTATTTTTAAATTCTTGTTCTATTTTAAAGAAGTCAAAATTAGAAATATATGGATGTGACTTACAGAAGAAAAATAATGAAGCCATCCAATCAGCAAACCCATACCCAAGAAAGGCTTTGGGCATTTACCAGAAAATAGGTGAAGATTCCTTACTTTACATATTTTAAGTTAAACTGAAGTGGTTAAGGCAAGTATGCATCTTTTCCATTTTTAATATGGATTTGCACTGTAAGTGGTCTTTTTTTCCCTTAAGTTTTTAAAATTTATTTTAGAGAGAGAGACAGAGTGCATGTCCACGTGTGCAAGGGGCAGAGAGAGAGAATCCCAAGCAGGCTCCATGCTGTCAGCATTGAGCCTGATGCGGGGCTCCATCACACAACCAAGAGATCATGACCTGAGCCAAAGTCAAGAGTCAGTTGCTGTCATCTGAGCCCCCCGGGTGCCCCTGTACATGGCCTTTTGTGATTGGCAACCAACAGCTAGTCCCACCTGGGTTAAAGAGTTTCTGCTCTGTTTTTCAAGGACCGGTGGAATCAAAAACCACCAGGGGAACTGCAGTCCTGAATCCAAAGTTCTGGGAATGAGCCCTCGGAGTCTGTATTTAAATAAAACTTCTAGGGACTGGCTGAGAAAGGCTGGCCACGAGGGCTCTCCCGCTGATCAGGGCAAAACCCCTAGCTCCTTCTTGGTCTGGACCTTCAACCTTGAAGATCAGGACTCAAGACACCATTTCATGGGAAAGCTCCATCCTGTCTTCAGAGGACAAAACCTTTATAGAGGTCTCATTTTGAACTGTGTCAAAGCAGAGACCTGGTATTAAAATAAATGGAAGTCAACTTGCAATTCTTTTTTTTCAACGTTTTTTTATTTATTTTTGGGACAGAGAGAGACAGAGCATGAACGGGGGAGGGTCAGAGAGAGAGGGAGACACAGAATCGGAAACAGGCTCCAGGCTCCGAGCCATCAGCCCAGAGCCTGACGCGGGGCTCGAACTCACGGACCGCGAGATCGTGACCTGGCTGAAGTCGGACGCTTAACCGACTGCGCCACCCAGGCGCCCCTCAACTTGCAATTCTTAGGCACACCAAGGAGATTAATAAAAGCTCCTTGACTCCGGCAGTTTATGATCTTGGGACAAACTCCGCCTGTGTCAGTAGGTTATGTTGCTAGACAGTATACAGTGTCATTAATAGCAGAATCACATGCTACTGATCCTGTAGGGCTGCGAGAGACTCAGGATGACCTATGGTCCCCATCTGCCCAGGATTAGGAGGTGTCCTCAGAAGTGGGAGTTTCAGCGCCAGAATGGAGACAGTCTGGAGCCAACTGGGAGAGTTGGTCACTGTAGAGAAGGATGGCTTTGCTGGCAAGCACGGTGGGGAAGGCATTGCAGAGGAGGAAGAGAAGCTGAGTGGTGCTGGAATCTAGAAGAATGTACAGCGACCCAGAGCTGGGCGGGGAGAGAGAGAATGCAAATACACGTGTGGCCTCCGCGATCCCCAGCGCTGGTAGTTTCAATCCGGGTATTTTAGACAGAGCGTGCGCTTAGAGATTGCTTGGCACGTTGCTGCAAGAAGCGAGACGGAGTAAGTGGTTTTGCAGGCTCAACTGCTGACAGGGCCTGTGTGCACCTACCTCTGAGTTCAGGATAATTAGCTCGTGTCTGCAGCAGCTTCGAGCGTGTGCAGCCCGCCCCGAAACCCAGATGTTATTAGTCGGTCAGCACCACCTTAAAAACACCACAATTCAGCGGTCCCATCATCCCTTATTTCTTCCCCATTCCTTTGAGGTAGCCGGATGCCTGCAGGTTTCAGGGCAAGCTGGGCATCTCGCGGGAACAGTAGAGGCTACGGTGTCTGACGCCACCCGTGGGAATGGGCTTCAAACCGGTTCCGGGCCCCGGTGGTCAGCCTGGGGGGCCAGTTTCTGAAGTAGGCCATCGACCTCCTATTAGGGGCTTTGCATTCTTCGTCCCGCCTCCTCTCTGGTTGCTGGCGTGTTTACAGATCTCCTTCCTAGATGTATCATAACCTTGTATCAACCATCCCTGTGACATCACAGGCCAGATGCTGTATCAATAGACATCATAGCTTTTAAAAAATGTTTATTTATTTTGAGAGAGAGTGTGCAAGCAGGGGAAGGGGGAGGGAGGGAGAGAGAGAGAGAGAGAGAGAGAGAGAGAGAATCCCCAGCAGGCTCTGTGCTATCAGCGCAGAGCTGGATGCGGGGCTCGAACCCACAAACCGTGAGATCATGACCTGAGCTGAAATCAAGAGTCAGGCGCTTAACTGAGCCACCCAGGCGCCCCCGAGGTCACGTATCTTTTAATGAGAGAGCTGCTAATGTGGCAATGCAGCTGAAAGCACTGAAGGACAGCCCCCTCTCCACCCTGAGCTCAGGCCAACTGCCTGAGGGTCCAGGTCAAAGGGCTCTGGTGAGGGCTGAGCTCTCAAAAGCATGTGTGTACATATATGTACATACATATATGTATGTATGAGAGTGTGTATGTTGCATGTGGTACATGTGTAGGGCGAGTGGGTGTATATGTGTGTGTGTGTGTGTGTGTATGTGTGTGAGTGGGTGTACCTGTGTATGCGTGTATCTGTGCGCATGTGTGGGAATGGTGTATGTTGTATGTGTGAGTGTGTATGTGTGTGTGTAGGTTGTGTGTATATGTGGTGTGTGCGTGTGTATGTCCACGTGTGTGTATGCGCACACAGGGGTACACACACAGCCTTCTTGAGGGATCCTGGAGAGTTGGTGGTTATGCTCTGGGCCCCAGCTGGTGAACAGGCTTGCCAGCCCCTGGATGTGGGTGCCGAGACATCTCCCTGTTCCTCCTTCTGGTGAGAGGGTGAGTGACAGTGCCAGGGATGTGGGAGGGGGAAGTCAACCGATGCAGAACCCGGGCTGGGCTCTCGTCCTGTCATTGTCCCTCGCCCGGTCGGAGTTCACGGCAGAGGGAATCACAGGAGGGTTTCACCGCAAACCATAACCAGCCTCAGACACCGGGCCAATCTGCCCATCTACTGGGAGCAGTTTGCCAGGCCATCGTTGCTAAGCAGTAGATACGAATCCTTCACGTGAGCCCTCCAGCTTCCAGATTTATTTGGAGGAACCCACCCCTCGGCCAGCCCGCCACACAGGGTGGATGGAGTGAGGAGTCAGCAAAGCTGATTCACTTCAGACGTTTTGTAAAGCCCAGAAGTCGAGGCTATTCCCACAGGATGGCTGTTAAGAGGTCTTGAAAAATCTACGTGGTAGATGGAATACACTGGCCACTTCCTACATGACCGTGGAGGAAGAGGTGAACTCTTACTAAACAGATCAACGGTTTAAAAACCCAGAGAGACAGACTGGGAAGCAGAGAAGCCAAGAACATGAGTGTCCATTCGCTGTCATGAGCCCCGAAATCCGAATGCCAAGGATTCCTTGGGATTAGACTCTTTGGTTTTCTTTCTGACGGGCTTAGGCAAGTGCCGTCAGTTCCCTGGCACATGAGTGTGTTTTCCCCCCAGCAACTGCGCCCACGTAAGTTATTGCACAACTCAGTCATCCGACATGGCCTTAAGGAAAGGGAGTGCTGTGTGAATAGGGGTTAGGAGCTGTTTAAAGGTGACATCATACTCCTCTTTCATATTAAGTCTTTTAAATTGCCACATCAAATACCTGAATGACCCATGACCCTTGTCTGCATGATCACACAGAGACATTTGCAGCCACTTTCGTTGGAAACGAAAGTGCGTGCCACCTCCTGACCAGACTTCAGACAAGCTGGCCTCTGGCCACTGGTTTTCTTTTGCTCTAAAAACGATGGGTTCTCTTGATCTGCAGTGAGACGCCTTTGTACCGATAACCATCTGACTGCTCTTCCTTTCTTCTCTCTGCCTTTCATTCTTTTCTTTCACTTGTGTTGACAGAGAACCTATGAGTGATGAAAAAGAAATCATGTTTCTGGCAGTCACTGAAGTTCACTCCATATTTTCCCCACACTCATTTCAGCTGTAGGAACTTCACATTTTGGGATTCCATGTAAACGTTACTTACAGGGACGCCTGGGTGGCTCAGTCGGTTAAGCGTCCGACTCTTGATTTCAGCTCAGGTCGAGATCTCATGGTTCACAAGATGGAGCCCTGCATGGGGCTCTGCGCCGACAGCGAGGAGCCTGCTTGGGATTCTCTTTCTCTCCTGTCTCTCTGCTCTTCCCCCGTGCTTGTGTGCTCTCTCTCTCTCTCCCTCTCAAAATAAGTGAATAGACTTAAGAAAAAACCCTTTACTTACAATATACATCAGAGCTACCCAAAAGAACTTTCTGCAATGATGGAAATCGTCTATACCCACGGTGTCCAGTACAGTAGCCACTACAGGTGGCCCTTGAGCACCTCAAATGTTATTCACGTGACAAAGGAACCACATTTAAAACTTTACTTAATTTTAATTGATTTAAATTTAAATAGCTGCATGTGGCTGCAGGCTATCCTGGGGAACAGTGCTATTACAGAGCATATTTGTGTCTCCAAGGCTTTCCTCCTCCCCTGCTCCCTCCAAATCTAAGTTTGCTTTTTTTTTTTTTTTAACTATAAGTGACCCTGGCATGCTTCAGCATCCCTCTCTAGGCTCCTTAACATGAGAGGAAGTAAGCAAACACTCAGCTTGTTGCCCTACAATTTCTGCAGCTCTCAGACTCCTTCATGTGGAGGCTGGGAGGGGGGTTGGGAGAGGCTTACTGAAATGTCAGTAACATGGTGAGAAAACGTCCGTTCTCCACCAGGCATTTCCTTTGTTGACACGACAGGTTTTCTCTGTGTCCATGTGAGGAGAGCAACAGCTCACCCCGAAATGGAATGCCCGACGTCTCAGGTGGGTGATGTTTCTATTTCAGTTTAATGTGTGTTTAAACTCATATAAGCTACTTGAGTTATGTATGCTTGAAGGTACGACATTATAAATGTTTTAGGAGAAAGCCTGTGGAAATTGCATTGCGATTACATAACCAGAGAAGAATTTGACGAGTCCTGGGTTTGCACGAAGGAAAGCAGCTCAGGAGGGAGCTGAGCCTCCAACCAAAGCCCCACTTCCCCAGGAGAGAATCATCGGAGTGTGACCCGGGTGATACTGGCAAAGAGCCCGGGCGAGGAAGATGGTTGGGAAAGGTGGATTTACTCAAACAGGCTCCTGGGAAAAGAAAGGAGCAAGGAGTTTCCAGGGTGGAAAAAATAAATTTCATTCTTTTTAGCGAAGATCGAAGGCAGTTATTGAGCCCTGAAAGGAGAAAGTGGGTGGAAAGAGAATATAGCACAGATAATGTGTACCTGGAAAAGGTCTGGGGCCTGAAGACAGCTCATGGGTGTCAGAAGAACAGGACAGATGGGGTCTGCCCATGATTGGGTGTCACACAGACACCACGTTAAGGGGATGATGACCAGGTCTGGGGAAGGGTCCTTGTTTAAAACGGGAGAAAGTGTCTCCTTCACTTATTCAGCCATCCGGCTGTTTAGGTCTGCTCAGGCTGCTGTAACAAGATACTATAGACTAGGTGGCTTACACACCAGCAATTTATTTTTCTCACAGTTCTGGAGGCTGGGAGCTGGCTGATTTGGTTACTAGTGACAGATCTCTTCTGGCTTGTACCTTCTTGCTGTGTCCTCACATGGTAAGGTGGGGTAAGGGAAGGAGGGGAAGGGAGAGAGAGAGATGGAGTGGGGGAGGGGGGGGAAGGAGGGGAAGGAGGGAGGGAGGGAGGAAGAGAGCTGCCTGTCATCTCTTCCTATAAGGGCCCTAATCCCATCAGACCATAGTCCCACCCTCATGAGCACATCTAACCCTCATTGCCTCCCAAAGGCCCCATCTCCTAATACCATCACACTGGGAATTAGCACTTCAGTGTGTGCATTTGGAGGGGAAGACAAATTATAAGTATATAGCATCAGCCATTCAACAAATGTTTATTGAGCACTAGTTACTAAGTGCTACAGTTGTATGGAGTAAAACACCATCTCAGTCTCAAGGAACTCAACGCAAACAATCACAGCCCAAAGACCTAAGTGCACTAATAGAGAAAGTGCTGGAAGGTGCACAGAGGATGAGGGACCGGCTCTGCTTGGGGGTGTACGGATTAGGGTTATGTGACATTTGAGCGACTCTTCTCTTCTCTTCTCTTCTCTTCTCTTCTCTTCTCTTCTTCTCTTCCCTTCCCTTCCCTTCTCCTTCCTTCCTCTCTCCCTTCCTTCCTTCCTTCCTTCCTTCCATACCTCATTCATTCAATCAAAAAGTTTATCAAGTGTCTACCAAGTACAAAGTCCTATTCTACTGCCCAAGGTCATGGCGCTCAATGAGTCAGACAAAAATACTTGACTTTTGGTGATTATATTCTAGAGGAATAAGATAATAAATAATAAGCAGCTAGGTAAACTATTACACGGTCTATCATATTATTATTTCTTTGCCTCAGGTTTATTTTTTAAAATCTTTATTATTGAAGTATACTTAACACATGATGTTCAGGCGTACAACATAGTAATTCAATGATTGTATATATTACAAGCATCTCTCGAAGAACTAGGGAGGTACAGAGAGGGTGATTCCCAGACAGAGGTGACAGTATGTGCCAAGTCAGGAAGGTGGTCGAGGCACAGTGTGTTCTGACATTTGGGATGATCTGTTGTGTCATGGGATTATGAACGATGGCATGGGCTAGGATAGGTCAGCAGGAGATGACATTAGAGAGACAGGTTGGACTTGGAGGAAGATCCAGATATGCCATGCTAAGGACTTTGAACCTGCTCTCAAAGGAAATGGGGAGTCTGAGAACTAGAACAGAGTTTTAAACAGGAGAATGTGCAGACCTACGTGTAGGAAGCTAGTGGGCATTGCATTAATGTGCTGGGGCTGCCATCACAAAGTACTATGGACTGGATGGCTGAAACAACAGAAATTTATTTTCTTACAGTCCTGGAGACTGGAAGTCCAAGATCAAGGTGCTGGAAGGTTCAGTCTCTTCTGAAGCCTCTCTTCTTAATTTGTAGATGGCCGTCTTTTCCCTGTGTCTTCACATGGTCTTCCCTCTATGGTGTGTGCCTGTCTGTGTCCAAATTTCCTCTTTTTGTGAGGACACAAGTCCTATCAGATTAGGGCTTACCCTGATGACCTTGTTTCAGCTTGCAACCTCTTGAAAAGGCCCCATCTCTAAATATAGTTACATTCTGAGGTACTGGAGGTTAGGGCTTTAACACACGAGTATGGACGGGGGCTGGGGAGGTCGGGGCACAATTCAGCCCATCACAGGCATCCATACTGAAGGTAGGCTGGATAACAAAGGCTGGTAGGTGATGAACTACTTTAAAGCTCTTTTGTACAAATTCACTTGTTGAGTAATGGTGAAGACCTGATTGGGGGCTGTGGTGGGGACAGAGAAGAGCTGGTAGTTTGGGGAGGCATTGGGAGGCTAATGGCTGAAACTAAGTCAAGGAATTTACTAGAAGGGAGAAGTTTGTACCCCTTAACTCAGAATTCCTACCTAATGTCAACAAATATTTGACACACAAACGGGTGCAGATGAAAGCCCGTGAGTTCAGGATATAACAGATACCCTGACTGCAAGGTGATGAGATCCAGCCTCAGTGTCACACCCGGGATCGCTGCTGAGGTAGAAGTGTGACACTTTTTATAATAATTTCTTATCCGAGAGCTCTTCATCCTGCTAATAAATTCTTTTTTTTTATATGAAATTTATTGTCAAATTGGTTTCCATACAACACCCAGTGCTCATCCCAACAGGTGCCCTCCTCAATACCCATCACCCACCCTCCCCTCCCTCCCACCCCCCATCAACCCTCAGTTTATTCTCAGTTTTTAAGAGTCTCTTATGGTTTGGCTCCCTCCCTCTCTAACTTTTAAAAAAATTTTCCTCCTTCCCCTCCCCCATGGTCTTCTGTTAAGTTTCTCAGGATCCACATAAGCGTGAAAACATATGGTATCTGTCTTTCTCTGTATGACTTATTTCACTCAGCATAATACTCTCCAGTTCCATCTACGTTGCTACAAAAGGCCATATTTCATTCTTTCTCATTGCCAAGTAGTATTCCATGGTGTATATAAACCACAATTTTTTTATCCATTCATCAGTTGATGGAAATTTAGGCTCTTTCCATAATTTAGCTATGGTTGAAAGCCTGCTAATAAATTCTGCTTCTCTATGTGCACAAGAGCTTGAGCATACACCTTCATCAGGTCTAAACAAAGGGACTAGTATATGTCCTAATGTCCTGAAGAAGTGGTTGGTGACAGATCTGATTAGGGGAGCAGAGTTATCTAGAAAAATCATTGGAGGGACTCAGGTACAGTGAAAGTGATCCTTTGCTCCCTATTAAACCTCATCGTGCCTATGTTGTATGTTCTCAGCATTACCGAGACTATTGCTTTATCACATTACTTATGTCATATACTTGTTTTTGACTCAATGCCAGAAACACCTGGACCAGAGAGGTCCCTGACTTCATTGAAAAACAGCTTCCAAGTTTCAGCAACTTTTTTTTTTTTTTTTAATTTTTGAGATAGAGAGAGACAAAGCATGAGCAGGGGAGGGGCAGAGAGAGGGGGAGACACAGAATCTGAAGTGGGCTCTTCAGCTGTCAGCACAGAGCCTGACACGGGGCTTGAACTCACAGAGCTGTCAGCACAGAGCCTGACACGGGGCTTGAACTCACAGAGCATGAGATCATGACCTGAGCTGAAGTCGGACGATCAACCAACTGAGCCACCCAGGCGCCCCTCAGCAACTTTTAAAAATGGAATTTCTAAAGTCTTCCCTTTGACTAGAACAAGCAATCCTAAAATTTGTATGGAACCACAGAAGACCCCGAATAGCCAGAGTAATATTGACAAAGAAAACCAAAGCAGGAGGCATCACAATCCCAGACTTTAGCCTCTACCACAAAGCTGTAATCATCAAGACAGTATGGTATTGGCACAAAAACAGACACATAGATCAATGGAATAGAACAGAGAACCCAGAATTGGACCCACAAATGTATGGCCAACTAACCTTTGACAAAGCAGGAAAGAGTATCCAATGGAAAAAAGACAGTCTCTTTAACAAATGGTGCTGGGAGAACTGGACAGCAACATGCAGAAGAATGAAACTAGACCACTTTTAAACATTAAAAAAAAAGGGGGGGGCGCCTGGGTGGCTCAGTTGGTTAAGCGACTGACTTCGGGTCAGGTCATGTTCTCGCGGTCTGTGAGTTCGAGCCCCGCGTCAGGCTCTGTGCTGACAGCTCAGAGCCTGGAGCCTGTTTCAGATTGTGTCTCCCTCTCTCTGACCCTCTCCTGTTCATGCTCTGTCTCTCCCTGTCTCAAAAATAAATAAAAAATCTTAAAAAAAAAAAAAGAAAGAAAGAAACTAGACCACTTTCTTACACCATACACAAAATAAACTCAAAATGAATGAAAGACCTAAATGTGAGACCGGAAACCATCAAAACCCTAGAGGAGAAACCAGGCAAGAACCTCTTTGACCTCAGCCTCAGCAATTTCTTGCTCGACACATCTCCGAAGGCAAGGGAATTAAAAGCAAAATGAACTACTGGGACCTCACCAAGAGAAAAATCTTCTGCACAGCAAAGGAAACAATTGACAAGACTGAAAGGCAACTGATGGAATGGGAAAAGACCTTTGCAAATTACATATCGAATAAAGGGTTAGTATCCAAAATCTATAAAGAATTTACCAAACTCAACACCCAAAAAACAAATAATCCAGTGAAGAAATGGGCAGAAGACATGAATAGACACTTTTCCAAAGAAGACATCCAGATGGCCAACAGACACGTGAAAAGATTCTCAATGTCACTCATCATCAGGGAAATACAAATTAAAACCACACTGAGATACCACCTCACACGGGTCAAAGTGGCTAAAATTAACAACTCAAGAAACAGATGCTGGTGAGGATGTGGAGAAATGGGAACCCTCTTGCACTGTTGGTGGGAATGCAAACTGGTGCAGAGGCTCTGGAAAACAGTATGGAGGTTCCTCAAAAAATTAGAAAGAGAACTACCCTACGACCCAGCAATAGCATTACTGGGAATTTACCCAAGGGATACAGGAGTACTGATTCATAGGGGCACATGTACCCCAGTGTTTATAGTAGCACTATCAACCATAGCCAAATTATGGAAAGAGGCCAAATGTCCATCAACTGATGGATAAAGAAGATGTGGTGTATATATACATACAATGGAATAGTACTTGGCAATGAAAAAGAATGAAATCTTGCCATTTGCAACAACGTGGATATAACTGGAGGGTATTATGCTAAGTGAAATAAGTCAGTGAGACAAAGACAGATATCATATGTTTTCACTCATATGTGGAAGTTGAGAAACTTAACAGAAGACCATGGGAGAGGGAATGAAAAAAATATATATTGTTACAAACAGAGGGAGGCAAACCATAAGAGACTTTTGAATACAGAGAACAAACTGAGGGTGGAAAGGAGTGGAGGGGTGTGTGTGTGGGGGGGATTGGTGATGGGCACTGAGGAGGGCACTAGTTGGGATGAGCACTGGGTGTTGTATGTAAGGGATGAACCATGGGAATCTACCTCCAAAACCAAGGGCACACTGTACACACTCTATGTTAGCCAATTTGACAATAAATTATGTTAAAAAAAAAACAAAGGTTAGATGTAATGCTATTAAAAGACATCAAAAAAATAATAATAAAGTCTTCCTTTGAGTCATTGCCCCAGAACTGAACTCTCCTGCTTTTTCCTCTTCAGAACTCCTTCATGCTGCTGGGTCACTGCCACTTCTGTCTTCCTCCAAAATACCATCTCGTACCTAGAGCACGGCACCACTAAGCACGGGTAAGAGGGGAGAAGGCAGTGAAGGTGTGTATGGCACAGTTCCTGCTTCCAGGAGCAAACAGTCTCCTGAAAGAAAAGAGAAGCGCAGGATGTTGAAATGGGACTCTTGCCTCTCTTTTTGGTTGAGGCACCAAGTCAACAGATACAACAGCAATGACATTGCAAAGTGAGGCATGTGGTTTCCCAGGCAGGACTGCAAAGGAGGTCACTGGGAAGCCAGCTTTGAGGCCCCAGCTGACCACCAGCTGCAGCCTATACAAAACACTGGAGAGGCCAAGAGAGAGGCTGGAGGTTAGACAGAGGACTCCTTTGAAGAGAAATAGGCAGTGTGCACTGAGTTTTATCCCTCCATGGAGGGGGAGGTGGTGCTGCTACCTTCTTTCCTCGGTCTGTGACTTCAAAAACACCTTTGGACAGCTTGTCAGGTATTCCCAGGAAAATGGGTAACTCAGGGCACCAGAGTCTGGGTATGTGGATTCTCACGAGTGAGAGGTTGGCTGAGGCCACAGAGAAAAGGTCTGTGTGCCCGCACTTGAACTGATCGCAGGCCAAAGATGCATGTTCACTGTGGACCAGAGGTGAGTGTGTGTGAGAGAGAGAGAGAGCCCTGGGGGATTATCATAGAGAAGGCCCAGAGCAGAAAGAAGCTAGAGGAATTGCTATGTGACCATGGGCCAAAGGAGGGCTTTTAAGTGACCAGCTAGATGGGACTCTTCTGCCTGAGTCACAGGCATGATAGGTGGGAAATAGCCCCAGTTTTGGGGGGCAGGAAGGAGGCTCAGAGAAAGAATTGGCTTCACACAGGAGTCATGTGACCAAAGGCTGCTTCCTCTGCCCCTTCCCTGATTCTAACCTTGGCAAGGACAGAGGTATAGCCAGCAAGGTGAGTGAAAGAGAGAAGAAACCAACCACATGGTTCCAAGGGCCCACCAGAAGGAGGCCCAAACCGATAGGGAGGGACTTTAACGTTAAATGGAAATTTGACCATTATATGGGCTGGATATTGTGAACGTATTATCTGAGAGAAGCAAGAAGCCACGAGACCTGCCTGAGATTTCATATGGTGGCAGAGAAAGAGCCAGCCCCTCCAGTGGGTTGAACCCACTCTTTTAGGGTAAGGAAACACTGTGTTCTGATTGTACTTGGTGATTTTCCCTCTTTCCAGTACTGGTTCTATGCACACATAATGATGATCTCAGGCAGAATAACGTACCCGTCTCTTGTTGCCTCAGGAATCCAATCACCCATTGGATTCCTGCGCTGTGCCAGACCCAGCCGACTCTGGGAAACAACAGGGAACAAAACCAGGCAAGGCCTTGACCCTTCGGAGAACTGACAGTCCAGCTGGGGAGACTCTAGACCCTATGAAACAAACTCACGTGCAGCATGTTTTGAGAATGTGATGAGGGAAGAATCACACAGGAGTGGAGTAGAAAAGAGGAAAGGCTTCCTGGAAGAGAGAGGACGGAGTTGGGTCCTGCAGAAATGGCCAGCCCTGGGTGGGAAGCAATGGCCAAGAAGGCTCTCCAGACAGAGTGACCAGTGTTCAGGCACATCATGGGAGAGGAGTGGTCCAATGTCGTGTCAGCACAGAGTGTGCAAAAGGCCAAATGAGTATGAGTCTATTATAGGAAATAGAATACAGTAGGCAAATCTACAGAGATGGGAAGCAGATTGGTGATTGCCTAGGGTTGAGGGGGTTGCTAATGAGCACAGGGGCTCTTATTGGGAAAAGGAAATTTTCGAAAATTTGATTGAGATGATGGTTACCTTAAATACATTAAATATACTGAAACCATTGAATTAGACACTTGAGTGAATTTCATGGTATATGAATTACATCTCAAAAAGCTGCTAAAAAAAGAATCCAGTCACAGCACAATAAATATAGATGATACAATCCGTAGAGAATTCAGAATCTGGCAACACTAGACAACATGTCATTTAAGAATAGGTGGCAAAACTATAAAGAAATCAGGGGAATACAGTCAATAATATTGTAATAACTTTGTACAGGGACAGATGATAACTAGATTTACTGTGGGGATATTATAGGGTATTGTATGTCAGTTATACTTCAGTAATAATAAAAAAAAAAAAAGAAATAAAGGGAATGATCCTGCAAATGTCAGGGCAAAATTCGTTCTTGGAGGCAGGAGGGAAACAGGTAAATGGGGGAGTACAGAAGTCAGTGACCATCTAACAAAGCCGACATAGCTGAGTCTTACTGTGACTGGTGGTTTCACAGGCATGATCTTTATAAAAATAATTGTACATCCCTTAGGAACAATATTTTGAATGTATGACATGTTTCAAAATAAATAAAGACAAAAGGGGAAGAAGCCAAATGAGAGACAGGACCAAAAGTCCCCTGGCACTCATGGGGAAGAGTCCAGAGCACGAGGTGAGACCTAACGAGGGAGACGATGGGGAGCCATTGAACATACTTGAGGAGACAGCAAGGGGATGGGAGAGGTAGTTTAGGAAGGTAACCAGGCTCTGTGAGCAAGACGGATGGGAGCAGGGAGTGGCCCTGGGTGGGGAGAAGTTCCGGGGGAGAGAGAACAGGGTCTGAGCATGTGCAGTGGGCCAGTCGGGGAGGGGGTGCCATGGGAATGGCGTGAGGACCACCGTGCAGAAATCAGCGATGTAAGAGTAAGGGATGAAGGATGCCTGGGAGAATGAATGACAGCATGGTGGGCAGAGATAGGGAGTCAGGGAGGAGGGGCTGGAGGGAAGCAGAGATGAATAGTTTAGCCTTGGCTATGTATGGAGTATAAGAAACTACTATATTATAAAGTGAGGGATCTCAGGAGCTTGCAACTATAACTCTTGGCAAATTGTAGGTTCCCACATAATTATGGGATCTTTCCAAGTTCTATTTGGGCCAGGTTCTTTGAGGAACCTGCCTGTCTTTTGTAGTCCCAACCCTCTCTGTAATTCAGCCTGATCTGCAGTCCCCGCCTCCCACCATTTTCCAAGATGTAGAATGAGATGAGTCCCGTTGGTTTAGCCCGGGGCCGTGGCGGTGCCGATTTGAGAGGAGGCTTTTTGGCTTCCCAGCTCTGAAAACTCTCCTTGGATAAATTGTTCTTGGCTACCCCAGGTTCCTGCTGCTCTGGGAACCTTATCTGGCATAGCTTGTGAGAGGAGCAGAAATGAAGGTCCCCAGGAGGTAAAGACTCCTAAGGCTAGGACCTGAAGGAAGAACAAGCTCATCCAGTTCCAGGTGGGAGGAGCAGGCGTGCAGGTGCCAGCGAGCGACAGTGTGAGTGGAGCTGACAGGGAGGGGCCCGAGAGCAAGCCAAGGGCCAAACTGTGCAAGCAGTTAGACTGGACTATTTACCCTAAGGGTAACTGAAGCTATTGGAGGTTTTGAAGTAGGGAAATGATATGATCGGTTTCTACTTGTGGCTAATGAACATTTACTGTGTGCCAGGAATCCTTCAATCTTTTCATCTACACTATCTTATTTAATCTTTTTAGTGGCTCTATGGGACTGGATATGATCCATCCATCCATCCATCCATCCACCCATCCACCCACTCAACTATCCATCCTTCCATCCCTCCATCCCTCCATCCCTCCATCCCTCCATTCCCTCCATCAATCTAATCATCCATCCATCCATCCATCCATTCATCCATCCACCCAACTAACAATTTTTTAAAAATTGAAGACAGCTTTGTGCTAGTCACTGTACTCATGTTCTTTGGACAGATGAGGAAATTGAAGGGTCCTCACTCCTAGAAGTTCAAATCAATTCTTTAAAAAAAATTTGTTTTTTAGTTTATTTATTTTTGAGAGAGAGAGAGAGACAGAGTGCGAACAGGGAAGGGGAGGAGAGAGTGGGAAGCACAGAATCTGAAGCAGGCTCCAGGCTCTGAGCTGTCAGAACAGAACGGAGCTCGATGCGGGGCTCAAACTCACAATCTGCGAGATCATAGATCATGACCTAAGCCAAAGTCGGCACTTAACTGACTGAGCCGCCCGGCACTTAACTGACCTACAGCCTAGGTCAAATCAAGCCTGTAACTAGAAAGAGGCTTGGCCAGAATTCAAATCCAGGAAAGCAGACTCCAGCGCCTGGGGTTTTCCACTGGATCAGAGGCATTGCTCAGGTCTCTTTTCAGGGTAGGACTGCAGGTCCTGGGTGAGTCCTAAAGGCAAGGTCACCTGGGATCCTGAAGTATGAATTGGTCTTCAGTAAAATGAGGGGGTTGCTGAGGCCACTATATATGAGATGAATAGAATAAAAAGCACATGTGTGAATGAGTTTGGCAGACCTGGTTACCTGCCATTTCTCTGCCTTCTTTCTTTGCTAACAGAACTCTGATTTGGGGGGTGGGGCATGCTGGGAAAAGCAAAGTGTGGGGGAACCACAGTGTATCTAGTTTCTATAGAGACTTGTGATTGGTTTGAAACCAATCATGGCTAAGCTAATACTGTTTGTTAGGTACTCACCTTTTCTGCCCCCTTTGCAGCTAGTGGGGGGCCAGCCATGTGACCAAGTTTTGGCCAATGAAACAACGAGAAAGTCTGTTGAGGGCTTTTAAAAAATGGTTTTGATTGCCCTGATGGAAAGCAAGAAAATCAGCCCTGTCTATCTGGCTGCCTTACTGCATCCTGACTTTGAATGCAGCCATGATTCCTGGAGCTGTGGTAGCCATCTTGTGACCATGAGGCAACAGACACAAAGACAAAAAGCCAGCAAACGAGGTGGCAGGATAGAAAGAGCTGGGTTCTTAATGTACTTGAGCAGCTAACAAATGGCAGCAAGGGCTTCCCTCCAGACTGCTAATATGTGAAAAAAGTAAATCCCTAGGAGTTAACATTTTTTCCATTACCTCTAGCTGACCATGGGCTAACTGATATAATAAGCATGGTGAGGAGAAGGCAGGAAGGAGAGAACTTATTTGGAGCGTAGGGTGATGTGAAGGCACCAATGGGAATGTGGCTTTGTTTTCTCATTGTTTTATGTGTTGTAAATCTTGAAGACAGGGTCACTTTTTCTTTTCTGTTTTTATCTTTTCCCTCCTGTACTCGCCTAACTTCCCCCTTCCCTTTAGCCCACATCAAGCCCCCATGCACCATGACTTGGTTTGGAATGAAGAAATTTCCCCTTTGTTGATTCTCACTCTACCGTTGTCAAGTTATCAAAAATTTTCCAGATAGGGCAGACACCTAAACTCTTTCACTGTACTCATGAAAACTTTTACAGATGCTTCGCTTATTATTTTCTGTAATGCCCAGAAGGGAAGCTGGTAATTTAGAAACTTACATGGTCCTTTGAGAAGAGGAAAGGCCTCAAGCCAAAAATGTCATAAAAGAATTTGGAGGGGAGGGAAGGGCAGTTGTAAAAATAAAATGACAGAGACAACGGAAGAAAAGGAAAGAAAAGATACAAGGGAGTCTTTTGAATCACTGGCATTTTCATGCTCTCACAAGTTATCGTCAGCAAAACCTACATGACCCCCTACCCCCACCCACCACACACTTTCTGCTTAAATCCCAGCAGTGGACTGATGTCTCTTCTATCAGTGGAGACATATTTCTGAGATATCTAACTCTAATAGCCTTGCACGACAGCACTGTTAGTTACTTTGCAGACAGCTGTTACCCCAACTTCCCTTATTCCAAGTGAACAGCGTCCCATTTTTAATTACCCTCCAAAGTGTGGCAGCGCTATTCAGATTAGGATGGCCTTGCAGTGGCTTCAGACCTAGGGTAGGGAGTTGTTTTCCCTTCCCAGGGATTGGTTTATGAATGGCCCTGTGACACAGTTTTGGCCATTGAGATGAGAGGGGAAAGCTGGTAGGGATTTTATGGGGAAGTTCCCTTTGTTTTTAGAAGAGGTGGGCATGTTTGTTGTTGTTGTTGTTTCAGATTCTGGTGTGGATGTGTAAAGAGGTGATGCCTGGAACGATGACAGCCTTTTGCGGACCATTAGAGGAGACTCCAAAGGATAAGCCAGCATACTAAGAATGGTAAAAAGAAAAATAGTCTGTGTTTTTGGTTTTGTTTCACCTCCATATTAACCAGCTCTGGAAATATTCCCCTTTCGAACTTAATGTTTTATTATTAGACTGACTGATCAGAAAGAAGACTGGGGAAAGGTGAATCTTCAGATTCTTGCAGTGCCAGAGAATAAGGAAGTGCTAAACTGCCACCCCCAAGGGGCTATGTCTCCCATCCAAGTACTAACCAGGCCCGACCCTGCTTAGCTTCCGAGATCAGACGAGATCGGGCGCGTTCAGGGTGGTATGGCCGTAGATAGACCCCAAGGGGCTATGTCAAAGGGACACAGCTGAAAGACCTTCCAATGGCCAAAACTGGGACCGTTTGAGCAATAAAATAATTGAAAGGTGCTGGATTATGACCTGAAGTATAAAATAAATATCCACAAGTCCATACTAATATAAAAAAGTGAATAAATACATGAAGAAGAATGGAGGAATCTCCTGTGCAGAAAAATTCCAAATAATTCATGTAGATATGATGTCCTCAAAGAAGTGGAGCCTGACTGCCCACTCCCTAAGTGTGGAATTCCTTTAGAAGGAACCACTTCCTTCTAAAGAGTAAACTATGGAAACTGGGGAGAAAAGAGTTACTCCACAGCGGAGAATCCTGACACACATGACCTCAGCTGGTGATCAAGGTCAACATCAACAGGGGTTAAGTCATATTGATAGAAGGTACCTCTGATATCATGTGGTAAGAATGGCCCTTTATCTCTCTGGTTTTCCTTCCCCAGACCCATAATCCCTTTCTAATCATGAGACTAATATCAGACAAACCCAAATTTAGGTATGATCTAAAAAATTTTTACTTGGTACTCCACAAAGCTATCAAAATTATCAAAAACAAGGACAATCTGAGGGACTGTCATAGCAAGAGAAGCTCAAGGAGACTTGGTGATTAACCAGAATGTGAGATCCTGGAAGGGATCCTGGATATGAGGTAAAAACAAAGGAAATTTGAGTAAAGTATGGAGTTTAGTTAATAATAATGTATCAACGTTGGTTTATAAATTTTTTTAAGTTTATTTATTTTGAGAGAGAGAGAGAGAGAGAGAGAGAGCACATGTGTGTGAGTGGGGGAGGGGGAGAGAGAGGGAGACGGAATGAATCTCAGGCAGGCTCTGCACTGTCCAGTACAGATCCCGATGTGGGGCTCAAACTCGCGAACCGTGAGATCATGGCCTGAGCCGAAGTCAGATGCTTAACCCACTGAGCCACCCACGTGCCCTGGTTCACAAATTGTGACAAATTTACCATACTAACATGAGATGTTAATAATAGGGGAAAGCAGGTGGAGATAGATAGGAGTTCTCAGCACTATCTTCACAAAGTTTCTATAAACCCAAAACTATTTTAAAATTCAAAGTTGATTTTACAAAAGAGAGCTACCAATATTAAGAATGAGAAAGATTCTAGTCACTACAGGATATTAAAAGGATAATATTATGAACAACTTTATGCCAATTTATTTGATAAGTTAGACGAAAAGGACACAATTGTTAAAGACCCAAGCTACTAAAGTCACCCAGGAAGAAACTTAATATAGTGCAGATAACTTAAGTAGCCCATGGCTATTAAGGAAATTTAATATCTAGTTTAAGACTTTTCCACAGAGAAAACTTCCAGCTCAGTTAGTTTCACTGAGAAATTCTATCAAACATTTAAGGTAAAACTATGGCCAGTCTCACACTTCTAGCCTTCGTTCCAGAAGGCTAGCGTTACCCTGATATCAAAACCAGCATAAGACATTATGAGAAAACTATACCCCACTATACTTCATGCAAAAATGCTGAGCAAAATTTTAGCAAACTGAATTCAACAATATGTAAAAGGGATAATATATCATGACTAAATGAGGTTTATCCCAGGAAGGAAAGCTTGATTTAACATTTGAATGTCAATCAATGTAATCTGTATTAACAAAATTACAATAAACAGAAGAAAGTGAGCACTAATACACATTAACAGAACAAAAAAGGAAAAACCATATGATCATCTCAATGCAGAAAAAGCTTTTGACAAAATTCAACATCTATTCCTGATAAAACTCCAGCAACTAGAAATAGAAGGGAATTTTCTTCAACCTGATAAAGACATCTATGAAAACCCACAGCTAGTATAATATTTGCTGGGAAAGAGAATGCTTCACTCCTAAGATCAGGAGTGAGACAGAGATGCTTACCACGGTACCCAAGGTTGTACTGCAGTTTCTATACAGTGCAATAAAGCAAGAAAAAGAGATAAACATTTATATTTTGAGAAAGAAGCCAACCTGGCTTTATTTACAGATGACATGGTCATCTATGTGTAAAGTTGCATGAAATCGGAACTAATAAGTGAGTTTAGCAAGATGGCAGAATCAATATACAGGATGAATATACAAAATCAATAGTATTTCTGTACATTAGCGAAAAGAAAATCAGAAATTGAAAACTTTGAAATATGCCATTGACAAAATCATAACAGATATGAAATACTTGGAAGTCTAAAGATGTGAGGGGCGCCTGGGTGGCTCAGTCAATTAAGTGTCCGACGTTGGCTCAGGTCATGATCTCAGGGTTTGTGAGTCCAAGCCCCGTATTGGGCTCTGTGCTGACAGCTCGGAGCCTGGAGCCTGCTTCGGATTCTGTGTATCCCTCTCTCTCTGCCCCTCCTCCACTTGCTCACATTCTCTCTCTCTCTCAAAAAAAATAAATAAATAAAGTTAAAAAAAAATTTTAAAATTAAAAAAAAAGAGAGATGTGAAAGACCTGTCACTGAAAACTCTGTAACATTGTTGCAATAAATGAAAGAAGACCTAAATAGATGGGAAATATACATGTTGATGAATTGGGAGACTCAGTATTGTTACAATGTTAATGATCTCCAATGTAATCTAAAGATTCAATGCAATACAATCAAAATCTCAGAAGCCTATTTGGGGAGTAGAGATTTATTAAACTATTTCTAAAAATCCACATGGAAATACAAAAAGCCCAAAATAACAGCTTCAAAAAATATACGCAAAGTTGGGGGGACTTAATACTACCTGCATTCAAACTAGTTATAAAGTGCCAGTAACCAAGATGCAGTGTGTTATTTGCTAAAAGATAGACAAATATAGACAGAGAATAGACTGGAAAGTTCATAAATAGAGCATTTATATATGCTCTCTCTAGACATAGACAACTTATTTGGGACAAACCTACAAAGGCAATTTAGTGAAGCTTTCTAGTCTCTGCAACAGGTGGTGCTGGGATAATTATACATCCAGATGCAAAAAAAAAAAAAAAAAATTAACGTCAGTACCTCATACTATGTACAAAAACAACCCCAAGTAGGTCATAGACCCAAATGTGAAAGTAAAATTAGAAAAATTTTGGAATAAAATATAAAAAAAAAAAATCTTTGTGACCCTGAGTTAGATGACAATTTGTTAGATACACCACAAAAAGCATGACCCATAAAAGAAAAAATTGTTAAGTTGCACTTCATCAGAATTAAGCACTTTTTAGTCTCTTCAATGAATGGTATTGGGAAAACTGGATATCCAGGAGCAAATGTAAGAAACTGAACTCTTACATCACACACAAAAATCAACTCAAAATGGGTTGAAGAATTAACAGTGAGATCCAAAACTGTAAAACTCTCAGATAAAAACATAGGGGAGAATCTTCAGGACCTAGGTCTTGACATTGATTGTATGGATATGACACCAAAAGCACAGGCAATAAAAACAAAAATAAGGGAGACTACATCAAACTAAAGAGTTTTCTGTACATTAAAATGAACAATCGACAGAATGAAAAGGCAAACTATGGAGTAGGAGCAAATATTTGTAAACCATGTATCTGATAAGTGGTCTCCCAAATGTTTAAGGAGCTCCTAGAACTCAACAGTAAAACAACTAATAACTTGATTGAAAAAAATGGGCTGGGGACTTGAATAGATGATTCTCCAAAACAACATACCAATGTCCAACAGGCGTATGAAAAAAATACTCAATGTCAAAAAAAAAAAAAAAAAAAAGCAACAAAAACAAAACCCCAAACAACTCAATGTCATTAGTCATTAGGGAAAAATAAATCAAAACTGCAGGGGCTATCACCTCATACCTGTTGGTGTATAACAGGGTGGCCATTATATTAAAAATAAACAGGGGCGCCTGGGTGGCTCAGTCAGTTAAGCTTCTGACTTCGGCTCAGGTCATGATCTCGCAGCTCGTGGGTTCGAGCCCCGCATCAGGCTCTGTGCTGACAGCTCAGAGCCTGGAGCCTGCTTTGGATTCTGTGTCTCCCTCTCTCTCTGCCCCACCCCCTGCTTACACTCTGTCTCCCTCTCTCAAAAATAAATAAAACGTTAAAAAAAATAAACAAACAAAACCTGAAAGATAACAAGAGCTGTCAGGAAAGTGGAGAAATAAGAATCCTTGCACACTGTCAAGGCAATGCAAAATAGGGTGACGATTATGGAAAACAGTATGGAGATTCCTCAAAAAGTTAAAAATAGAAGTACTTTATAATCCAACAATCCCACTTCTGGGTTTTTTCCTAAAAGAATTGAAATAGGATCTTAAAGAGATATTAGCACTCTTTTGTCCTCTGCAGCACTATTCACAATAGTCAAGATGTGGGAACTACCGAAAAGTTCACCAACAGACGAATGAATGGAGAAAATGTGACGTATACATACAATGGGATATTACTCAGCCTTAAAGGACATTCTGCAAGATGTGACAACCCCGGGTGAAACTTGAGGACATCATACTAAGTGAAAGAAGCCAGAAAAAACAGAAAGGTAAAAAATGTGTGAGGTATCTAAAATATTCAAACTCATAAAATCAAAGAGTAGAATGGTGGTTACCAGGGGCTGGGGGAAAAGGGGAAATTGGGAGTTATTAATCAATGGGCAGAAAGTTTCAGCCAAGCAAGATGAGTAATTTCGAGAGATCTGCTGTATCACCTTGTACTTACGGTCCACAATAACGAATTATGCACTTAAAATTTTGAGAGGGTAGGTCTCATGTTAGGTGTTCTTACCACATTAATTAAAAAATATATAAATCTTTGCTCTTATAAGCCCCTAGAAGAGAATGAAAAGACAAGCCACAGACAGGGATACAATATTTTCAAGTCTTATATCAAATAAAGGTCTTATATACAGACTATATACCAAATATCAAAATTCAATAATTATAACCTAATTGTTTGAATGGGCGAAAAATGTGAACAGATACTTTACCCCCAAAGATATAGGGATGGCAAATAAACACATTAAAAGATGCTCAGTATCATTTGTCGTTAGGGAAATCCAAACTAAAACCACCCTGAGATACCATTACATATTAATCCCAATGGCAACACAGGTGAATCACTGAATACTTATGTGAGTGATAGGAGCCAGCCCCAAAAGTTCACACTATAGGATTCTAAGTTTTATAAAATCCTAGAAAAGCAAATTTATCTGTAGTGACAAGAAACTGTCTACTCGGTTGAGTAGGGTGGGGAGAAGTGACAGGGAGGAATATAAAGATTTGGAGGTGAGGGGTATGTTCATTATCCATTGCTGCTCATGGTGGCGTATATGTTCGTATATGCATCATTCATGTATACATGTGTCAACACTAACCAAGTTGCACACTTTATACAAAGCTTACTATACCACAATTATAACTCAGTAAATTCTATCTTTAGGAAATAATCACAGGTATTTAGGAAATCATCTTTAAAAAATAATCACCATAGGGGCGCCTGGGTGGCGCAGTCGGTTAAGCGTCCGACTTCAGCCAGGTCACGATCTCGCGGTCCGTGAGTTCGAGCCCCGCGTCGGGCTCTGGGCTGATGGCTCGGAGCCTGGAGCCTGTTTCTGATTCTGTGTCTCCCTCTCTCTCTGCCCCTCCCCCGTTCATGCTCTGTCTCTCTCTGTCCCAAAAATAAATAAAAAATGTTGAAAAAAAAAAATTTAAAAAAAAAAAAAAATAAAAAATAATCACCATAAAAATGTATTTATAAGGATATTCATTGCAGAAATATTTACAGTAGCATAGAAACTCAGAGGTAGATTCGAAGCCCAGTGATAGAAAGATGTAAATTGTTCTTCTACATTATAAAAATAAGTATTATATATTTATATAATGTGATATTTGTGATGGAATTTTACTCACATGAGGAAAGGCATGCAGTATGTTACTGAGGAAAAGCAGGATACAAAATCTTGAAATATAATCACAATTTAACTACCGTCTCCCCCTCACACCCACTAGGAGATAAAATTCCTGAAGGAGATGCGCTAAAATTATCTGAGTGGTGGTATTACGGACGTTTTTTTCCCTTTTATTTATTATTTTACCTCCATATTTTCCAAACTTTTTATAATAACCACAATCAACTTTTTTACCCAGAAAATAACATCTTTTAAAAAATAAAATTTATGGTCAAGTTAGCTAATATACAGAGTATACCGTGTGCTCTTGGCTTCAGATTTCCTTGATTCGTCACTTACACAAAACATCCAGTGCTCATCCTAACAAGGGCGCTCCTCAATGCCCATCACCCATTTTCCTTGCCCCCCACGCCCCCCACTCCTTTCCACCCTCAGTTTGTTCTCTGTATTCAAAAGTCTCCTATGGTTTGCCTTCCTCTCTGTTTGTAACAATATATATTTTTTTCATTCCCTCTCCCATGGTCTTCTGTTAAGTTTCTCAGGATCCACATGTGAGTGAAAACATATGGTATCTGTCTTTCTCTGCCTGCCTTATTTCACTTAGCATAATACCCTCTAGTTCCATCCATGTTGTTGCAAATGGTGAGATTTCATTCTTTTTCGTTGCCGAGTACTATTCCATTGTGTGTGTGTGTATCACATCTTTTTTATCCATCAGTTGATGGACATTTGGGATCTTTCCATAATTTGGCTATTGTTGATAGCACTTCTGTAAACATTGGGGTACGTGTGCCCCTATAAATCCGCACTCCCTTATTCTTTGGATAAATTCCTAGTAGTGCTATTGCTGGGTTGTAGGGTAATTCAATCTTTAATATTTTTAATATGTATTTATTTTTGTGAGAGAGACAGAGAGAGACAGAGCACAAGCAGAGGAGGGACAGAGAGAGAAGGAGACACAGAATCTGAAGCAGGCTCCAGGCTCTGAGCCGTCAGCACAGAGCCCGATGCGGGGCTTGAACCCACAAACCGTGAGATCATGACCTGAGCTGAAGTCGGACGCTCAACCGACCAAGCCACCCAGGTGCCCCAAACCCACAATTTCCTTATCCATTCATCAGTTGATGGACATTTAGGCTCTTTCCATCATTTGGCTTTGTTGAAAGTGCTGCTATGAACATTGGGGTACAAGTGCCCCTATGCATCAGCACTCCTGTATCCCTTGGGTAAGTTCCTAGCAATGCTATTGCTGGGTCATAGGGTAGATCTAGTTTTAATTTGTTTGAGGAACCTCCACACCATTTTCCAGAGCGGCTGCACCAGTTTGCATTCCCACCAACAGTGCAAGAGGGTTCCCGTTTCTCCACATCCTCTCCAGCATCTATAGTCTCCTGAGTTGTTCAGTTTAGCCACTCTGACCGGCGTGAGGTGGTATCTCAGTGTGGTTTTGATTTGTATTTCCCTGATGAGGAGCAACGTTGAGCATCTTTTCATGTGCCTGTTGGCCATCTGGGTGTCTTCTTTAGAGAAGTGTCTATTCATGTTTTCTGCCCATTTCTTCACTGGATTATTTGTTTTTCGGGTGTGGAGTTTGGTGAGCTCTTTATAGATTTTGGATACTAGCCCTTTGTCCGATATGTCATTTGCAAATATCTTTTCCCATTCCATTGGTTGCCTTTTAGTTTTGTTGAGTGTTTCCTTTGTAGTGCAGAGGCTTTTTATCTTCATGAGGTCCCAATAGTTCATTTTTGCTTTTAATTCCCTTGCCTTTGGGGATGTGTCAAGTAAGAAATTGCTGCGGCTGAGATCTGAGAGGTTTTTTCCTGCTTTATCCTCTAGGGTTTTGATGGTTTCCTGTCTCACATTCAGGTCCTTCATCCATTTTGAGTTTATTTTTGTGAATGGTGTAAGAAAGTGGTCTAGTTTCATTCTTCTGCATGTTGCTGCCCAGATCTCCCAGCACCATTTGCTAAAGAGACCGTCTTTTTTTCCATTGGATATTCTTTCCTGCTTGGTCAAAGGTTAGTTGGTCATACATTTGTGGGTCCAGTTCTGGAGTCTCTATTCTATTCCATTGGTCTATGCGTCTGTTTTCGTGCCAATACCATAATGTCTTGATGATTACAGCTTTGTGGTAGAGGCTAAAGTCTGGGATTGTGATGCCTCCCACTCTGGTTTTCTTCTTCAATATTACTTTGGCTATTCGGGGTCTTCTGTGGTTCCATACAAATTTTAGGATTTCTTGTTCTAGCTTCTAGAAGAATGCTGGTGCAATTTTGATTGCATTAAATGTGTAGATAGCTTTTGGTAGTATTGACATTTTAATAATATTTATTCTTGCAATCCATGAGCATGGAATGTTTTTCCATTTCTTTGTATCTTCTTCAATTTCCTTCATAAGCTTTCTATAGTTTTCAGCATACAGATCTTTTACATCTTCGGTTAGGTTTATTCCAAGGTATTTTATGATTCTTGATGCAATTGTGAATGGGATCAGTTTCTTTATTTGTCTTTCTGTTGGTTTATTATTGGTGTATAAAAATGCAACTGACTTCTGTACATTAATTTTGTATCCTGCGACTTTGCTGAATTCATGTATCAGTTCTAGTAGACTTTTGGTGGAGTCTGTCGGGTTTTCCATGTAGAGTATCATGTCATCTGCAAAAAGTGAAAGCTTGACTTCATCTTTGCCAATTTTGATGCCTTTGATTTCCTTTTGTTGTCTGATTGCTGATGCTAGAACTTCCAACACTATGTTAAACAACAGCAGTGAGAGTGGACATCCCTGTCGTGTTCCTGACCTCAGGGGGAAAGCCCTCAGTTTTTCCCCATTGAGGATGATATTAGCTGTGGGCTTTTCATAAATGGCTTTTATGATGTTTAAGTATGTTCCTTCTATCCCAACTTTCTTGAGGGTTTTTATTAAGAAAGGATGCTTTATTTTGTCAAATGCTTTTTCTGCATCGATTGACAGGATCATATGGTTCGTTTCTTTTCCTTTATTAATGTGATGTATCACATGGATTGATTTGCAAATATTGAACCAGCCCTGCAGTCCAGGAATGAATCCCACTTGATCATGGTGAATAATTCTTTTTTATATGCTGTTGAATTCGATTTGCTAGTATCTTGTTGAGAATTTTTCATCCATATTCATCAGGGGTATTGGCCTGTAGTTCTCTTTTTTTTTTCTGGGTGTCTGTCTGGTTTGGGAAGCAACGTAATGCTGGCTTCATAGAATGAGTCTGGAAGTTTTCCTTCCTTTTCTATTTTTTGGAACAGCTTGAGAAGGATAGGTATTATCTGGCTTTAAATGTCTGGTAGAATTCCCCAGGGAAGCCATCTGGTCCTGGACTCTTATTTATTGGGAGATTTTTGATAACTGATTCAATTTCTTCGCTGGTTATGGGTCTGTTCAAGTTTTCTATTTCTTCCTGTTTGAGTTTTGGAAGTGTGTGAGTGCTTAGGAATTTGTCCATTTCTTCCAGGTTGTCCAGTTTGTTGGCATATAATTTTTTATAACATTCCCTGATAATTGGTTGTATTTCTGAGGGATTGGTTGTAATAATTCCATTTTCTCTCATGATTTTATCTATTTGAGTCATTTCCCTTTTCTTTTTGAGAAGCCTGGCTAGAGTTTTATCAATTTCATTTATTTTTTCAAAAAACCAACTCTTGGTTTCATTGATCTGCTCTACAGTTTTTTTAGATTCTATATTGTTTATTTCTGCTCTGATCTTTATTATTTCTCTTCTTCTGCTGGGTTTGGGGTCTTTGCTGTTCTGCTTTTAGTTCCTTTAGGTTGCTGTTAGATTTTGTATTTGGGATTTTTCTTGTTTCTTGAGAGAGGCCTGGATTGCAATGTATTTTCCTCTCAGGACAGCCTTCGCTGCATCCCAACGTGTTTGGATTGTTGTATTTTCATTTTCATTTGTTTCCATATATTTGAAAATTTCTTCTCTAATTGCCTGGTTGACCCATTCATTCGTTAGTAGGATGTTCTTTAATCTCCGTGCTTTTGGAGGTTTTCCAGACTTTTTCCCGTGGTTGATTTCAAGTTTCATAGTATTGTGATCTGAAAGTGTGCATGGTATGATCTCAATTCTTGTATACTTATGAAGGGCTGTTTTGTGACCCAGTAAGTGATCTATCTTGGAGAATGTTCCATGTGCACTCGAGAAGAAAGTATATTCCGTTGCTTTGGGATGCAGCGTTCTAAATATATCTGTCAAGTCTATCTGATCCAATGTATCATTCAGGGTCTTTGTTTCTTTATTTATTCTCTGTCTAGATGTTCTATCCACTGTAAGTGGAATATTAAAGTCCCCTGCAATTACTACATTCTTATCAATAAGGTTGCTTGTGTTTATGTGTTATGTGTTTTATATATTTGGGTGTTTCCAAATTCGGTGTTTAGACATTTTATAATTGTTAGCACTTCCTGATGGATAGACCCTGTAATTATTATATAATGCCCTTCTTCATCTCTTGTTACAGCCTTTAATTTAAAGTCTAGTTTGTCCGATATAAGTATGGCTACTCCAGCTTTCTTTTGACTTTCACTAGCATGATAGATAGTTCTCCATCCCCTCACTTTCAATCTGAAGGTGTCCTCAGGTCTAAAATGAGTCTTTTGTAGACAGCAAATAGATGGGTCTTGGTGTTTTTTTTTTATCCATTTGGATACCTATGTCTTTTGGTTGGAGCATTTAGTCCATTTACATTCAGTGTTATTATTGAAAGATATGGGTTTAGAGTCATTGTGTTGTCTGTAGGTTTCATGCTTGTAGAGATGTCTCTGGTCCTTTGTGGTCCTTGCAACATTTCACTCACAGAGTCCCCCTTAGGATCTCTTGTAGGGCTGGTTTAGTGGTGATAAATTCCTTCAGTTTTTGTTTGTTTGGGAAAACCTTTATCTCTCCTTCTATCCTGAATGACAGACTTGCTGGGTAAAGGATTCTTGGCTGCATGTTTTTCTCTGTTCATCACATTGAAGATTTCCTGCCTTTCCTTTCTGGCCTGCCAAGTTTCAGTAGCTAGGTCTGCTGCTACCCTTATGTGTCTACCTTTGTATGTTAAGACCCGTTTATTCCTAGCTGCTTTCAGAATTCTATCTTTATCCTTGTATTTTGCCAGTTTCACTATGATATGTTGTGCAGATCGATTCAAGTTACATCTGAAGGGAGTTCTCTGTGCCTCTTGGATTTCAATGCCTGTTTCCTTCCCCAGATCGGGGAAGTTCTCAGCTATGATTTGTTCAAGTACACGTTCAACCCCTGTCTCTCTCTCTTCTTTTTCTTCTGGAATTCCTATGATATGGATATTGTTCCATTTGATTGCATCACTTAGTTCTCTAATTCTCCCCTCATACTCCTGGATTTTTTTATCTCTCTTTTTCTCAGCTTCCTCTTTTTCCATAATTTTATCTTCTAATTCACCTATTCTCCCCTCTGCCTCTTCAATCCATCCTGTGGCTGCCTCCATTTTATTTTGTACCTCATTGATAGCATTTTTAATTCATCATGACTATTTTTTAGTCCCTTGATCTCTGTAGCAATAAATTCTCGGCAGTCCTCTATGCTTTTTTCAAGCCCAGCAGTTAATTTTATGACTATTACTCTAAATTCTTGTTCTGTTATATTGCTTAAATCGGTTTTGATCAATTTATTAGCTGTCGCTACTTCCTGGAATTTCTTTTGAGGAGAATTCTTCCATTTTGTCATTTTGGCTAGTTTTCTGTCCCTTACACGTTTTAAAAGCTTGTTGTGTGCTCTACACCTGTGAGCACTGCTATATTAAAGGAAGGTCATACATGTCCTGGGCCTGGCCCTTCAGGAGGTGTTTTCTCGGGGGGGATTGTTACTTGCTCTCTGTTGTTGTGACTTTGGTTATCTTATTACCCTACTCGTAGTGATATTTTGGACCCTCCACCAGGTGTGCTTTGATTTGTTCCTTGGAGTATCCCTGTAAAGGAAAACAGATAGACAAACAGGAGACAAAAACATGCAAACACACAAACAAATAACACAAACAAACAAATAAACAAAAACAAAAACCTAAAGACTAAAAAAAAACAAACCCCAAACACCGACTACAAGTACAGAAGAGGGTGGAGGCGGTGCCATGGAAGAGAACATACAAAGAGAGAAACGACAGGAGCGGGGGAGAAAAGAAAAAATAAACATTGACTAGGCAGAGAGACTAAAAGGCTTAATCCAGAGAGAGAGAAAGGAAAATAAAGAAGGAGGTGGGGAAAACGAAACGAAGATACGGTTACCCAGACAGAGAAACTCTACGGCTTGATTATTCCAGAGAGAAAGGCGTGTAAAGAAGGAGGAGTAGAACATGTGTCAAGACAACGGATTAAATATGTCTGTTTAGACAGACCAATAACCTGAGTAACCAGCCTAGGGGAGAGAAGAGATAAGGAGGCGAAATGGGCGGATGTGGGGGGGGGGAGAATATATCTGTATATCCAGAATTGACCCAGAGTTAATCCAGGCAATGCTGCAAGGCTGGTCGGGAGGAGCTGTCCGCAGGGTCGGTGCCCCTCGGGTGGGTAAGCAGTTACCCAGTGCAAGGGGGCAGGGTTTGGCGTATTCTGAACCCACCTCTACTGTGGACCCGGGAGTGATCCCTGAGGCCCCGCCTTGGTCGTGGTGGGGGGTGGGGAATGGAATGGTGATCCCCAGTCTCTTCTCCGTGGAGCCCACCCGGTGGACTCCGTTTGAGTCACCGCACTGTGGGGCGGGCGCAGAAGGGGAGGTCCTTCTCGCTTGGCCAACTCCCCTGACCGTGCACTTGGCTAGGATTCAAAGTCCCGCTCCGTGCGCTCTGGCGCTGGGAAAGCGCCTCTCAATGCGCGATGTGTGGCCCCGGCTGGCTTTGTGCCGCCACGCTTCTGGGAGGACCGACTTCTCCTACTGCGGACTCAGAGCCGCTGCCCCCCTGCGAGCCCCCAGGGTGGCAGACGCAGGCAGTTCTGTGCTATGGCGCAGTCCTCCAGGGAGGGAACCGCTTTCTCCAGCTGCGGACTGAGCCCCTGACCTACCACCGCACCCAGGCCCAGCTCCCCTCCTCCCCAGGGGCGCGAACAGGGAGCCGGCCCCAGTCCGAAGAAAGCCCCCCAGTTAGAGATGGGATCCCCCTCAGCCTCAGTCCGAGGACTCTCTCCTGGCCAGATAGGGTCCTGCACTTTCCCAGCCACTGTTTCTCTTCTTCCCTTTGTCTCTCTGCAAAGGGGTTCCCTCCGCTCCGTGCTCACGCAGCCTTTTTTATCTCCCCCAGTTTGCAGTTACCCACCTATCTTTTTTCCAGCTTTCCCATTTTCTTCCTAGTAGATTCAGTCTCTTTTCCTCCCAGGCTCTGGTATTCAGAGTCCTTTGGCTTCTGCTCTTTGTTTGAGAGATACAGGAAGTTTGGATCCCCCTACTTCTCTGCCATGTTGGTCCCTCCCTCCTTTTTCGCCAGCAATCTCAATTTTAAGTTTTTTTAAATGTTTATTTATTTTTTGAGAGAAAGAGAGAGAGAGGAGAGAGAGAGAAAGCATGAGCAGGAGTGGAGCAGAGAGACAGGGAGACAGAATCCAAAGCAGCTCCAAGCTCTGAGCTGTCAGCACAAAGCCCCAGGTGGGGCTTGAACCCACAAACTGTGAGATCATGACCTGAGCTGAAGTCAGACGCTTAACCAACTGAGCCACCCAGGCGCCCCTAAAAATAACATCTTTTTAAAGACAAAGTATTACCCAGATTGCTGAAAAGATAGATGCATTAATCATCAGCTACTGGACGTCTGCTCCTGTGTGTTGCCCATCTCCTGCTTATGCCCACATATTTATTTGTTGTAGGTTTATTTTTGGTTATAACTGTTTATTCCCTTCCTATAGGTGGAGTATATTGACAGACTCAGTCATGCCATTTGCTTTGGGCAATGGAATGTGAGTGAGCATAATTGAGGGCATGTCAGAGCAGGAGTTTAAATTTTTTTAAATGTTTATTTATTTATTTTTGAGAGAGAGAGAGAGCACAAGCAGGAAAGGGACAGAGAGAGAAAGAGGGAGACAGAGAATCCAAAGCAGGCTCCGCGCCATCAGCAGAGAGCCTGACGTGGGGCTTGAACTCACGAACAGTGAGATCGTGACCCGAGCCAAAGTTGGATGCCTAACTGACTGAGCTACCCAGGCATCCCCAGAGCAGAAGCTTTAAGTGCTACTCTGTGGTTTGCCTTGGCTACTTATGCTCTTTTTTTCTGGCAGAGAACAGCATGATGCGTAGGGGCTGTTCCTTCATCCTGGATTCCAGAGTGGAGGGTTCCAGGGGGAGCAGAACTGAAGTCATCCTGTCACCTGGAGCAAAGCCGCAGTTGATCTGCAGCCCATATATAACAGGAGAAAAAAAAAAATAAAGCTTTGATGCTGGAAGCTTCTGAGCTTTGGGGATCGTTTGTTACCCAGCAAAAGCTGACCAGTACCTACTGTCTATTGTGGATATAAGTGCTCAGCTGGCAAGGACCAAAGAACAGCATAGCACAGTAATATGTGCACCACAAAGTCTAGAATCGAGGGCAATAGCCTTTTATGCCCTAGATTCCACGTTGTGGGCTGGAGGTGTATGGAAGGGGGCAGGGACTTAGGCATGGTGTTGGGACATGCCTGATGATGCCTCTAAAGGGGGAGAAGGAAAAACAGAAGAGAGAAGTAAAAAGAACACTTTGGAAATGGGGTGGTGGGATGGGAGAACAGAGCGAGATTACAGAGGTGGAAAGAAGTGAGTGAGAAAGACGGAGAGGAAGGCATACGTGTGATCAGGGAGTGGTGGAGATGATGTGGTAACAGCGCTGTTGGGGGGGCTGTTGTGGGCAGACGGTAGCCAGGCTTGTGGTGAACACCTAATGAATCACCACGTACACCTGAAACTAATGCAACCCTGGGTCAATTCTACTCCCCTCTCCCCCGCCAAAAAAAAAAAAAAAAAGTGGTAGAGAAATGCATTTCATCTCAGGCGCCACAGGAAAACAGAGAGTCGCCTTTCTGTTCTTAAAAATGGTGCGGGCCCGATTTCTTCCTCAAATACACCTTTCACCTCGTTTCCTTAGCCAGAAAGTGGAAACTGCCCCAATGTCCGTTCTGATAAGAGTGTCTGCCGCCCTAGGCGCTCAGGGCACCACCCGATCCATGTTCCTTTTCTACCCAAAGGAGGGCATCCTTTTAGGTTTTCTTGTGTACTTAACTTTTCCTGGGCACTTGCCTCTGAATTTTCCTTTTTTTCTTAACCGTCAGGTCTCCAACCAGCAGATCTATTCTTTCTCCTTCTGGGTACTTAATTTCTCCGAGGGAATGTACTAGCATCAGCTTTGGACTTTCTTCCTGCGTTGGAGAAGAGTAACATTTGATGCCTTTGGCCCAAGAAACTTCACTGAACATTGAGATGTAGGAGGAGAGCATTGAAATTCATATTTAATAACCAGCTTGCCTTTTTTATACTTAAAGCCTTTTTTTTTCAAAAGAAAAAATCTAATTATGCATAAGAGAAATTCACTTAGAATTAATTCACTAGGAATTAACTTGAAAAAAAGGTAAGGATGTTAACAATCTTTTTAAAAAAATAATTCAAATTAGAAACACTAATTATAGGAACTCCTTTATATAACATGAAACACAGTTCTCTGAGACATGGGGGAGAGGGCTGGCTTGTAAAGCCGACTTTCAGAGAACAGCGTCTGATTTATGGGGGAATTTGTGTGAGTGAGGCATAAAATTTCCCTTGAGAAAGGACTGCCCAGTTCTTCTGATAAACTGTGTGATCGTTTCTGGGGAGACCAAAGGACATAACATGACCAACATTTAATTTTGGGATCAGGACCTAAGGGTTTAACATCTTGGACTTATAAAGTCAGGAAGGAAAGGAGCCAGAATGCTTGACTGGCCCCTCTGATCTGGGCCTCCTCAGATCAGAAACACACAGTGAGTGAGTGATAAAGCTGGGATTTCTATCTGGGTGTGTCCTATAAAGTGTTTTGCTCTCTTCGCTTCACCAGGCAGCCCTGAGGACAGGCAGGGATCTCAACAGGATCTCAATAGGAAAGCACAAAGGTGCTTTCTGATACCTTATCAAGGTTATCTTGGCCAATCACCAGATAGAAGGGTAAAGACAAGGTCCTAAACACGGTTTGTCAAACCAGGGTGGTGTCCCGTTCTCAGACTGTGAAATCAAATTTTAGAGTATCTCAATATGAATTTTTAAAACACAGAGCAATGTGGATGGAACTGGAGGGTATTATGCTAAGTGAAACAAGTCAGTCTGAGAAAGACAGATATCATATGATTTCACTCATGTGGAAGTTGAGAAACTCAACAGATGAACATAGGGGCAGGGAAGGAAAAATAAGATAAAAACAGAGAGGGAGGCAAACCATAAGAGACTCTTAAATACACAGAACAAACAGGGTTGCTAGAGGGGAGATGGGTGGGGGGATGGGTTAAATGGGTGATGGGCATTAAGGAGGCCACTTGCTGGGATGAGCCCTGGGTGTCATATGTAAGAGATGAATCACTGGGTTCTCTTCCTGAAGCCAAGACTACACCGTATGTTATCTAACTTGAATTACAAAAATTTTTTTTTAACATTTATTTATTTTTGAGACAGAGAGAGAGCATGAACAGGGGAGGGTCAGAGAGAGAGGGAGACACAGAATCTGAAACAGGCTCCGGGCTCTGAGCTGTCAGCACGAGCCCGATGCAGGGCTTGAACTCACGGACCGCGAGATCATGACCTGAGCTGAAGTCGGATGCTTAACCGACTGAGCCACCCAGGCGCCCCTCTAACTTGAATTTAAATAAACAACAACAACAACAACAACATAGAACAGAATAGAAAATACCAGACTGCACTGGATGCATGAAGGGAGTGTTATGAGCTGACTTATATGCCCCCCTCATATTTGGAGATCGGGTCTTGAAAGGTGTAATTAAGGTCATGTGTCGTCATTGGAGTGGGCTCTAGTCCAGGATGACTGAAGTCCCTATAAGGAGGGATTAGGACACAGACATACACAGAAGGAAGACCGTGTGAGGACACAGGAAAAGAGAGCTGTTCTACCCACCACGAAGTGAGGCTTCGGAAGAAACCAAACTTGCTTATACCTTGATCTGAACTTGTAGCCTCTAGAACTATGAGAAAATAGATTTCTGTTGTTTAAACTGCCCAGTCTGTGGAACTTTGTTATGGCACCTCTAGCAAATTAATACAAGGGGTAAGTATTATGCTGTGGACTTTTGGTTTCAATTACACACACACGCAGACACACATGTACACACATATTCTTACACTAGATTTATAGCCTAAAATTATTGAAGAACTCTGGGTTAGAATGAGGCCCCAACATTTCCATATTCAGGAAGTGAGCCTGGGTCACCATCTGTAGCCATCCAGGTGAGACAGTGGTGACAGGACATTAACCTTCTCAACCAGAGCAAGCAAAGGCTCCCTGTGGCTTCCTTAGTGGCAAGACAGAGAAGGGAAATCTATTCTGTATGTGAAACCTAGTGTTTCTCTTTTATCGGGGCAAAAGAATGTGTCAGAACAAAGCAACACGCTCTAAGTGCAAATTATTTATGTTGGTTTTTATTTATTTATTTATTTTTTAAGAGCAAACAACTTATTACCCAGTGAGCTCAGTCATTTGGAATTTACCCAGGAGCATAGAAGAAAGCCAGAAAGTTTACAAGTCAATAAGCCTCAATGTCATAAAAATCCATGACCTGAAGTTTACCAGCTGTATTCACAGGAAAGCTTCTCTGGACCTCATACAATTTCTTTATTCTCATTTTAGACCTTAATAGTTTAAAAAGAAGTATTACTTCAACTTTATTTATTTATTTATTTATTTATTTATTTAAATGTTTATTTATTTTTGAGAGAGAGAGAGGGAGAGCAGGGGAGGAGCAGAGAGAGAGGGGGGTGGGACAGAGATCTGAAGCAGGCTCCACACTGACAGCAGAGAGCTCTATGTGGGGCTCGATCTCACTAATCACAAGATCACGACTTCAGCCAGAATGGGACACATAGTGACCGGGCCACCCAGGTGCCCCAGTATTACTTTAACTTTAAAGCATTTTACATGAGACCGTATTTGTTGGTCAAACTCAGGAGTGGATTCTCTTGTTTGGTCAACTCTAATTCTTGGTGATGAAGGAAATGTTTCAGGACATCTAGAAACCTAGAATTCTCAGAGTCATTTTGCCTTCTCCTTATTTTCTGTCCAAAAAATATAATACCTTTTTTTAGATATAATCATGCAGATTTCTGTTCTGTTGGTGAGATGATTTACTTCTGCGTGTGTCTGAGCAGACCAAGCTGCCAATTTGTAAGGAGCCTGCAGTTAGGGTCTGCTCAGAAGGAGGACAAAGGTGCTTGACCTTTCCAGACCTGCGTCTTGGGGGAAATTTGTCTGACGGCAACAGGGTCCAGTCACATTCCCATTACCTGTTTGGGACAGGCTTAAGAGGCCCACTCCTTTCCGGTTTTGGAACAGAGTTCTCCTGAGGGCATTGCAAGCATGCACGTGTTAAATTTATTGCCATGCTGTGAAATTTACATTTCTGAAGAAAGTATACCTAGCTTTCATTTCTTGCATACATCACTTACTGGTATTAATTTAATTAGTTTCCCACCCCCATCTCACCATCCGCCCCAAGGAGAGAGAAAAATTAGAAATGGTGAGGACGGTTAAAGCCAGGTCTTTAAAGGGGAATTCAACCAAGGGTCTCCCAAGAATGATCAACCAGCACTCTAGCATCCTACTTAATACCTTTCTAATTAACCAAGCAGTCTGGTTCCTAGTTCATAGCAAACTGAAGACAGCAAATTGGAAAGATGAGTGGGCTGACAAGAGCAAAGATGACAGCAAACAGAATAATAAGAATAGTGACGACCAAAACGTTAGAGCCAGATTTGGGAATTTGGGAAGCCAGCTCCTGGAGACATTTGGTGGAGGAACAACCCAATCAGCATACCTCAGTAACCCCTGAGGGCATGGCTGTTTCAGACCAGGGTGCCGCCATTGAGTGATCAAGAAGACAAACTCTGATACCATTGGTTAGTGACAAAGAATCTCTGACCAAACTTTATCCACCTTCCTCTGAACCTCCTTCTTGACAAGGCCTCCACATCAGCCCGTCCTTGCCAGGTCTGCATAATCTAGTTGGGGCAAGAATCCTGCTAGGTTGGTTTAGAGATATCTGGTCTCTTGATATCTGGTCATCCTCAATATCTGATCAGATTCCTTACCCCTCACCCTTAGTATGTGACCACTCTGGACTGCCCTCAGGGAGAATCCTCCTGCCCTTGATATCTCCTCTTGATAATTTTCCACCCATTGGCCCTTCAGTCAGCTCCTTGGCTGTGAATTCCAACCTGTACTTGTATAGGAGTTGAGCCCAATCTCTCTCCCCTATTGGGATGGTCTTGATGCCTATTGCAATAGTCCTAAATAAAGTCTTCCTCACCATTTCAACAAGTGTCAGAATACTTTCTTCTTTAATCGAGAAGACAAACCTGTCTTAGAGGCTTGAATGTAGATACTTCAGCTGTTCTCCATGCTAATTCCAGGAAGTTTAGGTACTAGCTCCTAACCCACTTCTGGGTAGCACAAATCTGAGAGAGGGAGCTAAGGTGATTATTATTTTGAGTTGGTTTATACCAAAGGCAGGGATGTATAAATTGTTTATTGGCAAGAGTTCCCAGTTGAACCCCAGCCCATGTCTACTTGGCAAGTGTCTCGCCATGGAGTGGGGCTGTGTTTCCAGAGTAAAAGATGCCTTTTTCTAATTTTTTTTTTACAGAAGCTCCATAAGTTCACTAAATTGTGTACCTATGGGGCACATCCTCCTGAAGAGTCACATTTAAATACCTATCAAAGGTGCAGTTTGGAAAAGTCTGAACAAAGATGTGGGATGGAGAACAGGGCAAAAGATAAATTTGACCAAACACATTCAGCAGCAAATCAGCTGTAACAGAAAGAAAATAAATATCTGCATGTTGAGTCACCTCCTTGTAACACCAGTGGTTCTCAAACCTTGGTGTGCTCCAGAATCATTTGGGGGAACAGATTCCCAGGCTACCCCCCACTAGCAGTTGGACTCATTAGTGCTGGGACCTGGGTATCTGTGTTTTAAATAAGCGCTTATCTGATTCAGGTGCTTGAGGATCTTCTTGGCCCACACACACTTTGGGAATCATCATTTGGGAAGCCTGCAGAATCTGCTTAAGGAAGGAACTGATTTTTGGTTTATAGAAGCACCTTACTAGGCAGATTTTGGTTTCTCAAAGGCAAAGTGTTTGAATTGAGTCTAGAAGAAGAGATGTGAGCAAAGACAGTGCAGTGCTTATCATCATGCATCGTCAAGTAACAGGAATCTAGAAATTGTTGGAAGCCTGTGAAGGAGGAGACGCTAGGAAGATGAAGCGAGGAGCCCAGCAACTTGGTAGGAGGTCAGGGCTTGGGTAGAAGATTGGTTGAACAAAGTTCCCAGGGGTGGGAATAAACAAGGAACTTTCTAGAACAGTAATGTTGACTATTTGCAGTTGCTTGCTATTATGGGTTATAATCTCTTTTTGTTACCCTGGAACCCTCTGTAAGTCTGTCTCACAAACCCGTCTTGTGCCATTAGTCATTTGTGGAGAAAGGAGAGGCCCACCCTAGGAGCCAACACGGAAAGGGAACTGAGGGCTTTAGTAAGGAGGAAGGAACCAACAGAGAAGCTGGCCATAGTAAGCCCCAATTGAGAAGGGGTGAGCCACGAATCCTCCCTCTCCCTGAAGGTCCTAAAGCAGTGGTATCCTACCTTTTATGATTAAATAACTCTATCAGTAAAGAAAAATTTTGGCACAGAGCCCTCCCCCCATATATATGCGTATGCACTTATTTTTGTCTATTGTATACCACTCTACTATTGACATTATAAAACACATGTAAAAATTGAGGTAAAAAAAAGAGATGGGAAATCAGCATGAGAGTTCTAACAACTTATGCTTGCGTTTCAGGGGATTGGGTTGCGTCGCTACTGGAGCACATGGGTTCCATGTCGGAAAGCCTGACCAAAAGGAAGGTGACCCTTTAAGTAGGGGAAGGACGACCTTGCTGCACTGTGGATAGGGCCTATTTAGTTAGCGGACACTTGGATTACTCAGCAACCCAAATTATAGAAGAAGAGCGTGGAAAGAAATAAGGTCTATGCTCAGGCCAAAGGATTGTGCTACATATGTTGCTCATGCTCGGTTCCGTGAGAAGAAAACCCATGGGAAGAATACTTCAATTATAACCACTTGTGACCACTAATTAAAAGGGAGGAAGAGGGGCGCCTGGGTGGCTCAGTCGGTGAAGCGGCCGACTTCGGCTCAGGTCACGATCTCGGGGTCCATGAGTTCGAGCCCCGCGTCGGGCTCTGTGCCGACGGCTCAGAGCCTGGAGCCTGCTTCAGGTTCTGTGTCTCCCTCTCTCTGACCCTCCCCTGTTCATGCTCTGTCTCTCCCTGTCTCAAAAATAAATAAATGTTTAAAAACAAAAAGTTTAAAATAAAAGGGAGGAAGAAAACCCAACTTCCTCAACGCAGCAGCCTTAAGACATTCAATTCTTGGTTGCTGAGCATGTGTTTTGGGGCTCTGGGTCATACATCTTTGGGCTCTCGTACAGACAACAGCAGGTTGGCCATAAGCCCCTTCACCAGGGCTCTGGACCCCAGCTCTTGCTTTTTTTCATTTTAACTTTTTTTTACTGGGATAAAATACACATAACATAAAATATGCCATTTTAACCGCTTTAAAGTGGCATCAAGCACATTCACCACGTTGTGGGAACCATCGTTACTATCTGGCTCCAAAGCTTTCATCACCCCAAACAGAAACTTCATACCTATCAAGCAATAAGTCCTCATTCTCTCCTTCCTCCAGGCATTAGTAACCTCGAATCTACTTTCTGTTTTTATGAAGTTGCCTATTCCAGGTGCCTCATGCAAGTGGAATCATACAGTATTTGTCCTGCTGTGTCTGGCCTATTTCACTAAGAATGAGGTTGTCATGGTTCAAGTATGTTGTAGCATGTTTCAGAATTTCGCTCCTTTTCATGGCTCAGTGATATCCCATTGTATGGATAGACCATATTTTGCCCATCCATTCATTCATCGATGAACACTTACTTGGGTTATTCCCACCTTTTGGCTATTTTGAATGATGCTGTAATGAATATGACTGTATGCATATCTGTTCGAATGCCTGCTTTAAATTCTTTTAGGTATAAGAGTAGGATGGCTAGGTTATATGGCAATTCCATGTTTCGCTTTTTGAGGAACTACTGAACTACTTTCCACAATGGCCACACCATTGTTCATTCCCAACAGCAAAGTGTGAGGCTTGCAATTTCTCCACATCTTTGACCACATGCTTGTTAATTTCCATTAAAAAATATTATAGCCATTCTATTTAGCATAACGTGGCATCTCATTGTGATTTTAATTTGCATTTCTCTAATAACTAATGACATTGAGCATTTTTTCATGGCTATTTGGCCACGTGTATATTTTCTTTAGAGAAATGTCTATTAAAGTCCTTTGCCCATTTTTTAATTGGGTTGTTGGTTGAGGATTTCTTTATATATTCTGAATATTAAACCTTTATTAGATATACAATTTGCAAATATTTTCTCCCATTCTGTAGGTTGTCTTTTTGTCCTTTGATGGATAAAACTTTTTCATTTTAATCAAGCCCGGTTTTTCTATGTTTTCTTTAAGGACTCGTGCTTTGGTGTCATCACTAAGAATCCATTGCGAATCCAAGATCATGAAGATTTGGCCCTATGTTTCCTTCCAATAATTTTGTAGTTTTAGGTCTCATGTTTAGGTCATTGATTCATTTTGAGTTATTTTTGTATATGGTGTGAGGTAAGGATCCAACTTTATTCTTTTGCATATGGAAATCCAGTAGTCCCAGCACCATCTGTTGAAAAAACTGTTCTTTTTCCATTGAGTCTTGGAGTCTTTGTCAAAAATCAATGGCTCACATTTTGTGGGTTTTTTCCTGGACTCTCAATTCTATTCCATTTGTGTCTATGTCTACCATTATGCCAATCCTACACTGTTGGATTTTTTTGCTTTGTAGTTGAAGTTTTAGAACTGGGAAGCATGAGTCCTCTGACTTTGTTGTTTTACAAGGTTATTTGGCTACTCAGAGCCCCTGGTAATCCATATAAATTTGGGAATTGATTTTTCCACATTTTTAAAAAAATGTTGTTGGAATTTTGATGGGATTGTGTTGAATTTGTAGATCACTGTGGGTCTAGCTCTTGTTTTTTTTCCTGGACTATTAGGATGATCAAGAAGCCTTCTCACCTCATTCCAGAGGGACTAACGTTTGAAACTTCTTAACCAGAAGGTTTAACAACTGCCCAGCACTCTGTGCATGAGGAATTTGAAAGAGTAAGCCAGTCAGAACGTTCAGTGCCAATCTTTTCTCCAAGTACTGGCTGAGTGCATCATTCAAAACACCAACACATCTCTCTTTTGCATTTGTTCCAGCTTGGAGATTACACTTTAGAACCCACTGTCTTAGTGGTGCTTGATGAATCAGCACCCAATTGAGGAACTGAAATTGAACCAGCTGGATATTTTAAGGCTAATTGGGAAGCATTGAACTAACTCTTAGCTTTCCAGTAACTATTCCCCTTTTGTGAATGTATTTTAGTCCTTTGGTAGTTAAATATATTTTGCAATTCATATATGTATTGGCTAGGGATGCATTCAATTGCATGGAACAGAAGATGTATTTTTCTCATATAATAAGCCCAAAGGTAGGTGTTTCCTGGCATTAGTTCAGGCACTCAAAGATTTCAGGGCTAGCATCTTTACAGTTCTTTTTGCCTTTCACTCATTATCTCAAGATGGCTTCACGACTCCAAGTATCATGCCCACATTCATAACAGGAAAGGGCGGGAAGGGCACCCCAGAGCTTATATTAAAGAGATAGAAACTTTCCTAGAAGCTCACAGAAATCTCCCCATTATATTTTGTTAGTTAGATTTGTGTCCCATGGTTGGACAACCCTGTAGTTGCAAAAGAGCTGAGAATTTAGGGAACAGGATTGTCATGATTACCTTCAGCCAATCCTGATCCATTGCTTGGAGCCAGGCACATTACTTTCCTAAACAAAATTGGGTTTCCTGAACAAAATTGGGATTCTGTGGGCAAGGAATAAGAAGAAATAGGGAATCAGTGTACTAGCAGATGTATATTATTTTATTATATGTTTCCTTAACACTTTCTACCTCTTGTGGGCTTGTTCTCATCCTTGATATTCTAAGAATACCAGAAGTCATCTTGATCGTATTGTCTTTATCTCCTTATTGGGCCTACAGAGTGGTTTGGACACACAGTGAATACGCAATGAACATGGGGTGATCTCACCAATAGACAAACCAGAAAGTTGCCATCTTCAGGAGAATATGTGCAGGAGAGGGCTGGAAGGTGGTGTTCCCCTTCTGTTGATAAAAGCCTGGTTAGGTTAGTGTAGAGACAGTAGGGCATGGCCATCCTGTTGGGCTGTAAGCAAAGGGGGGAGCAGTGTTACAGGCTCCATGTCTTTAAAGTCTTAGTTCACAATACCCATGATACTTCCTAACTGTATCCTTTAAGTGTTAAAACATTCTCTTTTCTTGCCCTTTAGGAAAAAATGCCACGTTTGAAAATGCATCTCATCAGTGATTCAATCAAAGAAATATCTTAATGAGAACAGGAATAGGAAAAAATTCCCCAACATTGTATCTGGGTAGACTTCAATAGCTAATTTATATTTCCAAATATGAATATAAATCAAAAGGCTAAATACTGGAAAGTCAAAAATATTCCATATTTGGCATTAAAGTCAGGGAACTGATCACATTTGCTGAGTGTAGCTTATAAAAAGTGCTAATTTATGGCTAAGTAATTAAACTGGGAGACAGATGGAGAATCAAATGAGTTTTCCCCACATCCAAATTTGCATACAGTTTCTGATGGTGCATTCTCTCGTTGCTCTATATGGTGGGCTCCAGTATTGGAAGAACATGAAGAGCTATTTATGTCAGTTTTGCTCAAGCATCTCCAAAGAAAGAAAAGGGGGATGATACAGAATCACAAACTGAGATAAAATACAGAGCCCAGTTAGAAGTTCTGTCCTGCTCCTCATTCATTCATTCCTTTTGCTTCCATTCCATGATGGGAATAGCAGGCAACTGTGGAATTATGCAATTCTCTCCATTCTCCATTGTGTAATGGGAAGTGCACTGGTCCAGGAATCAGAAGGTAATTTAATTTCAGTTTTCTCTGTAACTAGCTATGCGACGTTGGGCGACTCTCTTCTCTCTGGTCCTTAGTTGCCTCATTAGACATTGAGTTTAGCGTTGACTAGACTATCTCTAGGCAGTATTGTATGGTGGAAAAAGCAAGGGCCCTTTTGATCTTGGACCAACCACATACGAGCTGAGGAATATTTGATAAATTACTTTAACCACCACTTGTGCTCCAGTCTCTTATCTGAATAGATTATCTCTAGGCAGTATAAGTATGTTAGAGAAAGCAAGGGTTCTTTTGATCTTGGATTAACCACATACTACTTGAGGGATCTTCAACAAATTACTTTAACCACCACTGTGTGCTACAGTTTGTTATCAGCAAAATGGGGCTGTTGGGTGATTTCATGCAAAACTCTTAGAAAGTGCTTGACATATAATAAGTACCTCTCAAATGTTGGGCGCTTAGTATCTCTAAGACTGTCTCCTGCCCTGAGACTTTGTGAGTCTATGTGTCTGTCTATTCTCTGAGTCTGTGAAGGAAGGTAACTTAATGATAGTCAATCTAGCCTACTTCCACCCTGCATCAGGCTTGCAATTTCTGGAAATCGTTAGCAGGGATTATTTAACTGTCTGGGCCTTATTTACATTGCCCTTGATGGCACAGTGCCACCAGACATAAAGAGTTCAATCCCTCCCAGGCCAGGCCAGTGCTTACACCCACCAGGGCACATGGTTCATCAATTAGTATTGTCTCAGAGTTATGCTGAGTTGCCAGTGAAACTCGTAGAAGAAAACCTTAACTCTCTTCTCCATCTTCCATGCCTTCAATCCCAACATTTGGGAGAGAGGATCTGGGTGTCTCTGCCCCTGGGATGACATGAAGTGCAGCTCTGTGATCTAGACTCGGGCTGTCAGAACCCTGTCCTCAATCCACACATACACCAACACAGTGGGTGCCAAGGAGAGAAGCAGCTTCTTCGTCATGGTTTGCAGAGACCACTTTGCAGACGGTCATGGTCAGGGCAACCGGGTGCCACTTGGTTTTACAATCCCTTTCATTTTCATTTTTGTGTTGTAGTCAGTTGTTAGGGATGGCAAAAGTATGGAAGTGTTTAAAACAGTTTGAAAAGATGCCCATGGCGGGCATCACTGTGTGGCAACCAGTCTGCTTTCCTGAAATTATCTTCACTTACTTCTTGATGTCTTACTGTGATAGCCAATCAAGATGCTCTGCCCTTCCCTGCCCAGGAGGTAAGAAGTGGGTCCAATCCAGGCAACTTGGCTTCTCCTCTGACTTGAAATCTTAGGCAAAATGGCTAAGAATGGGTGCCGGGTATTCTCCATTCATCATCTCTTTGGTTCCACTCTCCGGCCACCCACCCTGGTCAGTGTTTTAGGAAGTTGGTATTTACAGCCTACCTCAGCGGACTTCCTTGACCTCTAGATTCCATTTGTGTTTGGCCAGTGGAAAGCACTGGTGGGAGACCAGCGGGTAGAAGAAGAGTGAACTTGGGTTTCTTTTTCACCTTCCTCCCTCCCTGCCAGGCAGTGTGGTTTGGCTCTTTCCCTCCACTAATGCCTCAGCTCTGGATAGGAGCTCCACAGATGAGTAATTTCTTTCCAGTTTAGTACCATAACAAAAGGCCAGTCCTGATGACCACTCTTTAAAAATCAGTATCAATGTGAGTTGAAAACTGTCTGGAAGCTCTGAAAGGATTGTTGTTTTGTTTTTCAAATATCAGAATTAACTTATAACCTCTTTCTTTTTTGTGTGTTATAATCAAAGCATGATTGTATTTAGGGTTGTCTATTTCCCCATATATACTTTAAAAGTCTTTTAAAATATTGAGATAATTTACCATCATAAAATTCACCCTTTTAAATTCTTTTTTAATGTTTATTTATTTTTGAGAGAGAGAGAGAGAGAGAGAGAGAGGCAGAGAGAGAGGGAGACACAGAATCTGAAGTAGGCCCCCAGGCTCTGAGCCTGATGCAGGCTCGAACTCACGAACCACAAGATCATGACCTGAGCCGAAGCTGGATAAAATTCACCCTTTTAAAGTACACAATTCAGTGGATTTCGGCATATTTCTAGAACTGTACAGTCACCTCCTCTATCTAATTTCAAAACATTTTGTCATCCCAACAAAGAAACCTCATACCCACTACGCAGTCCCTCTCCATTCCTCCCTTCCCCTCAGCCACTGACAACCATGAATTATTTTCTGTCTCTATAATTTTTCCTCTTTTGGACATTTCATGTAAACTGAATCATACAATACATAGTGTTTTATGATTGGTTTCTTTCACGTAGCATAATATCTTCAGTGTTCATCTATGTTGCAGCATGTATCAGTATTTCTTTCCTTCTTACGGCCAAATAATATTCCATTGTAGGGATATACTACGGTTTGTTTATCCATTCACTGGTTGATGGACATTTTGTTTCTACTTTTTGATTATTATGAATAAATGGTGCTATGGGTACTCATGCACTAATTTTTTTCTAAACATCTGTTTTCAGTTATTTTGGGTGTATACTTAGGAATGTATACTAGATCATATATTAATTCTATGTTTGACTTTTTGAGGAATCATGAAACTGTTTTCCAGAATGTTATTTTCTATCTTTTGATTAGAGTCACCTTAGTAAGTGTATCTCATTATGGTTTTGATTTGCATTTTTCTTTTTTTAATGTTTATTTATCTTTGAGAGAGAGAGAGAGAGAGAGAGAGAGAGAGAGAGAGCAAGCTGGGGAAGGGCAGAGAGAGAGGGAGACACAGAATCCAAAGCAGGCTCCAGGATCTGAGCTGTCAGCATAGAGCCTGACACAGGGCAAGAAACCCACGAACCGTGAGATCATGTCCTGAGCTGAAGTCGGATGCCCAACTGACTAAGCCACCCAGGTATCCCTGATATGCATTTTTCTGATGACGAATGCTGTTGAACATCTTTTCATGTGCTTATCAGTCATTTTTATGTCTAAGTTTATGTTTTTATTTGGAGAAACAGCTAATCAAATCATTTGCTCATATTTTAACTGGGTTGTTTTTTATTGTTGAGTTCTAAGAGCTTTTTATATTGTAGGTGCAAGTCCTTTATTAGATACATGAATTGAAAACATTTCCTCCTATTCTGCAGGTTGTCTTTTCACTTTCTTTGTGGTGTTCTTTGAGCACGAAAGTTTTTAATTTTGATGAATTCCAATTTATCTATTTCTCTTGGGTTGCTTGTGTTTTTAGTGGCATGTTTAAGATACAAAGATCCTAGGAAATTCTTACCCACTTTGTATTCCAATATTTCCATGTCCCATGAAATTCTTACTATCTATGTTAGATATTCTGACGTTATCCTCCAAATCCCTTAACCACCCTTCCACCTGTTTTTCTTTCTGTATTACATTCTGAATAATTCCTTCACATCTATCTTCTACTTTGCCAATTCCTTTTTCAACAGTGTCTAATCTGCCACTTTTCTATTGAGATTTAATGTCACTGGATATATTTTATACCTGTAGAATTTCTGTTTGGCTTCTTTTCAAACCTACTTGTTCTCTTCTACAGTTATTTAGTTGTTTATTTGCTTCTTAGGGTTTCTTAAATATCTCCTATTTAATCCTTTACTTGTTTTTAGCATATTTAATTTGTGTTATTTTCCAGATTGTTGATTTTTTTAATCTTAAAGTCTTAGGGTCTCTAATCCTTTTGTTTCTTTTGTCTTATGATACCTGTGGATTGTATGTGCGTATGCATGCATGTGTGCAAAGTATATATTTGTAAGTTCATCTTTAGTCAGGCTTCTTCTGTTTTGTGGAAATCTACAGCGGTTTCCTTGCAGAGAATCTGAGAGAGCATGTTGCATTTTCTTCTTCTGTGTTCTTTTTTTTTCTGCCTAGAACTAATTTTTATATTAATTTCCAGTATTGATTTTTCCTGGTCTCTACAATTAGTATAAATTAAAATCTCAGATGCATGAAGTGATGGCCTAAAGGTTTTATTTAAAATTTTTTTTTTTTACCCAGGGCCAAAGAAGAAAACAGATGAGCTTTCTCTCTTAACTATTGGCTGTACTGACAGATGAAGTTTTTCTGGTCCACCCTTCTGCTGAGATTATAGCTATTTGACAATCCAGCTCCAAACAGGGGTTTTGGCTCACCACTCTTCATCTTGCCCTGGGCCTCAACACCTATCCCCACATGAACACTGAAATCCAAGTCCCTTGGTCATTTGAACCAACAACTACCTCCCATCAGTCACATCCTGCAGTGTTAGCTCACATGGCAGTTTTCAGTTCTGTCTTCTATGTGGCCCACTGGGATTTCTAGTTTCTTGTGAGCTCAACTATGACTTTTTTAAATGAGTTTTTAAGACCTATGTTTCAAAAAGGCAATGGATCTAGGATTTTATTGAGGGAGGTTTGTGTTATTTTAGCTTGTCATCTTGCCCCTCCCCATCATTGTTTTTAATAAAGTTCTGCCAACGGGTCACTGTTACGGGAACAATATGAGCTTTAGGCTCAGTATGTCTAGCAGCCTACACTTACGGGAGATTTAGTAAGGAGGAAAATTCTCGTTACGTTGAAGGTATACTTTTGAGCTTGTTCAGTAGGGCTTATTGTTTTTTATGTCATCACTAACATACAGGCTGAAACAGGGGGTTGAATTATTGTGTTAGGACTAATTACTTGAGGTGTGAACGATTAGTTATTTTGTCTTCATTCCTATTTGTTAGCGTCTTTACTGTTGGCTGGACCATGGAAAATGCATCATAGGAAACACTTAACAAAACTGTTTAATAACAATCCTTAACATTTAAATTTGTTTTAAATTTTATTTTGACTCCAATGTAGTTGACATACAGCATTATATTAGTTTCAGGCCAATCATTAAGATCTTTGATGGGACTGTAATTGGAAAGATACAGGAATGGTGGGCTACAACAGGGTCTGAATCTTCACCCTCTCTGTTCTTGTCCTCTTATTCTACATAGATGTGAATCTGATTACTGAACCTGAACCCCGCTACTGGACTATACTGTTACTATGCGAATGTTCCACTCTGCTCTATAGAACTATACAGCTCTCCAGAGAGTCCTCTTTAAGGACTCTTTATATCCTGTAGGAAATAACCTATCTGTTTATTTATTCAACAGATATTCACTGAGTGCTGGCCAGATGTCTGGCACTGGGTTGAGTGTGGTCATTGGGGAGATAGAACCACCAAGTTTCTGGCCCTCACTCTTTCAACCAGAGCAGCCCTGTTGGTATCTGTTTTCTAGTTGGCATTCTGGGTAAGGGGGTTCTGCTGTGTAAAGAAAGTTTGAAATCCTCTCTCTGTGACATAGCGCCCTTATTTTAAAAGAAGTTTCTATTAAGCAAAGCTACTTGGGGACCATGGCTTAATAGCTGTATGTATAAATAAATTGTACACCCAGCACAATGATGAACACCTAGTGGGTATGTGTGTTATTCAGGGTGGCTATCGTTAGCTGCTATAAAAAAGCGACCCCAAACATATAAGGTTTATTTCATGTTCATATTATATGTCCATTGCACATCTGTGGCTGTGTTTCACATGTCATCCTACTTTGGGACGTACGCTGACAGAGCATCCTCTATCCTCTTTTCTGGCCTATGGTGGGGGTGAAAGAACTTGCCGGAACCTATATTGGCTCTTACAACTTCTGCCTGGAAATCACACACGCCACTGCTATGGACTTTTCACTGGCTAAAGCCAGTTATATGACTTTGCCTGATGTCATTGGCACAAGGAAATATATTCTTCCCATAGGGAGGGGCCGCAAATATTTGCAAATGATAATGCAAAGTGCCGTAGCACTCAGCAAATATTTGTTGATTAAACAACTCTATCCAATACATAATCATGTATCAATGCATTCTCAAATCCCAGCCAGAGGAGTCAGTCTCTTTGAGTAGAAATACACAATTGTGTGCTTTTGTGAATTGTGAGAAGAGCTGAAATCAGGTTAAGATAATCTCAACATTTTTATTACCACAACACAGTAACAACTACTCTTCAACATCGGGTAAAGAAACCATAACATCCATCCCCCCAACCCCGTATCCCTTCTGCCTTTTCAAAATGAGTTCTAAATATTAGAAGGAAAAAGGTCTGGGACTTCTAAGGATTAAGAAGAAATTTGCATCAGCAGAAAGTCAGGCTGTAAACCCCAGGGAGTTGAAGAGCTTAGTTCCAGAGCCAGATTGTATAAAACAGGGCTTAAAAAGTAATCTGGAGCCATCCTATGTAAAACAAATGGTCCGCCAACAGGAAGCCTCAAAGGGTTGCAAAGTATGAAGGAATGAAATGATTTCCAGACTACCAAGAGGATTTTCTTGATTGAACCAAGACCAACTTATGGAGTCATGTTCTCTGTGAATCTATGATTTTCCCCTTTTGTGCAAAAGCACGAAGGAAAGCATATAGAAATTTTTGCCGTAGCCGGACTACACAGAGGGAACATGCGTCTCGGTGCAAAGAGAAAGCTATGATTGGACTCATAGTGCAAGTGATTGAAATTTGACTCAAGTCATCTTCAGCCAAAGGGACTAATACTGGTTCTCAAAGCTGAAAAGTCCAGGGGTGGATTTGGCCTCAGGTATGGCTGGATGCAGGAGCTCACGCAATAATGTGTGGCCTTTGTCTCTGTCTCCCCGTCTCTCCTTATTTCTGTTTGGCTTTATTCTGCAGGCTGGGTTGTATCCATCTGGGTCTTGGATTTTGCATAACATACCTGCCTCAGCTGAGCATTCAAACATCTCTGCAGAATTAGGTCTTAGCCTGCTGCGGGCCTGTGTCCGTCCTTCCTTTGTAGCTGATAGGAGCCTCTTTGTGAACGCCCACCAAAGCCCTCTGGCTCCTGCCACCTGCCATTTGCTGCTGGTGACCAGCTATCCATTTCCTTCTGCGGGGCGCCAGCATGACTTAGCGTCACTTAGCCAACGCTGCTCTCTCTGTAGGTTTTGTCCCCCAGATTTTTAAAAATGCCCACATCATTGCACCTGTTACAGAAGCTTCTTCCGCTGGGACATTTTTCCAGGCTACCACTGGTGAAATCTAGCAAGTGGGTTGCTACCTTGAGGCAGGACTGTCTTTCCCCCACCTACCAACCCAGAGGGCATCCTCTCCGCCCACCAGCTGGCAGGTGGGGGAGTCACAGATTCCCACTTTCCGCCTGTGCTGTCTGACCTCTTCTGGCCACCACCGAAGCTAGCCTGGGTCCTCCAAGAAGCAGACATTGAAAGGGGCTTAAGCGTGCAAGGATTTTATTAGGGCAAATGACTGTGAGAAAATGGGGAGAGAGACCAGCCAAAATTTGGGAGAGCTTGCAGACCTTGAGAGAAGGGAGGAAAGGTTGGGTGGGAGTGTCCCAGACCGATTTGCAGCTTATGAAGGTTCTGTAAGGATGCCAAGTAGTCCTCAAGCCCATTTCGGTGGGGGGGGGGGGGTCACCTATCTGCCAGGCAGGACCAGCTACATGATTTGTGGGGCCCAGGCTGAAACGAATGTGCAGGGGCCCTTGTTAAAAAGTGGTTAACCACCCATCACTAAACCAAGCACGGATCTTTCTGAGTGTGGGGTCCCATGAAACCAGCCCTGCTCCCAGGAATTGGCTGCCTTAGTGTCCCCACTGTGCTCAGTCACCGCCCAACAACAGGCCTCGGGAAGGGTGGCCTCAGCTCCATGTGTGATGGATTGCAGAGCTTAGCAAGCAGGGCCCTGGGTCATTCATGCTTCCCCATAACTGGACGTCTGTGAGACACATTCTCACAACCTCCACAGATGGGGTCACATTTATCTTTTTTTTTTTTTTGGTGGTGGTTTTTGCTTTTTGTCTCTTAAGAATGCTGAAGATGAACATATTATCCTCCATTTACAGCTAACACTTTAAAAATAGGGTTTTACTCCTGACACAATTTATTTAAGTGGGGATTTAGTTTTTTTTTCCCCCTTCAAGTGATAACCATATGTCCTATCCCCATTTCTTAAATGGCCAGCCTTTTCCCTCCTGATTTAAATACCCACTGTGTCAAATGTTAAATTCCAGGGGCGCCTGGGGGGCTCAGTCGGTTAAGTGTCTGACTTCCGCTCAGGTCATGATCTCACAGTTCGTGGGTTCGAGCCCCATGTTGGGCTCTGTGCTGACAGCTCGAAGCCTGGACCCTGCTTTGGATTCTGTGTCTCCCCTTCTCTCTGCCCCTCCCCTGCTCATGCTCTGTTTCTGTCTCCATCTCTCAAAAATATAAACGTTGGAAAAAAAAATGAATTCCACCTATACATAGGTGACAGGAGGTGATAATGCAACAATTTTGTCTTATTTTAGCTGGCTTCTGAAGAGAGCAGTTTCCACATCTCAGGTACCACGTGGGAATGGCACAAAGGGGTGGCAGAAGGGTGACTCAAGCTAGGTTTTGTGACCCCGAGCGTCTCAAAAATATCGGGTGTGTAAAGAAGTAAGATTGCAGCAGGAGGAGGATTTTCCTAGAGAAGGTCGGTGAATTTGGAATCTCTCCCTGCTTTAAGGGTGATGGGAGGCGCACTCCTCTAGGGGCTCCCATGGGACCACTCAGCTTGCTCTGTATATCCCACAGATGGAGGGACCCGACAGGCGGGTGTTTGACTTGAGCCAGGAAAACCTCAAGCTCAAGAGTGCCGTGGCGAGCTGGCTGCTCTCTGGGGCAAGCGGAGGTGGCTACCCTGCGTGGTCCCCTTCCCTTCCCCACCAGGGCTGCCCTCAGCATTCTCCACCCTCCTTGGGGCTTCTCGAAGGACACCGCCCGGCTCCTTGCCCTCTGGATTCCCATTGGGTTTGGGCATCAGGAGGCCCCAGGGGCCACAGAGAGAGAGGAGGGGAGACTTTGCCTCCCAGCTGCCTCCCTTTTGGGTGCTGTTGGTGAAAGGGCTGCAGTTGTCCGCCTCAGGCCACGGCTTGATGACATCCGTCCGTGTTCTTGTTCTTCCAAGTCCCAGGCTGAGAACTGTCCCCTCTTTCCCCAGCCCCAGCGGGCTTCCCTTCCCTTCCTGGGACTTTCCCTCAGCTCTGCCCACCCTTTAATTGACGATCCTCCCTTCATGGATTTATCTTCCATTTTCCCTTCCCGGTGTGCCAACTGTTTCTAATGACAAGGAACTTCAACGTGACGCACTTTTATATTTTAGACGATGATATTTATCCCCCCCCCCCCCCCCCCCAGTTTACACCATCTTCCAGGTCTTCTCTTCTGAGCTCCGGGTTTGCATGTCCAAAAGCGTACTTACATCCCCCGGGTGTCTGATAGATCTCCTGATCTCTGCGCCCAACTGTGCACGCTGGTGCTCCTCACCAGGCTGGCCGGTGGTGGTCAGGCACCCCCCACCCCTGCCCGGCTGCCAGAGCCCCACACCCAGGGCCACTGCTGACTATTTTCCGTTTCTCCCCCTCTTCCCTCTCCCGTTGTCTTGCCCACACCGAATCTCTCATGAAGACCCGTCAGCCCGATTCCCAAAGTAGATGTCAAATCTGTTCCCCTCCCTCCACTCTGTGTCCATGCCACTCCCCCCAGGGGCCTTTGTCACTCACTCATCTGCACAGGAGCCTTTTTAGGGCCTTCCCGCTTCTGCCCGTTTCCGAAAAGCCAGACCCGAATTGTCAAAGTGTGGGTCAAAACTCGTCACTCCCGTGGGTCCTAAGAACAAAGTCCAGGCTCCTTATGATGAGCTATAAGCAAAGCCATGGGGTACAGTTGGGCAGTGAGGGTCCTGCTTGGGATGCATGTCCGACGTGGTCCGGGGCTGACATCCCACCTGACCTGTTTTGTGTCCTGCCCGCTGGGTGAACCTCCACTCCCAGCGGAAGGTGCCTTTCTCGAACTTGTGCAAAGCTGCCTTGGCTGCAAGGCTCTAATGGCCGCCTTCTGCTCTCTCTCCGTCACCATCTCTCATTGCCCTTGTTTCCAGGGCTCCAGCCACAGGGAGCACCTTCCTTCTGTGAATGTGCTCGCTCCCACCTCTGTGCTGTGGCAGTTGTGGGTCTCTTTGTCTTCAAGGCTCTTCACGTGACTTACTCCTTCTCAGTCTTTGGGTCTTGGTCCAGATAAATTGCCTCCTCTGAGAGGTCTCCCCTCCACACCCCAATAAAGTGACTGCCCTAGTCAATTCACACGCTTACTTCGTGATTCCACAAATATTCAATAAGTGTCCACGATGTGCCAGGCATGTTCTATGTGTCGGAACAGTGGATCCAACAGATAAGAATAGCTGCCCACAGGGATGTTACTTTTCTAGGGGTGAGGGTCAAACAACAGATGTGATTGTTAATGTTTTTTAAATTATTATTTTAGAGAGAGAGAGAGAGAGAGAGAGAGAGCAGGCAGGGGCGAGGGACAGAGGAAGAGAGAGAATCCTAAGCATGAGGGGCTTGAACCCACACCCCTGGGATCATGACCTGAACTGAAATCAAGCGTCAGATGCTCAGCCGAGTGAGACACTCACGCACCCCTGTGATGGTCAATTTTGTGTGCCAACTTGGTGAGGCCATGGTGCCCAGATTTTTGGATCCAACACCAGTCTAGATGTTGCCACGAAAGTATTTTTCAGGTGTGATTAACAAGTAGATCTGTAGGCTTTGAGTAATGCAGATTATCCCCCACCGTGCCGGTGGGCCTCACCCAATCAGTTGAAGAGATTGAAGAGAAGAGACTGACCACGGCCGCAGAAGAAAGAAGTCTACCTCCAGCCTGCTGCAGATGTTGGGGTTGCCAGTGCTTCCATAATCATGTGAGCCAATTCCTTAAAATACACCTCTCTCTTTCTGTGCACACACACACAAACACCACACCCTATTTGTTCTGTTTCTCTGCAGAATTTTGATGAATAAATAGACCAGATAAATAGGCAAAATAAATTATACAGTACAGCAGATAGTGATAAATGCAATGGAGAAAACCCATAGCCTTCTATTTTCTCCATCACTGCGATCATCTGTAACTGTCTCGCTTGGTATCTTTTTTGTTATGTACCTTGTCTACCAGGGCATATCATTCACTGTTACATGCTGTTCTGGTTGTCTTTGCTGTGTAACAAACAAAGTGAATTACACAGCAATCATTTTATTGTGCTCACACATTGTGTGGGGGAGGAATTTGGAAAAAGCATCATGAGGATGCGGGTTCTCTACTCCAGCAAGTGTTGGGCTCAGTTGGCAGGACTCAAGGCCAGGGGTTGGAAGGTCAGAGGGCTCCTGCACTCATCTGCCTGGCTCCTGGGCTGGGCTGGCTGAGGTTTGCACGCAGCTGAGACTTTGCCGGCAGCACCTAGGCACGGCCTCCCATGGGACCTGGGTGTCTCATAGGGCGTCTGATAGGATGGGTTCATAAAGGGAGTTTTCGAGGGCTGTTTTTGGGCAGTGAGCCTTCAGAGAGAGCCAGGCAGAAGTGGCTTGGCCTGTTATGACCTAATTTCAAAAGCCACAGCGTATCACCTCTGTCGTACTCCAGTGGTGGCAACCATCTTGGACTCAGATTCAAGAGGAGAGAGCACAGATCTCTCAATCTGAGAAGATTTTAAAAAATTGATGAAAAAAATATGCAGCATATACACTAGAATATTCAGCCATAAAAAAAGAAGGAAATTCCGCCATTTGGGGACAACATGATGGACCGCATGAGCACTATGCTAAGTGAAATAAGTCATACGGAGAAAGAAAATGCTGTATCTCACTTATTGTGGAATCAGAAAAAATCCAAAAGCGTTGCAACATAGAGTACATCGGTGGTTCCAGGGGTTGAGGGTTGGGAGAAGTGGGTGGTGATGGTCAAAGCATGCAAACTTCCAGTTATAAGAGAACAAGTTCTGGGGACCTAATGCACAGCGTGGTGACTCTAATTAACAATACTGTATTGTATACTTGAAATTTGCTAAAAGAATCCATCTTAAGTGTCCTTGCCCCACCTCCCCCCCACCCAGAGCAACTATGTGAAATAATAGATGCGTTAACTAGCCTTATTGTGTTAATTATTTCACTATTATATATACCAAATCATCACGTTGTACTTTAAACTTGCACAAAGGTCTATTTCCAGTGTGTTTCAACAACACTGGAAAAAAAAATTCAGGTGATATGTTCACACTATTTCACATGCTCGGCACCTAACACGGTTCCTAGTGCATAGAAGATACTCAAGAAATGTTTGTTGATTGCGTGCACAGAAAAGCCTAAGCCAAACAAAATAAATGTTACTTATTCTACTCCCTAGAGATAATTGCTATTAAAATATTTTCTCAACACATGGACTGTCTATGTTCTTCTTGCTCAACGATTACTTCTATAAGTGCCATTAGCATTATAATATTTTCCACTTAACATTATGACTTTCCCACGTCCCCAGGTTTTCTTCCAGCCCAAAATAGGGCTCTGTAGTTGCACGTTTTGGAGGCACCGTATTTTATTTATTTATTTATTTATTTATTTATTAGGCAATTGGATTTTCCCTTATTAGGCAATTGGATTTTCCCCAGTACTTTGCGATAAGTAAATACTGCAATAAACATATTTGTGTGCATGTCTTTGAACTCTTTTCTAGAAATTCTTTCAAAGACAAATTCCTAGAAGTAAAATTTCTGGGTCAAAAGGGATGTGTGTTTCCAAGATCTCGGAAATATTTTCATACACCATGATTTTCTCACTTTTGAGGAATCAAAACTGAACATTCAACAAAAGTCTTATAGCGAGTTTTGACATGCATTTATTTTCTTTAAAACAATAAAGCATAAATGTATTTTCATCTGTTTTTAAATGTTTATATTTAGGGTTTTTTTTATAGTTGATATTGCAATAAAATCAGAGGTGCTTCTGAAAAGAAACACCAGGAGGTTGTCTAAAAATATCACATCTTTGCAAAAATGTTCGGATTTAAAATGGAGTGTGTCCCCAGTAATTGAATCCCACTGCAAACCAATTCATCTCAGTTCTAAGGAGCAAAGAAAATTGCACGGTGAGAGGCGTGACTGTTACACATTACCCATGACTTGTAAACTTGTTTGAACAAGACCCCAGAGTCTAGATGTACACTAAGAGAAAATTCAAGTTTTTAGTTTCATGACAGTGGTCTTGACACCTTATTCCTTAGAACACGAGAGTAGTCCGTGAGTTTTAATCTTGTTGGGGATCATCCAGTTTCTTTCATTTTTGCACACCCTTAGTTATATTAACGGTGGGTGTTATACTGATACATAATCTAGTTTTTATAGTCTCACTAAAGTTTCAGAGTAAAGAAGTATGTTGTCACGTATCGTGTCATATCATCGTATCATATCATATCTCATATATCTTAGGTGGCTATAGCTGCAGTTACAATTTATGATCTGTGTGTAATCAAGCTCTCCCTAAAGTGGTTTTTTAAGTGCTACATGCTTAAAATTTGCAATTTCTATGAATCAGTTGGTTTCATAGCTTAGCCAGGGTGATGTTTAACTTCTTTAACGTATCGGGAAGATGGCGTCTAAAACACACATCTATCTGTTTGCGTGTCTCTCTATCTTCCTTAGAGCAAATGAGATTGGTGGCATAAAATACTAACGGCTCCAAGTCTTTATATTAAATATAAAATGATTTATAGTAATTTTCTTTTTGCCCAGTTCTATTGAAATGTAATTGACATATAACATTGTCTTAGTTTAAGGTGTACAATATAACGATTTGACATATGTAGGTATTGTGAAATGGTTACCACAACAAGTTTAGTTAATATCCACTACTTCATATACAGGTAGTGACTTTTTTTCTAGTAATGAGAATTTTTTTTTTTTAGTTTTTAAAAATTTTTTTAATTTAATTTTTTATTTTTTAAAATTTACATCCAAATTAGTTAGCATATAGGGCAACAATGATTTCAGGAGTAGATTCCTTAGTGCCCCTCCCCCACTTAGCCCATCCCCCCTCCCACAACCCCTCCAGCAACCCTCAGTTTGTTCTCCATATTTATGAATCTCTTGTGTTTTGCCCCCTCCCTGTTTTTATATTCTTTTTGTTTCCCTTCCCTTATGTTCATCTGTTTTGTCTCTTAAAGTCCTCATATGAGTGAAGTCATAGGATTTTTGTCTTTCTCTGACTGACTAATTTCATTTAGCATAATCCCCTCCAGTTCCATCCACGTAGTTGCAAATGGCAAGATTTCATCCTTTTGGATTGCTGAGTAATACTCCACTGTGTGTGTATATATACCACATCTTCTTTATCCATTCATTCATCGATGGACATTTGGGCTCTTTCCATACTTTGGCTGTTGTCGATAGTGCTGCTATAAACATGGGGGTACATGTGTCCCTTCGAAACAGCACACCTGTATCCCATGGATAAATACCTAGAAGTGCAATTGCTGGGTCGTAGGGTAGTTCTATTTTTAGTTTTTTGAGGAACCTCCATACTGTTTTCCAGAGTGGCTGCACCAGTTTGCATTGCCACCAACAATGCAAAAGAGATCCTCTTTCTCCGCATCCTTGCCAACGTCTGTTGTTGCCTGAGTTGTTCATGTGAGCCATTCTGACAGGCGTGAGGTGGTATCTCAGTGTGGCTTTGATTTGTATTTCCCTGATGATGAGTGATGTGGAGCATTTTTTCATGTGTCGGTTGGCCATCTGGATGTCTTCTTTGGAGAAGTGTCTATTCATGTCTTGTGCCCATTTCTTCACTGGATTATTTGCTTTTTGGGCGTTGAGTTTCGTAAGTTCTTTATAGATTTTGGATACTAACCCTTTATCTGATATGTCATTTGCAAATATCTTCTCCCATTCTGTTGGTTGCCTTTTAGTTTTTCTGATTGTTATGAGAATTTTTTTTTAAGTTTATTTATATTGAGGGAGAAAGAGAGAGTGAGAGTGTGTGGGAGGGGCAGAGAGAGAAGGGGCAGAGACAGAATCTGAAGCTGAACACAGGGCTTGATCTAACGAACCGTGAGAGCATGACCTGAGCTGAAATCAAGAGTCAGACACTTAACTGACTGAGCCACCCAGGCCCCCATCATTGTATAAAATGATACATATAATATATAATCTCATTTTTATTCATTCATCTGTGGATGGACACTTAGGTTGTTTCTATGTCTTAGGTATTTTAAGTAATGCTGCAATGAACATGAGAGTACAGATATCTCTTAAGATAATTATTTCATTTCCTTCAGATATAACGTCAGAGGTGGATTTGCTGGGTCATAAGGTAGTTCTAGTTTTAATTTTTTGAGGAGGCTCCATACTATTTTTCACAGTGGCTGTGCCAATTCACAGTTCCATCAACAGTGTACAAGGTCCTTTTTCTCCAAATCTTTGCCAACATTTGTTATCCCGTGACTTTTTGATGATAACCATTTCTTTTTTTTTTTTTTAAAGTTTATTTATTTATTTTGAGAGAGAGAGAGAGAGAGAGAGAGAAAGAGAGAATGTGCATGAGTGGAGCGAGGAAGAGAGAGAAAGAGAGAGAATCCCCAGCAAGCTCTGCACTGTGAGAGCAGAGCCCCACGTGGGCTTGAACTCATGAACCATGAGATCATGACATGAGCTGAAACCAAGAGTCAGATGCCCAACTGACTGAACCACCCAAGATCCCTGATGATAACCATTTGTAACAGGTGTGAGTTGATATCTCATTGTAGTTTTGATTTGCGTTTCCTGATGATTAGTGATGTTGAGCATCTTTTTATGTACCTGCCGGCCATTTGTATATTTCTTTCAAAAAACATTCGTTCAGTTCCTCTGCTCATTTTAAAGTCAGTCGTGTTTTTTGTTTTGTTTTGTTATTCAGCTGCACATGTTTTTTATATCCTTTGGATATTAGCCCCTTATCTATTATATTGTTGGCAAATATTTTTCCCATTCTTTAGGTTGTCTTTTTATTTTTGTTGATGGTTTCCTTTGCTGTATAAAGCCTTTTTTAGTTTGATGTAGTCCTAATTATCTATTTTTGCTTTCATTGCTTTTGTTCTTTGTATCACATCCAAAAAATCGTTGTCAAGATGTTGTTATCCAGGACCTCACTGCCTATCTTTTCTTCCAGGACTTTTATGGTTTCTTATCTTCAAGACTTAATTCCATTTTGAGTTGATTTTTGCGTATGGTGTAAGATTGTGGTCCAGTTGCATTCTTGGTGCATAGACACAATCTGTGCAGATTTCCCAACACCATTTATTGAAGAGACTATCCTTTCCCCATTGTATATTCTTGCCACCTTTGTCATAAATTAATCGATCATAAATGTGTGGGTTTATGTCTGGGCCCTCAGTTTTGTTCCACTGACAGATGTGTCTGTTTTTATGCCAATACCATGCTGTTTTGATTACCAGAGCTTTGTAATATACTTTGAATGCAGACAGCATGATTCTTTCAGCTCTATTTCTCTGTGTCACGATTACTTGAGCTATTTATGGTCTTCTGTGGTTCCATACAAATTTTAGAATTTTTTTCTTTTTCTGTGAAAAATACCATTGGAATTTCAATAGGGCTTGTGTTGAATCTGTAGATTGTGTTGGGAGTATGGGCATTTTAACAATATTAATTCTTCCAGTCCATGAGCATGAAATATCTTTTCATTTATTTATGTCTTCTTCAATTTCTTCCATCAATACCTTAAAGTTTCCAGTGTACAAATATTTCACCTCTGGTTAAGTTTATTCCTAGGGCTTTTTTGTTTTTTTTGTTTTTTGATGCAATCGTAAATGGGATTGTTTTCTTAATTTCTCTTTCTGACAGTTTGCTGTTAGTGTATAAAAACAACTGATTTTTATACATTGATTTTGCATCCTATGACTATTGAATTTTTTATTAGTTCTAACAGTTTTCGGTGGAGCCTTTAGGGTTTTCTATATATAGTATGTCATCTTTATATAGTCGTCTGCAAATAGAGGCAGTTTTACTTCTTACTTTCTGGTTTGGATCTCTCTCTCTCTCTCCCTCCCTCTTCCTTCCTTCCTTCCTTCCTTCCTTTCTTTCTTCTTTCTTTCTTTCTTTCTTTCTTTCTTTCTTTCTTCTCTCTCTGCCTTTCTTTCTTTCTTCCTCTCTTTCTTATTACTCTTTCTAGTAAGTACCATGCTGAAAATGGAGACTTTCGTCCTGTTCCTGATCTTAAAGGAAAAGGCTTCAGTTTCTCATTGTTGAGTATGATGTCAGCTGTGGACTTATTATACGTGGCGTTTCTTATGGTGAGGTATGCTACCTCTAGACCCAGTTTATTGGAACCTTTTGTCATGAATTTTGTCAAACGTTTTTTTTTTGCATCCATTGAGATGATCTGTATTCTTTCTCTTTGGCAGTATTATAAGAGCAGCAGATGACTACTCTGTAGCAGGGTTTCAGATTTTCAATGATCTTGTCGCTATTCTCGATGCCAGCCTCTAATGAACAGTATTGAGATCTTTGTTCAGCTGGGGTTTCCTACTATGTCTTTCTAAATTCTTGCCCTTCTAGCGTGTCCTCTTTTGTGTTAGTTACGTGATTTTTGATATCATGAGGAATCCTTTGGTGTAGTTGGAATCTTGGTTCAGCCACAGTTTTCTATGAGTGAGTTTGTGACTATGAGCTCACATCTTGCTTTCTCATTTTCCTGACCGGTACCTTAGAGGAATTGGCACTTTCTCCCAGTTACTTCTCTGATTCTGGAAAGAAGGTGAAAATGTGTGCATTAAGGGGTATACATTGAGTTTAAAAAAGTAAAATAAACTAATGATTGAAGATCTTAAAAAAATTTTTTTTAAATCTTTATTTATTATTGAGAAACAGAGAGACAGAGCATGAGCAGGGGAGGGGCAGAGAGAGAGGGAGACACAGAATCCAAAGCAGGCTCTAGGCTCTCAGCTGTCAGCACGGACCCCGACGTGGGGCTTGAACTCACAAACCGCAAGATCATGAACTGAGCTGAAGTCAGACGCTTAGCCAACTGAGCCACACAGGGGCCCCGAAGATCTTTTTTTTTTAAATATTTTTTTTTCTCAAATTAGTTCAAATTAGTTCATGTAAATTCATGCAACTGATTGAGGCAATATTTTTTATTTTATTTTATTTTTTTTAGTCAGACCAACCAAATTTCTGTTATACCGAAGCATTTGTACTTTGTATCAGCTAGAACTTTGGGACTAGAATAACTCAAGGAGTATGCATTTGTAACACAGTGTCCTAGCTGGGTGAGGTCAACAGGGGTTCTGGGATGTTTGGGCTCTGAAGGATAACCATGGGTACTTAGGAGTGTTTGTATTATTTCCTGTCATTTTTATAGGATACAGAAGTCCTTTTGCAAAGAAGTCCACCCTCATAATGATGATGGTTTATATCCATAACTCAGATGCCATGAAACATGGCAACTCAAGTGTCTCTCCTGCTGCCTGTGAGAAGTTCCACATGTTTCCATAGTCCCCACACCAAGTTTCAGGTCCACATGATAGTTGGACCTATCTGATCCTGTTTAGAGTTTGCAAAAATTATGAAAAATATTTCTAAAATATCTTTATTCTTAAAAAAATTTTTTTTAATATTTATTTATTTTAGAGAGAGAGCATGAGACGGAGTGCAAGCAGGGGAGGAAGTGAGAGAGAGGGAAGGAGACACAGAATCTGAAACAGGCTCCAGGCTCTGAGCTGTCAGCACAGAGCCCAATGCGGGGCTCAAACTCACTAACCGCGAGATCATGACCTGGGCCGAAGTCAGATGCTTAACTGACTGAGCCACTCAGGCGCCCCTAAAATATCTTTATTCTTAATTAAAATTCCAGGAAGCCCAGGAACTCATGGACGGCATAAATAAATTGAAATAGAACTACTCCACTCTCTCAGCTCATGAATGACAGCTCCTTCTCACATTTCTTTTTCCTGAGGATTAAATGGGGCGGGGGGGGGGTGGGCGTGGAATGCCCAGTATCTCTTCTCAGAGTATTTCCATTGAGTTTTTGCTTTTACCTTGGTGCCTGGATTTTTCTTCCTCAGTAGTCTTCAACATTCTCTTAAGGGCAGACGCAGACCATTGGCCAGTCACCACTATTTTCTTTTGTACTATGTAGTGTTATCACTGAAAAGCTATACTTCAGGTTGTAAGGTAGACCTCATTGAAATCTTTAATACACGTTTTGCTGCAAGTCTGGACTCTGAATTGGCTGTTGTGCATTTAGATTTGTTTGTGCAAGTGTCGATGTACCTATTTTTTATTGTTTCTCTTTTGAGATTAGTTGTTGCTTTGAATTTTATGCTTTTGATCTAAAGACAGCACTTAGTGTTCACATTTCTTGGGCACCAGAGAACTCATAGTCTCATCTCCCTGCCTAGGGCTAGGACAGCCCCCTTGCTGGAGGATGATGCAAAGCCTAATCCGATCTCCCTTCCTGGCCAAGAGGCCGGTCACTAGGGTTAAGACACAACCTAACACAGCCGGCGAAGGGCTGGTCTGAATAAGGGAGCAATGTGACCATATGTTGAAGAAGCTGTAGGACTTAGCCAACATGTGTTGGCTGAAGCCAAAAACAGAACGGAAGGAACTGGATTCGCAGGTTCTGGATCAGGGAGAGTGGAACATAAAGTTGGATAAGGAAGAGCTTATCAACTTGGGAGCACTCTCTTGGGATATTGAGCCTAACAAGCTGGGCAGTCATTATTATTATTTGGGGGGAGGGGATCTGACATCAAAGGCATAAGCAACCAAAGTAAAAATAGGCAAATGGGACCACACCAAACTAAAAAGCTTCTGCCCAGCAAAAGAAGCAATCAACAAAATGAAAAGGCAATCTACGGAATGGGAGAAAATATGGTTTATGTACCCGAGAAGGGATGAGTCTTCAAAATGTACGAGAACTCATGCAACCCAATAGCAAAGGAACAGACATCCTGATTTACAAATGAGCAAAGGACCTGATTAGACATTTCTCAAGATAAATCACACAATGGCCAACAGGTACGTGAAAAGGTGCTCAGCCTCACTTATCATCAAGGAACTGCAACTTGGAGCCACAAGATACCACCTCCTACCTGGTAGAAGGGCTAGTTTCAGAAAGACAAAAGATAACCAAAGTTGGAAAGGAGGCGGAGAAAAGGGAAACTCATCTCTGCACTTCTGTGTTCATTTCAACAGGACTCACAAGAGCCAAGATATGGAAACAACCTAAATGTCCACAGATGAATTAAAAAAAAAAAAAAAGGAAGTGTATATATGCAATGGAATGTTATTCAGCCATTAAAAAAAAGAAAGAAAGAAAGAAAAAAGAAATCCTGACATTGGCAACCACATAGGTGGGCCTGGAAGACATTATGCGAAGTAAAATCAGCTCGATGCAGAAAGACAGATTTTCCATGCTGTCATTTACATGTGGAATCTAAAATTGCCAATCTTCGGGCACCCGGGTGGCTCAGTCAGTTAAGTATCCGACTTCAGTTCAGGTCACAAACTTGTGGTCTGTGAGTTTGACCCAGGTTGAGATCTGTGCTGACAGCTCAGAGCCTGGAGCCTGCTTCAGGTTCTGTGTCTCCCTCTCTCTCGGCCCCTCCCCCACGCATGCTCTGTCTCTCTGTCTCTCTCTCAAAAATAAATAAACATTAAAAATAAAATAAAATAAAATAAAATAGCTACTCTCAAAGAAACCGAGTAAAATGGTAGTTACCAGGGGTTGGGGGAAGGGAATATGGGGAGAAGTTGGTCAAGGGGTCTAAAGTTTCAGTTATTTAAGATAAGGAAGTTTTGGAGATCTAATGTACTACAATGTGACTATAGTTAACAATGTTGTATCATAGACTTTAAAGTTGCTACATGGGAAGATCATAAGCGTTCTCAACCACAGGCACAAAGAAGGCAAGTAGGTGTGGTGATGGATATGTTCATTGACTTGATTGTGGTGAATATGTCAGTGTTTAATATATAAAACCATCAAGTTGTATTCCTTAAATACACGTAATTTTAAACTGTCAACTAAAACAATAAAAGAGGGAAGATGATATTGAGGCTTCTACCTTGTCCTTTCTTTAAAAAGACATTTCTTTAAATGTTTATTTATTTCTGAGAGAAAGAGAGGCAGCACAAGCAGGGGAGGGGCAGAGAGAGAGGGAGACACAGAATCCGAAGCAGGCTCCAGGCTCTGAGCTGTCAGCATAGAGGCTTGAACTCACAAACCGTGAGATCATGACCTGAGCCAAAGGCAGACGCTTAACTGACTGAGCCACCCAGGAGCCCCTCCACCTTGCCCTTTCTTAAATATCACTGCATATGCGGGAAGCCAACTGCTTTGTCATGAGGATAGTCAAACTACCCTTTGGAGAGGTCCTATGTGACAAGGACCTGGAACTACCTGCTACAGCTGGCATGAACTTTCCAGCCATGCATCTTGGAATAGGATCTTCCAGCCCCAGTCAAGCCTTCAGATGACTGTAGCCCCAGCCCATATCTTGACTGCAACCTAATGAGAAACCCTGAGCCAGAATCTCCCAGGTGAGTGACTCCCAAGTTCCTTATCCATGGAAACTCCGTAAGATAATGAATATTTATTGCTGTTTTAAGCTCCTACACTGTAGGAATCCAGTGGTCTGAGGCCGGCTGGAGTGTGCCCTCTGTAATAAAGGATGCATGATTGCACCTCACACCTCCCACGACAAAGAAGGAAGCACAATGCTTGTAGGTCCTGTAATTCCTGGAGGTGGCATATTCCATACCCGAGAATATTCTTCTGACCCACAGACTGGGTTACACAGAAGGCTGCCAGCTGCTAGGTCCAGAGGGAGGGCTCTGGAGGAGATCCAGGCTGCAGTGCAAGTGTCCCTGCTTGCATAGACCATACGAGCCAGCAGACCTCCAAGTTACTAGAGACATCAGTGGTGAGAAAAGACCACTACGGGCAGTTGACAATAAGTCCCAATGGGAGAATCATAAAGCAGACGTCTCGGATTCTGGAGCGAGGCCATGCAGTTGCCGTGGGCGAATTTCACATTCTTCAAAAAGGGGCTCCTGGTGCATCATCACTACTGGACCCTGAGAGAGATAGAGCATCTGTATATGGGACACCAAGTGACCATACCTCCAGAACTGCTATTCATAGGCTGGATTCTATCAGCATCATGAGGTTATAAGACCCCGCTGGGCTCAGCAGCCTCCACTGCAAGATAGAAGTTCTGCCTCCAGAATTGAACATGTGTGTGTGTGGGGCTGGGGCGGGGGGGGGGGGGTCCAAGCAAGCTATATAAGCAGGCAGCTTAGACCTCCATAACCTGCACCATTGTTTGCACAACCCGTTGTCCACACCTACGGCTACATTGGGAAGGGAAATCCCCTATGACACATTGATGGAGGAGGAAGAAGCAGGAGCTTGGCTTTTGGATCCCGGGGTGTGTGGGTATAAGCCAAAAAACAGACAGTGACTACACTGTGGCTGCCCACATCTTGGCCTTAAAGACAGCAGCGAAGTGAATTCCTTCCAGTGGGTGGAGTTTCTGTGGTACCCTTGCTTATACCTGGTCTAGATGGGGAATATCTATCACCCATCCATCTATCTTTCTATACACAGAGACCCATGGGCAGCAACAAATGGGTTGGCCAGTTGATCAGAAGCCTGGAAAGAGAAAAATTGGAAGATCGGGGTTAAGGAGGTCTGAGGTAGGGGCATGTGGTTGGACCTAAGACAGTGGGCACAAAGTATAAAGATAGTTATAGCCATGCCAGGGACCACCAGAAAACCTCCCCCTTGAAAGGAAGGGGCACTAAACAGCCACGTCTTGTCAACTCTTCACTTTATTTATTTGTTTGTTTAGTTCATTACTTATTTTTAAATTTATTGTTTTCTAATCTATGTCCCAGACACCTTTCCATTTTGACGTAAGACAACAATAACCAAGATAGTCTCTGTTTTTGTGGCGCATTCACCTGTGTTTGCCTTATTTTATCCCTGCAACTGTCCTGGGGGCTAGGAAGGACAGACAGGAGCTATTAGATGGAGAAAAACTGACGATCACAGGTGGGAAGCGCCCTGCTCAGGGTCACAGAGCCAGCTGGTGAGGGAGGTTCTGGTTTCCACACTGGTGTTCTGTCTGTGGTTCCTTTGGGCTTCCTCTCGGTCCGTGGAGCAAAAGCAGAGCCGAGTCAACCGGCAGGGGGCGCCTGCCTCTCCTCAGCTGCGTCTGGCCACCTGACTGCCCAGAGCAGGCTTCTGCCATCAGTCTGCCCCAATGCCCCTCTTGTGACTGGTGACTATTCTCAGTTCCAGAGGGTTCTTCCTCTCACCCCTTCCCCACCCCCTGGATACACTTTAGAGTTGCCCCATTGCGTGTGCTCCTTCTCTGGGTCCCACTGGAGACGCTTAATGCTGCCTGGTTCTGCCTAGTCGCCAGCAAGAAATGGACAGGCAGCAGCACCTATAAATGGAGGCCATAAGTTTCAAGACTTTAGTGCTAATAATAGCCTTTCCCTTCCTGCCATAATACAAATGTGGAGCTTGGTATGGAGGTTTATCTTTGTGGCATGAATATTGATTTTTTTAAAATGTGTCTTTATGACGCATGCTTTCTCCAGCGGAACTCGGTTTTGTCGTGTTTCTTTTTTTCTACTTTCTCGTGTATTACAGTCTTCTCCTCTGCAGCGGGAGACCCTGTGAATTACAAATTCATTCAACCACAGCAAATCTGTACTGAGTACTTCCTAAGTGCATACAGCACTTAACAAAAATCCCAGCCCTCATGGAACCTCCATCCTAGGAAGGAAGACAGATCGTCAGCAAAATAAGTAAGAGAAAACACAGCTTTTGTCACATGGTGTTAAGGGCTGTGAAGAAAAAAAAAAGCAGAGAAGGGAAAATAGGGAGTTGGGGGGGAATTTGCACGGTAAATGAAGAGGTCAGACACAGGTTTGCAGAGTAGGGGACACTTGAGTGAAGACGCAAAGGTGGTAAGGGAGCCCGGTCTTCAGATATCTGCAGGAACGATATTTCAGGGGACTGATGACCATGTAAAGGGCCCACTGCGGTAACCCGTGGGGAGCAGCGGGCGGGCAGCTTGAACAGGGAAAGTGAGGTCAGAGAAGTGAAGACATAAGACAAAGAGCTCGGGTCCCTTATAGGGCAGGATGCTTCGTAGGTCACAGGAGTGATGCTGGTAGTGACTTTATAGAAGATAAGAAATTCAAGCAAGGAGAAACAGTCCAGGGGATTGCGTGTGAGGCCCTCTTCCTGTAGAATATTCTAACCTTCATTCCTTCATAATAGCCTCTGTCTGGAATTTGGAAGATGCAGGCAAACCTCAAGATGTAGAGTCCTAAAGCCTTGGGTCCCCTATGGCTGGGAGGTGGGAGACAACTTTTTCTTACTGAAATAGCCATGACCTTTGGCTCTTCAGGACTGATGGAAACCAATCGTGGTGACAGGCTGGCTCTCCTAGGGGTGGCCATCAGCACTTGTTCAAAGAATGGGCCGTCCTTGTCCTGAACATCAGCTCAGTGCTGCTGAGAAGCAGCCGTAGGAGGGCAGACTTGGAGCCATCCATGCTCCATCACGCTCCAGGAGCCATGCCACCCAAAGTCCAGGGGCTCTCTCCTCTCTCCCAGGGCGGATCAGGAGTTAGATGACGTTACACATCATCGGGTGTTGAGCACCCGCGACATGCCAGGTGTGCACGCGGGTTGGGAATCAGAGAGGTCCTGGCTTCGTGGACCTTAAGTTCTTCAGGGAGTGAGAGGCAGTAAACATATAAGCTCATGTGCGCTCTTCTGTAGCTCCTGATGAATGGCTCGAGGAAGCATTGCACAGGGTGTGGGGGAAGAGGACAGCTCTCAGATCGAGACAGCAGAGCCATGAGTGAAGGGAGGGACAGACCATTCAAAGTTCTAGAAGAAACGTGTTGCTGGCGGAGGGAGCGGCAAGGACAAAGGATCTGAAGTGGAAATGAGCTTGGTGGCTTGAAGGAAGAGGGAGAGGGATGTGCAGCTGGTCTTGGGAGGCCAGGCACTGAAGGGGGAGGCAGGGGCCGCCCCAGGATAAGCCCTTCGGGGGATCTTTTTGTGGTGGGGGCCCATTAAAGGGTTTGGGCCGGGGAGCTGGTGTGAGCTGATTCCCATTTTTAAGAGATGGCTTTGGCTTTGGTGTGGGAGCACAGGATGGCAGTCAGGGGAGGAGAGAGGATGGCGGCTTGAAGGGGGTGCCAGAGGTGAGGGTAGTGAGAAGAGGTCAGGTGCGGGGGTATCATGAAGGCAGAGCCCGTAGGATTTGCTGAGGGTCGGGAAGGAGAGGAAGCAACGGCTGAACCTTAGATTCAGGGAGCACTTGGGGTGAAGCCCTAGGAAAGGAGCAGTGTGTGTGTGTGTGTGTGTGTGTGTGTGTGTGTGTGTGTGTGGTGAGCCCAGGTTCAGTCTGAGATCCCAGCAGACAGCCTTGTGGAGATGAAGACTGGCTACACAAGCCTGGATTCAGGGAAGAAGTCCAACCTGGAGAAAATGCTTTGAGTTTCTCAGCAACAGAGACAATTGTGTGGGTGGAATTCTGGGGCATTCTCACATGACTTCTCTCAGTGTTGAGATGTATTAATGTAGTATTAATTAATTATTAATTAATTAAGTGTTAATCATTAATCATTAATATTTTAAAATATGTATTAATATTATTAATAATATTAATCTTATATAAATATTATATACGATATATTATATCATTATATTTATTATA